>NC_080569.1:2728750-3037500 GCF_030253575.1 Rhododendron vialii
GGGATTATTGCATTGTCATGACAAGAGGAATCTAAAAAATAAAAAATTACGATCAAAACCTAATTTTTTTGAATAAAGACAAAATTAAACCAATAAGCCAATTATTTCGTCTTCATTAAAAAAAATGGATTTCGATAATAATTTTTTACTTTTTAGATTTCTTTCGTCATGACGATATAATAATTCTTAAAAAATTGACGAAAAAACTAACAAACATGAAAAAAATTTGAATAAAGACAAAAAATAAGCCAGTTGGCTTATTTAGCCAAACAGGACCTTACTCTCTCAGACCAAAAACAACTACGTACTAAAAAACACAGACAACATGTCTTCTTCTACTCAATCCTTCAACCTCATCCTCCAGATGCGATCGTCATTGACTGCGGCTCAACAACCGTTAAATACTTTCTCGGGTACATTCATTCTTCTTTCCTCCCAACATTTTTGTGCTTTTAAGCTCCGCTGGTTTGATCTATTTTACGATCACTTCCGGTGTTTGGTTATGCAAAAGCAAGCCTTGGAAATGAACTTTCTTGAAAAATCATTTACAGTCATCTATGTTGTTAGAAAAGTAATTGACAAGAAACTTGCTGTCGTTTATGTGTCTAAAGCATAGGTCTATCATAACATGCTTTTATATAGGCTACAAGACTTGGTGATTAAGAAACATAAGCAACTTAATTAGAAAAATATGCATAATAATTAAGGAATTATAGACTAACTAGAAAACATGAATAATAGGGCCCAGTCTAAACAGAAAACACAATAATAAAACCTACAGAAAAAGAAACTAGTAGCCAGAAGAAACTAGGAAAAACTGAAAACGAAGAAGCTAAAAGCCAATAAACTAACTAAGAGCTAGCGAGAAGAGAGAGCGCATGGGCAGTATTGAATTTTAGGGGCAATTTTATACCTATAAGGTGAAGTGTTTCGGGCAATATCAAAACGTCAATGGGGTCAAATTTAGTAATTATTTTACAATCCATTAGCAATTGTTATTAGGGATAATGGAAAATTGAGTGGGGGTAAAGTGGTCCCATTTGACCCATATGCCTTCGACCCTGATACATTAAATATACATATCAGATTGTATAAAAGGTACGTAAACTTATTTATTTTATTAATTTTTCATTCTTTTCAGAAGAGAAATTAGGTAAAGGTGACAATTGATACGATCTACTCTGCTAAAGTTTCTCTTGTGATCAATAATAATAAGTGTTTTATACGCATTCTACAATTCACGTATGTGCAGAGTACAGAGATGCTTTCAGACATGACATAGAAGGAGAAAAAGCCCATGAGGTAGTTTCCCCCCCTCCCCCCCTAATAATTGAGAAAATAACTGCCAAAAACGTGTTTTGATAATTAATAATATCTGTCAATGACATTTTCAGCATTATCAAATGATCTCAACATATTCTTAGCGGGTATTAATTATCAAAACACGTCCTAGGCCATTATTTTTCCATAATTTTTTTTTGATGACGATATATGCAGAGTTTGACTTTGGGGCCCTGAATTTTATAGGCTCACATGTAACTGAGGCCTACATAAAAGTTAAGTTAAAAATATTTTAAAGCCCAATTAAAAGTAGATCCGAGTGGAAAGATCCAAACATGAGATAATTATGAGCGTAAATTCTTCCCACCACCGGTGGAAACCCCACGATTTTCATCATCGCCTGTAGGCTTCTCCAAACTTTTTTTTCTTGTAATTTGAACCGTTCATTTTTTAGGATCCGTAGAGAGTAGTATATCCGCAGAGTTCTAGGAACCAAAAAAATCGATAAATAAGCATGTCTTTCGATTTTCTGACAGTGTAGATTGAATATAAATTGGCTATGTAATCTATTGAAAGTGTTGTGGTGGTAAAACTTGATTTTACAATTTTAAGTAGCACATTTGCAGCTAAAAATGCGAGATGAGTTATATTTAGATTATAGTATTCGGAATTGTTAATGGTACTTAATTTTGGCTATTTATGATCTTTAATTAGTGCAAGTATATATTGACTTCTTTATGAAGCCTTTTTTGTTTCTAACTATTTTCAAGTACGCAAAGCATATAGAGATTTGAAGGGCCAATTAGAAAGTTCGCTTTAGACTCCACAAATATGAGAGCCCGCTCTGGATATATATATTACGGTATTAAAATGCGGTACTTACAGTACTTGATGTGATTCCAAAGGTGAATTCAATGGGCAAAATAAAGGAACGCGTGGATTCTATACAATCGATGTTGGGGTCTATGAACGATGGAGGTCGTGTGAGCATATCGGCTTATGATACCGCATGGGTAGCTCTAGTTGAAGATCTCCACGGAAATGGTGGTCCTCAGTTCCCCAAATGCCTTGAATGGATTTCTAATAATCAGCTCCCCGATGGTTCATGGGGTGACGCTTTGATATTCAAAGCTAGTGATCGATTAATCAGTACTTTAGCTTGTGTAATTGCACTAAAATCATGGAACATTCATCCGGACAAAACCAAAAAAGGTAAGTAATTCAACAGTACTAAAATACTTATATAGTATGTGACCTTTAATTTCCCTATACTGCACGCGTTCAATTCGTGAACTGTTTATCTATCAAATTTGTGACTTACTGGTGTGTGTTTTCGGTCGAAAAAAGGAATGGAATTCGTCAAAGAAAACATGCACAAGCTTGAAGATGAGAATGAGGAGAACATGCTGTGTGGCTTTGAAGTTGCATTCCCTTCGCTTATAGAAATCGGTCGCAAGTTAGATATCAAAGTCCCAGTTGATCATGATTCTCATATAGCATTACAGGAGATCTGTGCCCGGAGAAATCTGAAACTTGCAAGGTACGTAGTTTTCGATTGAAGTAATTAATTCTTCCCTAAACATATATTGTTGGTAGTTTTCGAAAGCCCAATTGCAAGCGTATCAATCTATTCGCAAAGAATTTCATGGAGACCTCATCATCTATTGACTTTTCTCAGTCTCTCGATCTTAAAAGGGGACAAACAGACCCCCTCATCTATAAACATAAGCCAATTAGAACCCTTAGCTAAAAGACCATTAATTAGACATGCTTATTGTTCATTACTCATAGACATGCTCCTCCACCCCTCTCCCTCCTCATCTCATCCCCATTTAGTTCAAAAACAGGAAGAAAAAAAAACCTAATTATACAAGGCAACCAATTCAAATTACATTATACCAGGCAGAGCCGTTGCAAAGACGGCGGGGTTGGTGGTGTTTTTAATGATGAAGATTTGGATACTTGTAAGAAGAGAGTATATGGAATATTGTCTATTACAGTAATTTTGACCATTTTGGTGATCCTGTTTTGGAATACACACAAGTAATATGTGATTATTTGGTTTGTGCAATATATTTATATATATAGGATACCAAAGGACATAATGCACAGGGTGCCCACACTACTGCTCTATAGCCTGGAAGGAATGCAAGACCAAGACCTGGATTGGGAAAAGCTACTAAAGTTCCAGTTTCCAGATGGATCATTCTGCACTTCTCCATCTTCCACCGCGTTTGCATTAATGCAGACCAAAGATGAAAATTGCTTGAGATATCTTAGCACAACTGTTGAAACATTCGTCGATGGGGGAGGTAATTAAGTGCTTATACCACTTTGCAGTACTACAGGCGATGTGGGCTCACTCCATCGAGCTCAATTAACTTGGATCGACATTGCTAGTTAACAACATGATCGAATGATCTTTACTGAACAAACACGATCGAATCATCAAACCAGGACCACCACCCTCACAACACACAAGGACCGCACATTGCTTTTTATGTCGGGGGTTTGCCACATCCACATGACATGTTGTCCAAAACTCGCTTTAATTTGAGATTTTACTTCTCTATAGTTATTCTAGCACCTGTTTTTCTTAATATTCAGTTCCCAGTGTTTACCCCGTGGACATATATGAGCGCCTATGGGCTGTTGATAAGCTCCAACGCCTTGGAATTTCCCAGTATTTCCAATCGGAGGTTACAGAATGTTTGGATTACGTCTATAGGTATATTTAAAATCAACTTATGTAGTCAAATTACATGTGAAAGGTTAGTGCAATGACTAAGTTAAAATTCAGATCTTGGACCGAGCAAGGAGTTTTTTCAGCGAGCAATTCTACCATTCATGACGTAGACGACACAGCCATGGGTTTTAGGCTTTTACGACTACACGGCTACCAAGTTTCCGCTGGTAAGTTTAGTGCTTGGCTTCTCAAAAGTCCTTTTTTCTCAACTTTTTTAAATCTTTAATCAACTTTCCCAGTTTCTCTCAAAAAGGATGGTTAACTGATTACAGTACAACAGAGGATCCAAAATAAGGGAATTTGTAGAGATCTCAAACCAGATAGGAGTACCTAAGTTATTACTCTTGGCTTTGCATCTCTCTTTTTTTCTCGCGCGGCAGATGTGTTTCGGCATTTTGAGAAGGATGGGGAGTTCTTCTGCCTTGCTGGGCAGTCAACTCAGGGAGTAACTCCAATGTATAGCCTGTATAGGGCTTCTCAGGTTCTGTTTCCAGAAGAAAAAATCCTTGAGGATGCCAATAAATTCGCATCCAAATTCTTGAGAGAGAAACAAGCCAGCAACAAGCTCCTAGATAAATGGGTAATAGCCAAGGACTTACCCGGTGAGGTACGAATGTGATTTTGATACTTGCACTCTGTTTATCAACTAGCGTTATACCTGTTCAACACATGAGATCGAAAGAAACACCCATGTGATTTTTTTTCCCTGTGCATTGAACGGACACAACACTAGGTAAGAGAAGTAATTTTGTACAAAAAATTCGTGATCGATCTTATATCAGGTGGGATATGCTCTGGACGTGCCATGGTATGCTAGCTTACCTCGGGTGGAGACGAGGTTCTACTTGGACCAATATGGTGGTGCAGATGATGTCTGGATTGGCAAGACCTTGTACAGGTAATTACTTTTCACTTACGGCTGATGAAACAAAAACCGGTTTGTTTGAATGAGTGGTTTTTTTGGTTTGTCATTTTCCCATAGGTTGCCTAACGTTAACAACAACAAATATTTGGAGCTTGCAAAATTGGACTATAAAAACTGCCAAGCACTGCATTTGCTGGAATGGGATGCCATTCAAAAGTATGATCCTATCCCCTTGTTTCCACCATCTTAATTTGTTGCATATTTGGAACATCGATATTCTTTGTGACCAAAGTTATTAAAGATATATACGGAGTACTTTGTACGTACAGATGGTACGCAGAATGCTATCTTGGAGAGTTTGGCACGTGTGGAAAGAACTTACTTTTTGCATATTATTTGGCCACCGTGAGTATATTTGAACCAGAGAAGTCCAAAGAACGACTCGCATGGGCTAAAACAAAGATCATAATTAATGGAAACGATTGTATCATATTTTGAAAATGAAGGAAACTCTATTGAGCATCGAAGAACATTTCTTCGTGAATTCAGAGAGATTGGAAGGAATGAAGACTGTGCGAATAACATGTGGTAAGTACGAAGTCATCTCTGCACCGCTAAAAACAAGTTGGTATTCACGGATACTATATACGTAGAATATTGGATCGAACATGGTATTGAGTCATTCAAGAACATGAAATGTTAAAAACATTGGCGCATGTGGATATAAGCTAATCTTTAGTTTTGTACTTTACAGGCACAAGGAAACAATACTGGGACAAAGATTTGTCCCGATACTGCTAAGAACGCTAAATCAACTCTTGGTTGATGCACAACTAACCCACGGTGAAGACATTCGCGACAACTTACATCAGGCTGTAAGTCTTCTATAGATAGTACTACTCCATAACACAGAATTTCTCTCTTTCATTTATTTCTTGTCTACCTTATCAAATTGGTTCTCATCTGCGCAAAGTTTGAATAATAAATAACATAGCTTTCACCCCCCCTCCCTTTTCTATTGCTGGGTAAAGTGGGAGATGTGGATACTGACATGGCAAGATGAAGGTGACATGCACAGAAGAGAAGCAGAACTAGTAGTGCGCACGATAAACTTATGCGCCGATTGTAGAGCACCTGAGCAGCTATCACAACTCTCCCACCCTCGGCACAAGCATCTCTCCGACGTGACCAATGAAGTCTGCAACCAACTCTTGCAATTTCAGTACCAAAAACTGTCACGCAACAAGGTAAAATTATTAATCAAGTTATAATCGAATCTATTGATTCCTTAAAATATCAAAAGAATTCATCAAAATACACTGTGATCCTACCATTACAATGTTGTGTTTATATTAAAGCTCAAAATTTTGGAACCAAATAAAAAATCACAACAAAATACGAAAGTAATTTGAATTTTTAAATATCCTAAGACTTGTACAAAGATAACTAGGCAAATTAATACGGAGTATTTTTTTTTAGGTCAAATGGAAAAGAATACTATTAAACTAGACGATCAAAGTTAGGAAACCAAAGAAGCATCATTCAGGATAGAAAACCAAAAGCCCACGAGAGCCCCGAAATTAACCTAAGTTGTAACTGAAAACATAAAAAAATTTCTCAAATGGTTGGCTGCATGCATCAGCGATTGTTTATTTGATTGTTATTACTTTGTTCTGTTTATGTGAGCAGATTCATGACAATGACGAGTTCAATACAACCCTCCAGATCGAATCAGACATGCAAGAACTAGTGCAATTAGTACTTTGTGCTTCCTCAGATGATGACATCGACCCTGTTATCAAGCAAACCTTTCTTGCAGTGGCAAAGTCTTACTATTATGCTGCCTATTTCACTCCTGCAACTATTGATTTTCATATTGCCAAAGTACTATTTGAGCCAGCAGTAATTTGATATTTGTACGAAAAAATAATAAGGCATCCGCGGCGGCGGATTAAGAGCTGGGAGTTGCACAGGTAGTTAGATATATATGCTAGTAGTATTTTGTGTGTATTGCAATAAAGTATGCACGGGAGAGGAAGAGTTAGAAAGAGTTCCTACAAGGGGTAAGAGAGGATCAAACCTAGTGATCGAGGGACTTAATTGTGTGTGAGAGGGAGTGGTGAATTCCTCTCAAATGCAGCTTCATGTGTGTTTTGTCATTTGTGTAGAGTGTAAAACTCCAAAAGTATTTGATGAGTTCTATGGAAATCCTTCTCTCTCTCTCTCTCTCTCTCTCTCTCTCTCTCATAGCAAACCATGTTTCATGAAGACAGATTAAAATGTAAATCACGCTGCAATTTCGTCTAGAGTAATAGTAACTAATAAGATTGTACATGGCCTCGTTTGATCTGTGGATTAACTATCTGGATGGGACTAATTGTCCCTAATCTTGAATTATCTCACGTTTGGTTTCCGAGATGACTATCGGGATTATTAATCCCATGATTAATTTTATATCTTTATATGGGGATACTATATTATCCTAGGGGAGAGGTGAGATTACGTAGAATTAATAAAGAAGAGATTATTTTCAAAAATATTTTGATGATATTGAGATTGATGTCAAATAGTATTTTCAGAATTATTTTCTTTAATATTAATTTCTGAAAATGTTTTAACTAAACTTTTAAAAATATATATATATTTTCAAAACTTTCTTATTTTTCAAAAGTTTTAAAAAACTAAAAAAAAAAAACTATTTTCAAAACTTTCTTTTTTTTCAAATATTATTTTTGTTAAAAAATACGAAAAACTTTCTTTAATAGTATTATTTTTTGATAGAACTTTCTTTTCTTAAAAAATGATTTCAAAAACTATTTTGTTTGAAAAATGTTTTCAAAAACTAGTTTTTTTTTCTTTCCAAAAACAGATTTTCAACTTTTTAAAGAAAATTGTTTTTTATTTTCAAAAATTAGTTCAAAAAAAAAACTTTTCCCAAATTGTTTTGTAATAAAAATATTTTCGAAAATTATTATTTTTAAAATGTTACTTTTTCAAAACTTTCTTTTTTCGAAAAATGTTTTTCAAAATTTAAAAAAAAATTACTATTCCTTATCCCATAAATAATCCCATCCGAATCAAATATGGGATGGGATAAAATTAATCTAGGACAAATAGTCCAGGAACTATTAATTCCATCATTTTCAGTCCACGAATCAAACGAGGTAATTAAGGGATACTAGATTTCTTTTAAACGTCACATGATAATTAATTATTCCATCTGTCCCTTTTTAAGTGTCTTGTTTCGTAACTCCAACTTATTAAAAATACATCATCATTATACCTTACACATCAATTTTTTCCTTCACTTTTCTTACTTATCCATCATCATTACACTTTTATTCACTAACTTTTCAAAATGGAATATACTTTTAGAAATAAAATAGACAATGCATCAACTTTTACCCACTAATTTTACAAAATGGACGCTTATTAATAGTTCAAAATGGAATACTGAATTCTAAAAATGGGGACGGATATATGGAGTAATTAATGCTATCCTTGTATCTGAAAATTAAGTGAAAACTAAACGCAAAATGAATACTGTTACGCCATGCCAAAGTCAATCTATGGTGACCGACTATCATTAGACACATAATAATAGGTACCAATTATTAGTGCATGTATTCAAAATGTTAATTATTAGTGTGACCAAATCACCAATAACATGCTTTTTCTTTCTATGTTATAAAGTGGGAGACGTGGATAATGACATGGCAAGAAGATGGTGACATGCACAAAGGAGAGGCGGAGAACTTTTAGTCCGCACAATAATAAATTTGTGTGCCAATTTTGGGGCGCTTGAGAAACTTTCATAACCCTCCCATCCGCGATACAAGCCGATTTGTATAGTATTAATATTATTATTTATCCTATTTAAATCAACATGTGGGTTAGTCTAGTTGGTAGCACGAGCGCAGAGAGATTCGGAGGTCCTGGATTCCAATACAAATATTATAATATATTTTAGTGGTGTATGTATGATTTAAGAATTGTTTTTACTACCTACTACTCCATTGTTATACTCCTCAAGCGTATAAATATACTTCATTCTCCTTTGTTATACTCCTCAAATGTTATACTACTCAAGTGTAGGAAAAGTGGGGTTTTACACACCGACAGTGAATATAATTTATTCTTCACGTACTTCATTCTCATTTCTCCAAACACGTTAATAACTAGGGACTAGGGTTTCCCATTCTCTTTCTTCCACTGCCTCCCTCGGCTCTCCACTCTCGATCACCACCTCTAATCCTTCACCGACGTCAAGCCGTCTCCTCTCCGATCTGCCTTCTCTTCAATCTGCCTCCTTCTCTGTCTTAACTGCCTCCGGTCTGCCGCCGCCTCCTCCTTTGATTCTTTGTTGGGGTATGGCTACATGTGTATTCTACTGGTGATTTGAAGTGGGCACTCTCTTCTTTCTGGCGATTAGAACTTCTTCAGTGTCTTTAATCTCTAAACTAACCCCTGATTTCTTCTTGTGCAAAACTCAAAAGTGGGTCTGCTCTAGTGAAAGGGATTGGGAGATAATTAATCTGCTACAGTTTAAAAAAAAAAATTGGTCGAACTTGAGCCTGCGTGGCTCGGTTAACTTTAACGAGCCTTAACGAGCCGAGCCTAAATTTTAAAAATGTTAGACGAGCCGAACTCGGACTCTATAGTCCAGGCTCGAATCGAGTCCAAGCCGAACTCGAGCCTGACCTGCACCTTATGAACTGATCCCGAATATCATAAGGTTCGGCTCGATTCGACTCGTTTACATGTCGGTCGGTGGCACTCCTTCTCCCCTTTTGTTCATAAGCGTGTGCATGTGTTCCCACAAGTCATTTTCTGTGTGCATAAAGATTCCAGTTATGTGTAGCAAAACAAGTATTAGACTTTTCAAAAAGCAAAAAGCAGAAACATGCAAGAAATCGTACGTGGGAAAATACCAGCTACAAACAAGATTCCCTAGTTCATAAGAAAACAAAAGCAGAAGGGCAGCACAAAGGGACTTTTGCTACAGCCGGCGCCGACAGATACGTGGAGCTTATTCTGAATTCTACACGGATGATTCGAGCTGTTTAATAATTTTTAAAAAAAAACAAGTGAGTCCGAAAAACATTCAACTTAATCTGATATGCATAAGTAGTCGACCCAATCTTCCATTTTTTTAACGAATCTGGAATCGAGCAATTCTTGAATCCATAAGAAGAGAGATAAACTCAAATAATATTATTGATTAAAAGTTACATAATAATGTGGTTACAACTGTAGAAATTTTATGTCCATCTCAAAATAAAGAAATAGAGAGAGAGAGAGAGAGAGAGAGATAGAGAGGAATCTTGATTTCTATTTCATTCTCTATTTCATTCTGACTTGAGTGTTACAAAAGGGAAAGATCAGTGCTTCTATCTTTTGCACGATCTCAAACAGAATTGATTACATCATCACATCATAAGCTTACATCACTAGAGCCAGCTGGTACAATAATAAACACAACTTAGCTAACTAAACCAACTAATGAACTGACTAATTAACAACTAATGGCTCTTCTTGACAACAACCCCAACCAATGTCTACGGAATTATACAGTAAGAGTTATCAAATTTCTAAATATTTCCTAAAAAGGCAAAAACATTAAATTGAGGCCTAGACAAAAGAACTAGGCCCAAATCCACTATTGATCACAACCTTGGGATTGTGAGTCTTCACCACAACTCAAAAATACTCCAGCCCATCAAGTTTGGGTTTAATCTGAGCTCGTTCAAATTTTGCTAAATCGGATAATCCACAATTAGAACCTTGTTGGGCTTTCGAGACTTTGACCAGTCCAATTGATCAAGAAATTCAGCAACCACGTGTTCTATTTCTACATCTTTTTAATTATGTCCACCTCAAAACTAATTGAAAATAAATAAAGATGTCCCAAATATTATTAAATGATCCATTCCCGTACAACACCATCCCCGTTCCCGGCCAACTTATTATATATAGTTTCCTCTCCAAGAAGCAAAACCATAACAACAAAAGAAACATCCAAAACATGTGCTACTCTTCTTCTACTCAATCCTCCATTCACATCCTCCAGATCCGATCCTCACTCAAAAAACCCTTGAATACTCTCTTGTGTATGCTCTTTTCCCTCCTTTTAAGTTGTTTTTTTTTTGTTTTTTTTTTTTTTATGGTATTCTAAGAGCAGTTATTTTGTATATATTGTAAATGTTAAGTCTGTCTCCAATCTTTTTTTGCCCATACCCTCAATGATTAGGGACTACATGAAATCTGTTGTTTTTTTTTTCATGGCCTAGGAAGCTTTTTTGTCAGCTTCTCCACACAATTTTAGTCAAGTTTTTCAAATCCAAAAAAGGAAAGATGCAAAAATTGGTCGAATATAAAAGCATCCATTAATGAGCAAGAAACCTGACATGGCGAAAAATTTAAAAAAATCGATTACAAAGGTAGTTCTACATCCGGGAACTCTAAGGAAACAAACCATGTGTATCAACGGCCACGCGGGACCCATCCCCACATAGATGATCCGAGCCATTCAATAATTTTAAAATAAAAAATTAAGTGGGACCATGAAAAATCAGCTCAATCCAATATGTGTAGATACTCGATCCAATCTTTCATGTTTTCATTCCGATTCCGGATTTGTGAAACAAATGAAAGATTTGATCGAATACCTACACATATTGGATTGAGCTGATTTTTTGCAGGTTCACTCAATTTTTTATTTTAAAATCATTGACAGTTCAAATCATCTGTGCGGAACCCGGAGTAGATCCCGCGTGACCGTCAGTGGCCATGGTCGGTATCCATGTCTGTTTCCGTAGAAGGGTCCTTCTACACCTTGCATGCTACCGACTTGTTAACTGCGGGGATCTACCCCACTGAAAAACAAGGGGTTTATTACGCCAAAATGGCCTTATAACATCAAATCTCTCTCTCTCTCTCTCTCTCTCTCTGATAGGTGTGTGCTACGCTGGACCTAAAGATCAACGGGCTAATAAGAATCCTCGTCTCCGGTGCAAAGCTGTAAATAAACCTCGCACGGAAGGTACATGGAGTATCTTTTTGAAATCCTCTTTGAAACAGTAGATCCTTTCGTTCAAGGGCGGATTCAATTAAGACAATGAAATGATCGGAATTTTTTTTGTGAATCGAAGAAGTTAAGTTAAGTAAGGTATATAAACATGATTGTTAAGATGTACCAGAAAACACATACATCTCATGTCAAGACCAATACACCACCCCTCAGAGCTAAAAAAAGCCGTGTATAATAATTCAGAATATACGTTTACCATCCTCAATTCATTTTCATAAAATACGTTATAAAAAAAATTCGTATAACTTAGCGAGACCCAAAGGAAAAAAAAATCACAAATTGGTACATTTTCATGAGATATTTAGGTCTTTGTTTACGAGAATTTTTAACTTGTGTTTGTATAGTCCCCACACATTTGTATTTTATTAGCTAGATTCCTGAGAATATATCATTTGGGGTGTCTTGTTCCAGTGGTAAAGGCTTGCCCTTCTACTTGTGAGGTTGCGAGTTTGAAACGAGTTGAGTTTTGTTCACCCTCCACTTAAGAGGGTGAATATTACCATCCTTTTTATTGGTTGAAATAATGTGAATCCCACCACAAAATGATGTTATGCTTACCAAAAAATATATTTCATGGTAAGCATGACATCACTTTGTAGTGGGATCCACACCATTTCAACAATGAGAAAGAAGATAATGTTCACTCTTTTTAAAAGAGGGTAAACAAAATTGCACTCGCGGATAGCTATGCACTTTTTATGATTATATGAACATTTTTATTAGTATTATCCAAAGTGGTTTAGTTTGCATTTTCCTTCAATTTTCTGCTAGACTCGCCATCTCAATTCAAGTTTACGCAGAATCTAAGAAAAAAAGTTCTTGTTCTTGTCAAAATTAACAACTTACCATTATTTTTTAGGAATATTATCATTCTTGTAAACTTGTAAGTTTAAAATTTATTTTGGTACTTTTTACTTTTTGTAACTTTGTATTTAGTTTTTTGTCGTAATTTTTAGGGCGAATCAAAAAAGTATAAAAATATGAATAAATATTGAAAAAATTCAAATAAGACGACACATTAAACAAATAAAACAACTGTTTTGGGTGCTGAATCAGCGGTATCATAGCGGTCATTTTTGGAGATTTCGGGCGGCATTGCGGTCGACTTCTTGGTCCTTTTGATCTATCCCTCGCCCCTCTTTTTTTTCGAACCCCTTACCTATCTTTTGAGCTATTTCCTTCTTGGCTTCTCCTCTTGCTTCTTTCCCTCTCGTCTGAGCTCATTTCCTCTCTTTGGCTGCCAGTCGATGATCCCTTGGTTTCTCTAATTTTGGCCTAACGGCAAGGCAGTCTCTGGTGACGGAGCGGCTCAGTCGGCGTGGCTCCAGCTGTGGTCATTGTTGGGTGTCACGGTCTTCGCCTAACAGTAGGGTGAGTTGTTGCGGCAGTTTAGGTGGTTCGGTGCTCTGTGAAGTTTCTCTGGTGGGTGGCCAAGGGCGGCTTGGAGGTTACCGGTGGTGGCTGATCAAATTTTGGTGATTGAAGACTGTTTTGTGGGCGGCGACGGTGGGGCGCCAGGGTTTGAATTTTTTTAAAAGATTAGGATTTGTTTTAGGTTTTCCCAGGATGGGCCTAGCTCACTTTAGCGGGTAAGGTTTATTTTTCTGTGTTTAATTATAAGATTTGGGTTTTTGGTCATCTAGTATTTTGGGCTTTATTTATAATATTTAGACTTTTAGGCCATCAGGTATAATGGTCTTTGTTCATATAGGTGTGAATAGGCTTTGTTCCATCTGAATATATTTTTCAACTTTTAGTTGGAATTCTTTTTTCCGTAATAAAATGTTACTTTTATTCGATTAAAAAAAGAAAAGAGTTCTTATACATCTAACATGATCGTATGTGCAGAGTACAAAGATGTTTTCCTACCTCACATAGTGGGAGAAGAAGCTCTGGAGGTGGTTTGAACAATCAGATCTCTCTTTCTCTCATTTTTTTCTTTGGCAATAAATAGAATATACTTGCTGAGAAAAAAACTCGAATACACTTACGTAGTTATAATATTTGAATTAAAGGTGAATGCAAGAAACAAAGTACTCAAGGAAAACATCGATTCCATACGATCAATGTTGGGGTCGATGAACGATGGAGATATAAGCTTATCAGCGTACGACACTGCATGGGTAGCGCTAGTTGAAGATATCCACGGTAATGGCGGCCCTCAGTTTCCCACAAGTCTCCAATGGATTTCCAATAATCAGCTCCCGGATGGTTCATGGGGTGATAGTTTGATGTTCGAACCTCACGATCGACTAATCAGTACTTTAGCTTGTGTAATTGCACTAGAGTCCTGGAAAATTCATCCGGACAAAAGCAAAACAGGTAATTTCATTAACACATAACTTATTTTGGATTAGTAAAAAAATACTATCTCCCTCCTTGTAATTTTGGCCCCTTTCCAAAAATCCAATTATTTAAAGGCGTAAGATTGTGTTTCAAAATTTGCAACTTTTCAAGAACACCTTAGTCAGCCATTGTGACTTTCAGATTTGAAATTTAATTTAAAATGTACTGAAAATAGAACCGGAAAATGAGAATTGTGCGAAGAATTACTAATTGACCAATCAACTAAAATTATGAGATGGAGCAACTACAAAATATCCTCCCCGCTCCACACACACACATATTCAGTTTTTTTTTTTTTTTTGAGATGTAATATATATTCAGTTGATTTTTATTATTTTTCTACTTCATAACTTTATTGGTGTTGTCATAAAAGGAATGGAATTTATCAAAGAAAACATGCAGAAGCTAGAAGATGCAAATGCGGAGCACATGACAATTGGGTTTGAAGTAGCATTCCCTTCGCTTATAGAAATGGGTCGCAAGTTAAATACCAAACTCCCAGTCGACGATTCTCCTATCTTGCAGGAGATCTATGCCAGGAGAAATCTAAAGCTCACGAGGTACGTAGCTTTCAATCAAATACTCCTCCTAATTCTTCTTTTGTAAAAGAGGAGAAGTTTGGCTGGCTAGTCTCCTTTTACGAGAAATATTGAACTTTTAGGCTCTGTTTGAAACTTGAGAAAAACAAAGGAAAACTAGAAAAAAGGGGAAAAAATTGAAATAGTCTCTGTAGTTAAGTATTTGTGTTAATTTGGTCCTTATAGTTGTAATTGGCTCGATTTACATTCTGTACTTTTCATTTTGTTTCAATTTGGTCCAATTACTAACTTCCGTTAGTCCTTTAAATAACAAAATCATATAGCCCTTTTTTTTGGAGTTAAAATAGACTCGTTCGGCTAAATAAGCCAACTGGCTTATTTTTTTATTCTTATTGAAATTTTTTTCGTATTTGTTAACTTTTTGTCAATTTTTTTGGGGTTATTACATTGTCATGATGAGAGGAATCTAAAAAGTAAAAAATTATGATCGAAATCCAATTTTTTTTGAATAAAGATGAAAAAATTGGCTCATTAGCTTATTTTTGTTTTTATTCCAAAAAATTAGGTTTCGATCGTAATTTTTTACTTTTTAAATTCCTATTGTTATGACGATGCAATAATTCTCAAAAAAAATGACGAAAAACTAACAAATACGAAAAAAAATTGAATAAGGACAAAAAAAAGGCCAGTTGGCGTATTTAGCTGAATAGGGTTACTCATTCCCTTCTTGCCCTAATATACCTCCGAACCAAAACACAGCTCATTTTTTCATTCTCCATTGATAAAGAGGCACTTGGGAAGAAAACTGGTTATAATTTTCTACAAAAAGTTGTCATCAAATTCAGCATTTTCATGATCAGCCATGAGGCATCATAACCATTGATATTGTCCACATGTTCAACTTGTGGACAAATACTGAGATGCCTTATTTTTCCGCATAGTACTGAAAATGCATATAGAACCATGTCCAAAAGTCACAACATTATATAGATTCAAAAGTCACAACATGATAAATAACCATGTCCAAAAGTCAGAATATTATATAAACTCAATTCCAAATTTACCATGTCATAACCTAATACATAGACATAACAAACCACTCAACTAGGTTACAATAAACCTAACTTAACAGCCTAAGTGGTTACAAAAAATAGTGCCCTATCATTCCATTCATTTTCCTATACTTGGCCCATGCACTGATTCCTCACTAGGAATGTTGAAAAATAAACCTAAGCCAATTTTTTCGTCTTTATTCAAAAAAAATTGAATTTCAATAATAATTTTTTACTTTTTAAATTCTTTTCGTCATGACGATGCAATAACCCCCAAAAAATTGACGAAAAACTAACAAATACGAAAAAAAAATTGAATAAGAACAAAAAATAAAGAAGTTGTTTTATTTAGCCGAACGAGTCTGTTTTAACCCCAAAAAAAGGGGCCATATGATTTTGCTATTTAAAGAACTAACAGCGGACTAACGGAAGTTAGTAATTGGACCGAATTGAAACAAAATGAAAAGTACAGAGTGTAAATCAAGCCAATTATAACTACAGGGACCAAATTGACATGAACACTTAACTACAAAGTTCCTAAAAAAAATTTCCTTCTGTTGTTTGATGGGAAGAGAAAGAGGGAAGAAAATAACAATTTAATTTTAGTTTTGTAAATAGTAAATTTTCCTTCCTATTTTCCTTTTATTTGATTTTCTTTTTCTTTTCTTTTTTTTCTTTAGATTCCAAACAGAGCCTTAATATTTTTGGATCCTTTCCGGACTAACTTAATTTAATTAATGATCGACATTGTTCTTCATTTATTAAAACTTATTGAAAACATCGATTGTACCAAACTACTTTTCACCTTCCCCTTCTCTCTAGAACCACCTCATATTAGGGTTTCTGCAGGGGGAGACGCCGCCTCTTTTCTCCTCCCACCGGGCTCTCTCTCTCTCTCGGTCCTGTTACTCCTCGTCCCTCCCTTTCCTCTTCTCCGATCGTTCCTCTCTGTTCAATCTCTGTTTCCAGCTTGCGTGGAAGGTCACCAGTGGGCGCTGTTGGGTGACCCTGGTTTTGGGCTTAATGGCGAAGTGCTTTTTCCGGCAGTTGGCAGAGATCGAGAGTGGTTCTTGTTCGTGGTTGCTACGATCTGCTTCCTCTTCGTGTGTTAGTCTCCGGTGGGAGGGTTTTATTACCGATGAATATCATGGTTTGGGTCTGGTCTCTGCGCTCATTCGATCGAGCGGTTGGGAGTTCTTTCGAGCAGTTTTCAGGAGGCGGTGTTGTGTTTTGGTGGCTCCGGCGGGTCGGCGATGCGGCTGATGAATATCTCGTGTGCGGATTTTGATAGTCATTTCACATTATTGTTGACTTTCTTTTAAAAATGACATTAAATATTGGATAATATTTCATATTTATTGCAACTTTAACTTGTTCCCGGTACACTTGTCAGCAGAACTGCTATAGATATTGGTTGTCTACAATAATAAAAAAATATCAGAGTAACCAACCGTATAGTAAATATAATACTAACATATGATCAAATAACACTTCTATGGGGTAAGAAATTCAGATCAAGAATAAGAGCCCGTTCGAGAAAATAAATAAGAATTAATTTTTTGTCCAATAATAAAGGTTGTTTCAAAAATGTAAGAAGGTGGTACTTATTTTTTTAGAATTTACTTAGTACCAATGGGCGCCGGGGAGGGAAATCGTACCGACGGCTGTGCCGGGCCGTCTCTGGCCACCGGATAGACGATCCGAGCCATCTAAAAATTCAAAAAAAAAAATCGAGGGGGCCGGCGCGAAAATCAACGACATCCGAGGTGTGTAGGGTGCTTGATCCAAGCACCCCTTTTTCGTGTAGGGTGCTTGATCATATGTACACGGAAAAGTGGTGCTCGGATCAAGCACCCTATACACCTCGAATGCTGTTGATTCCGGCGTGAGCCCCCTTATTTTTTATTTTTTTTTGAATTTTTGGACGGCTCGGATCGGCAGTTCGGTGACCGGAGACGGCCGGGCGCGGCCGCCATTACGATTTCCCTCCACCGGTGCCTATTATCACAGCAACAGTCTTATTTTTTGTATAAGGCAACTTCAAGCTCAAAAATCATGTGTTTATGCAAATAATTTTCCTACCACTATGGATCTTGTTTAATAGATTTCATTGAGATCTTTAATACGGTGCAAAAAAAATTGATTTTTTTTTTCATTTACATTATTTTTGAATTTGAAAATGTGAAAAGAATTTTTTATTTAGGTTTTGTAAAATGATCCTTCTTATTTTTTAATGAGAAGTGACAAAATAAGTATTTATTTTTTAAAAACGTTTCCAAGATAAGTTCTTCCAAAAGTAATGGTTTTGACCATCGAAGTCGGATCTGGTGTGGATCATACGAGATTAGATAATGTTGACCCACTTTTTCAAGACAGTAAATAATTGCACTCTCCCCTGAGAGTATATAGAATGTCTATTTTGACCTTCTTCAAACTATTTGTGCGGAAAAGAATAAACATAGGTCCCATGCACATTATAGTTACACTAGTGCGGGAAACGGCTTGAACGCTCAATTAAAATTTTACCATATATGAGTTTTACTTCCACGACAAATAAAATCAACATTGATTGACACACACACACACACACACACATATATATCAATTAAAGTTCTGCTTCTATAACAAATAAAATCAGTCCAAAATCATTCTTTTTAGATAAGTAAGTGTTTGGAAAATTGATCCTAGCCGTTGGTAGCAAAACATGGATGGTCTAGATTTATTATAGAAATTCATAACTCTTGCTAACCATAGGATTTAGAAATGAAAAGGTTTAGATTTATAACTACGTATACAAGATTAAAAAATTGAGCTCCGTTATTATATAGATATAGATGTATGTAATTATTCGGTTTGTGCAATATATATAGGATACCAAAGGATGTAATGCACAGAATCCCCACAACGCTGCTCTTTAGCTTGGAAGGTATGCCAGACCTGGATTGGGAAAAGCTACTTCAGTTTCAGCTCCCAAATGGATCATTCTTCGCTTCTCCATCGTCCACCGCGTTTGCGCTAATGGAAACTAAAGATGAAAATTGCTTGAGATATCTTAACAGAGTTGTCAAGAAATTCAACGGGGGAGGTACAAGTGCTTACTATAATAGGAAAGAGATTCTCTTCGATCTCTTTGTGGGGTTAGACGGTTTTGTCTATATACTTGATGGGTCATTCCTAAGCCTATTAAAATTATTTAAACCGTTCATTTTCTAGATTTCAATGAAATCATCACCTGCCCAAAAAATCATGTTCATGGATTATTGATTGATATGTTTTTGAAGTAACTGATCGATATTCGATGAACCTGATTTTTTTTTGCGTGATTCATGGTCTTTAGGTTTGTCAAAACTTATGCCTTGTTCATTCCAAAAATAAAAGTGGGCCTGAAAGAACCTAGAAAGTAGTTAAACATGACCATCCTGCAGTAGTAACGGAGAGGATCCCAATTCCTTATTGTACTAGTTTCATAAAGTAGAAGCCCTTATTGTGGGCTCATTCCAAGCTCAGTTGTGTCATGGGTGGAGCAAATCGTTTATTTAAGCAGACCATCTTCGAGAAAAATTAAGTTGAATTAACGTCGGAAAAAACATGATCAAATAATAAAGGTTTTGCAAGTAGAGTGGAGTGCAGTTGGTGTCTCCCTTATACTCCCATGCATATGAGAAATGTTCGATTCCCGTAAGCTACCATCCCCCTACCCAAATCGATAGAATAGATTAGGATTAACGAATGACCAAAAAATAATAATGATACAGGTTTTAAAGAAGGAAAATGAAACGATGAATGGCTACTAACCATGGGCGGCTGCACTAGGCTTTTAGATGGGGTCAAAAAAATGCACTAAAAATTAATATTTTTTCATACGATCTGATATTATTTTAATATTGTCTACACTAGATCATTTGAAATAACCAGATTAAATGAAAATTTACTAAAATTTGTAAGTAAGTAGATCATATAGCTCAATAAAATATTATAAGCTATGCCCGATAAGATTTATCCAAAATAAATATCGTTATCGTATATAGTGTTTCGTATGCGAAATATTTGGTTATACATTTTTGTCACCACTGACCTAAACTCCTGCACCCGCCCCTGTTACTAACTGTATGTAAACTCATATTTGATCAATGCAATGTTTTTCATTGATGATCTGTCTTACAATTTCTACCAAGGGATTAGTGAGCTATTCCTCGATGCAGCTTCCAGCGCCCCAAAACGCGACGTTTTTGGGGCCAAGGGAGGCATCAACGCTTCAGCACTTTTGCTCCTCCGCTCCTACGATTCAATGGTTGTGTGGGCCCTATTTTTGGGTCCCACATGAAGGATTTGAATTGTTCAATAATTTTAAAATAATAATATTTAGAATGATCTTGTTAAAAAATTTGCTCAATCGGATACTTTTTTGTTTAATCCAATGCAAAACAAAGATACAATTATGTGCCCAAAAACCATTGATTTGAACCATAAATATTATAGGGCTTATTGAAAAGAGAACTCAGTAAACAAATTAATTTTATCAGACATCGCCATGCATTAAAACAGTTCATAATCTTCCCGTTATAGTACATATTGATATCTGATCAAGATGATTTTGTTATTGAGTGCTTTTCTAAATAAGTCCTGCAATATTTGTGGTTCAGATCAAGAGTACTATATATGGCTCATATAATTGTATAACTTTTTTTCTACTTCATTCAGTATATAGGTCCTGAGTTTTGAATGAACAATTGAAAGATTGAATTAACTAATTACAAGTATCCGATTGAGCTGATTTTTTACGAGATCACTCCATTTATTAATTATTTTAAAATTATTGGACTGCTCAAATCATTTTTGTAAAATCCCAAAAATAGGATTCACACAACCATTGTACCGCACGTAGGAGGGGAGTTGCAAAAGGGCTGAAGCGTTGCTGCCTCACATCGATGCGTCTTTCGTAGGAATGTGTAAATTTTACTCTACTAATGTCTAGTCTGTCTTTCTAGTCCCCAATGCTTACCCCGTGGATTTATTTGAGCACAATTGGGCCGTTGATCGGCTTTTACGCCTCGGAATTTCTCGGTATTTCCAAACGGAGATCAAAGAATGTATGGACTACGTCTACTGGTATAATCAAATTTGGCTTAGATATATAGTTGAAACGAACTTTATTATTGTAAACTTATAAGTAGAAATTCAGATATTGGACTGAGGAAGGAATTTCTGCGGGGAGAAATTCCAACGTTCACGACATAGATGATACAGCCATGGGTTTGAGGCTTTTACGATTACACGGCCACCACGTTTCTGCTGGTAAGTTTAGTGCTTTTGAGTTCTCCAAGAGTACAACTTTCCTTTTTCAATTCTTTAAATAGTTTTTGCTCTCAACAAGTTTTATGATTGAAGTTTTGTGTTAAAAAAATAATCCGCACGATCTCACCTGTCTGTTTTGGCAATCAATGATTCATAACACGAGATTGACCTCCGTAAAATCTTATTCACGGAACTCCATGAGTAAGTTTTTCTCCTTGTAGTAACATAGAAAGGTAAAACAATTGACATATTCTAAAATTTCCTCCGAAACAAAAACAAGAAATTCCTTTATTGGAGAAGGGGACAAGTTAAAAGATTTTGGGTTCAGATCTTCTCCATACCCAACATCTCCCACCACATCTCTATACCTGCAAAAATGTGTATGTACCTCGAGAAGAAACTTTTGTGCAATCCTGCGATTGCAGATGCACAGGAACATAGATGTGGAGGGTGCTCTATTTGACCTCCCAACACCTCCGTGCCCTTGAGTTTTCATTGCGTATCTTTTTGCCCCCACAATCATAATCAAAATTGTTTATCTTATAAAATCTGCAAAAATCATGTATGCAAAAATAATTTTAATCAGCTATCGGTAGGCATGTGAACAAGCAACATTTTTTTTTTCCCATTAAAATGGACGAAAATGTATTATACTAAATCGCGCCACATATTGCAAAGAATGAGATGCAATTTATTCACATGCCTATTGAATTTTAAATTAATTTTGGCTGACACATTTTTTTGTTTTGCATCAATGAGATGAACAGTTGGGTTTAGGTTGTTGAAAAGTTAAATTTCCCAAATGAAAATCTTTGTGTCAACAGAATAACTTCTTTACGGAGGCCCATTCGTGCGTGTCTAAAATATTTTTGGATGATCCAGATTGAAAATTATTTTTAGCCGGTCAAAATTGAAAAGCAATCTCAATTAATTGCGCGAATGGACAGGCGAGATTGTGCAGAGCTGTGAAGAAACTTCCGTGAATAAGTTTCTCTCTTGTGTCAACTAGAGACACAAGTTTTTTTTTTTTATACTCGAAGAGACCCAAGTGATGAGTACATTTGGTTTTGCATTTTCTCGGCAGATGTGTTTCGACATTTTGAGAAGGATGGGGAATTCTTCTGCTATTCAGGGCAGTCAACTCAGCCAATAACTGGAATGTATAACCTGAATAGGGCTTGTCAACTTCTATTTCCAGGAGAGAAAATTCTCGAGGATGCCAAAAGATTCTCATTCAAATTCTTGAGAGAGAAACAAGCCAGCAACGAGCTCCTAGATAAATGGATAATAGCCAAGGACTTACCTGGTGAGGTATGGCTGTGATTTTTCAGTTCGTGATGTGCCAATAGATTGTTTCCAATCCTATCTAATATACATACACGACCTGTTTTCTAGTAGCAAGAGACAATATGATGGGAATGAGCTGTTCTTTGGGTGAAGAGAGTCGTGTTCAAGGGTTTTCGGTTATGAGATCCAACATAATTTCTTGTACCGCTTTTATCTCTTGTGGACGTATGCAGGATTTGCCTAATTAATCACGCGAATTCTTGAGTGCACCTCTTGAGTTTTTACATTTTCCTCTGTTCGTTGTGATTAGGAATTACTTTTGTTTTTTGAATTTCGGCTTTGGTTTGCTAGCTTCTGCAAAATCCTAACATTATAATGGAATAATAGGTGGGATATGCTCTTGACACGCCATGGTATGCCAGTCTGCCTCGGGTTGAGACAAGGTTCTACTTGGACCAATATGGTGGTGCAGATGATGTCTGGATTGGCAAGACCTTGTACAGGTAACTTCTGCTATTGATTTTCGTCGCGCTTCCTGACTGGAGTACATAGTACATACGTTAGATTATGGCCGATGAAACGCATGAATGGCTTGTAGAATGAGTTGATCGATGCTGATTTCTCATTTTCCAATAGGATGCATACCATTAACAACAACAAACTTCTCGAGCTTGCAAGATTGGATTATAAAAACTGCCAAGCCCTGCATCTGCTGGAATGGGACACCATTCAACGGTATAATATTATCCCTTGTTTTCACAATTTCTGTTTCGTACGTATGTGGAAGATTCTGGTGACCCAAGTTTTTAATGATGTTTTCTACAGATGGTACATAGAATGCCACCTTGGAGAGGTTGGAACGTGCAAAAAGAACTTACTTTTTGCATATTATTTGGCCACAGCGAGTATATTTGAACCAGAAAAGTCAAAAAAGCGACTAGCATGGACTAAAACGAAGATCTTCATGGAAGCAATTGTATCTTATTTTGAAAATGAGGGAAGCTCTGCTGAGCACAGGAGAGCATTTCTTCGTGAATTCAGAAAGATTGGAAGTAATGAAGACCGTGCGAATAATATGTGGTAATTAAGTATATACGAAATCATCTCTGCATTGCTAAAAAGTAGTAGGAGACTATGTAATAGTAGGTACGTACTTACGGATACTATGTAGATTGGATCGAACATGGTACTGAGTCATTCAAGAACATGAAATGTTAAAAACATTGGCGCATGTGGATATAAGCTAATCTTTAGTTTTGTACTTTACAGGCACAAGGAAACAATACTGGGACAAAGATTTGTCCCGATACTGCTAAGAACGATAAATCAACTCTTGGTTGATGCACAACTAACCCACGGTGAAGACATTCGCGACAACTTACATCAGGCTGTAAGTCTTCTATAGATAGCACTACTCCATAACACAGAATTTCTCTCTTTCATTCATTTCTTGTCTACCTTATCAAATTGGTTCTCATCTGCGCAAAGTTTGAATAATAAATAACATAGCTTTCACCCCCCTCCCTTTTCTATTGCTGGGTAAAGTGGGAGATGTGGATACTGACATGGCAAGATGAAGGTGACATGCGCAGAAGAGAAGCAGAACTAGTAGTGCGCACGATAAACTTATGCGCCGATTGTAGAGCACCTGAGCAGCTATCACAACTCTCCCACCCTCGGCACAAGCATCTCTCCGACGTGACCAATGAAGTCTGTTACAAACTCTTGCAATTTCAGAACCAAAAACCATCACGCAACAAGGTAAAATTATTAATCAAGTTATAATCGAATATTGGACTTTTTAGTTAGTTCAACAACTACGTATGTGCAACATACTAACATCATATAGTGGTCGACAGAAACAAGTTAAAATCATACGTTCAAATAGTCTACTTGATTATCATTTCTTTATCCATTCATCAGTCATTGCGTATAAACAAGAAACGAAACTAGAATTTGTAACAGACTTCATTGGTCATTGCGTATACGTTCATCAGTCATTGCGTATACGTTCAAATTAGAGGCACCAAATGATCTATTGGTTCCTCAAAATATCAAAAGAATTCATCAAAATACGCCGTCTCCTACCATTACAATGTTCGATCTGTTTATATTAAAGCTCAAAATTCTAGAACCAAACAATAAAATCACAACAAAATACGAAAGTTACTTGAATTTCTAAATATCCTAAGACTTGTACAAAGATAACTAGCCAGGCAATTAATACTAAACTAACTAGTGAAAACATAAAATTTCTCAAATAGTTGGCCGGGTGCATGCATCAGCAATTGTTTGTTAACTTCGTTGGATTGTTATTACTTTGTTCTGTTTATGTGAGCAGATTCATGATAACGACGAGTTCAATACAACCCTCCAGATCGAATCAGACATGCAAGAACTAGTGCAGTTGGTACTTTGTGCTTCCTCGGATGACATCGACCTTGATATCAAGCAAACCTTTCTTGCAGTAGCGAAGTCTTACTATTACGCTGCCCATTTTACTCCAGCAACTATTGATTTTCACGTTGCCAAAGTACTATTTGAGTCAGTAATTTGATACTTGTACGAAAAAATAATAAGGCAACCGCTGCGTGGATTAAGAACTGGGAGTTGCACAGGTAGTTAGATATATATATGCTAGTATTTTGTGCGTATTGCAATAAAGTATGTGACAGGAAGAGAGAGAGAGAGAGAGAGAGTGTACGAAAAATAATAAGGCAACCGCTGCGTGGATTAAGAACTGGGAGTTGCACAGGTAGTTAGATATAAATGCTAGTATTTTGTGCGTATTGCAATAAAGTATGTGACAGGAAGAGAGAGAGAGAGAGAGAGAGAGAGTGTACGAGGCGTTAGCGAGGATCAAACCCAGCGAGGGACTTGTGTGTGAGAGAGAGAGAGAGTAGTGAATTCCTCTCAATGCAGCTTCTGTTTTCTGTATGAGTGTAATACAATTTCTATTTGTGTGTTTTCTATATCGTCCACACTCCAACCCATTTGGGTGTGTTTCTTCAATCAAAATGCGTGACGATCAAATTTCAAACGGTTTCCGATCAAGATGATTTTTCTACAACATGAATGATTTCGATCGTTGTTGTGGGCCCGTGATGGACCGACAAAATTGCAAACTGGACTAGAGAGAGAAACGGGAGAGGAGCCTGTTCCGAATATAGGATAACAAGAGAGAGAAGGCGTACTCTCATTATTAAACCTAACCAATAGATAACCAACAGATTCATGAATCTATTCGCTTGAAAATGATCTGAACAACTAATTCCAAAACATATAGAGAAAAGGGGTTTACATCAGCCATGATTTCTTTATTTTTTGGTATGTAAAAAAATTCATATATTAGCAAAAAGTAACGAGAGTTCTGTAATCGATAGGCTGTCCCTAATCAAGAAAGAAATTAAAGTGTCATATTACAGACCCAAAAAAACAAAGAATTAGTCTAACGCACTTGCCTGACAGATAGGCTGTCCCTAATCACATCAGACATGATTATTTCATCTGAAGACTTGTACGGTTGTACCTCATCGCATCAGCCATTGGTCTAAGACTTTGACTAATCATTTTTAAAATCACGTTATTTATTTTCAAATATAGATTTCCTCCTCGTTTCTTTTGCAGTATTCTCTTTGTTATCTGAAGAGAATATTGCAAAAAAAATGTAGATGGAACCTATATTTGAAGATGTCATCTGAAGATAGTATTGTAAAAGAAATGGAGCTAAAACCTGTATTATATTTGAGAATAAATGACGTGATTTTAAAAGCGACATCTGAATGGAATATTGCAAAATAAATGGGGATAAAACTTGTATTTGAGGATAAACGACGTGATTTTAAAAGCTTGATTATCGATTTTGCATAAGGATTAAAAGCAAGAAAAATAATTTTAAATAGTTGTTGAATAATAATATTAACTACTAAGTAGTACCGTAATAAAGAAGACTTCATGTTAGACATTTCACCTAATTAGGCTTTGTTTGGAATTTAGGGAAAAGAAAGGAAAAGAAAGGAAAATTAAAAAAATTTCCCTCCTAATGTTTGGTTAGAAGGAAAAGAGTAAAGAAAATAAAGATTTTAAGTTCATTGAATAGTAAATTTTCCCTAGTATTTTCCTTCTCTTTTATTTTCTTTTCCTTTCTCTAAATTCCAAACAGAGCCTAAGGCTCCCGTGAACAACTTTCCCCTTTTCTGTCTCTCTAAAGTCCTCCCACCTTCCTTGGCTCACTATATATAGCTTACTCTCTCAGACCAAAAACAACTAAAAAACACAAAACAACATGTCTTCTTCTACTGATCAATCCTTCAACCTCATCCTCCAGTTGCGATCGTCATTGACTGCGGCACAACAACCCTTAAATACTAATTTCTCGGGTACATTCTTTTTTCCTCCCTACATTAATTTTGTGCTTTTAAGCTCCGTTGGTTTGATCTATTTTACGATCACTTCCGGTGTTTGGTTATGCAAAAGCAAGCCTTGGAAATGAACTTTCTTGGAAAATCATTTACAGTCATCTATATGTTGTTAGAAAAGTACTCCAATTGACAAGAAACTTGTTGTCGTTTATGTGTCTAAAGCGATAACATGCTTTTATATAGGTTATTATATACAAGATTTGGTGATTAAGAAACATAAGCAACTTAATTAGAAAAATATGCATAATAATTAAGGAAATATAGACTAACTAGGAAACATGAATAATAGGGCCTAGTCTAAATAGAAAACACAATAATAAAACCTACAGAAAACATGCTAACATAATAGTCCCTAATATTATTTTAACATCTCCCTCAAACTCAAGTATTTTTACCAACTTTAATTTGAAAAAGAAACCAGTAGCCAGAAGAAACTAGGAAAAATTGAAAAACGAAGAAGCTAAAAGCCAATAAACTAATTAAGAGTGAGATGAGAGAGCGCATGGGCAATATTGAATTTTAGGGGCGAAATCCGGATGCGTGAGCCAAGTATTTGAGATAAAAGAAGTTGGTTTTTTTATACATGTGTTCGGGCCAGCTTACGGATAATTTTTTTTTTGCTAAGCCTTACGTATACTTCGGCTAATCCCGTGAGACCATAAATCTATCGTCCACGAGCGGGGCCCCCCTTTAAAGCCGGAGAAAATGCTCTATATTGACAGGCCCAAAAAAAATTGATAGCATCTGATAGGTTTTGAACCTGAAACATTAGGAGGGAACAAACCCCTAAGTCCCTCCCCCGATTTAAGAATGGTAAAGATACACGTACAGTAAAGGCTGTACAGAAGCCGTGCACAGATCACTTTTGTGCCAATCTTGGGTCCCACAAAGATGATCGGAGCCGCTTATGTTGTTTAAAATACTTTGTTTAGGGTTCCTATAAAAAATCACCTAAATCCGATATCGGGAAGGACGTTTACAAATCATCCAACTTTGCTTCTAATTATACAAAATATTACTTCCTCCGTTCCTGATTGTTAATAGGCCATTAATTAATATATTTTATTTTGAAATGTTGCACAATGTTTGTTCCTCTTGGAAAGTCAACAATCTAAAACTGGCAATTCTCAAACTATCCTTGTAAATATCCATCAATGTAACATATCATTCATCAATTTTTTTGGGTAAATCTATCATTCATCAATTATCAATTGATTCCCGTTCAAATATAAAACAAGTTCTTCATGATCTGATTATATATAGTAGAAGTGTTTTTACCTTTTGCTATTTGAATTAATGAAGCATCTGGGGCAATTTTATACCTATGAGGTGAAATGTTTCGGGAATTATAAAAAGAGAAATGCTACGTGCAAAAAAAATGGACAAATAATTGACCCTTAAAGTGTACTTGAACGATTCAGATGCACTGCACAGTAAATCTGAGCCGTTCAAATACACTTTAAGGGTCAATTCTTTGTCTATTTTCTTTGTCTCTAGCACTCCTCTTATAAAAATGTCAATGGGGTCAAATTTAGTAATTATTTTACAATCCATTAGCAATTGTTATTAGGGATAATGGAAAATTGAGTGGGGGTAAAGTGGCCCGGCCTCATTTGACCCATACTGCCTTCGACCCTATTACATTAAATATACATCAGATTGTAAAGAAGGCACGTGAACTTATTTATTTTACTAATTTTTCATTCTTTTCAGAAGAGAGATAAGGTAAAGGTGACAATTGATACGATCTACTCTGCTAAAGTTTCTCTTGTGATCAATAATAAGTGTTTTTTATGCATTCTACGATATTCACGCATGTGCAGAGTACGGAGATGTCTTCAGACATGACATAGAAGGAGAAAAAGCTCTTGAGGTAGTTTCAACACACCACCCCCCCCTCTCCTCTCTTTTTTTCCCCTTAATTTTTGAAAAAATGACGGCTAATGACGTGTTTTGATAATTAATATTCGCTAAGGATATTTTTAGTATTAACAAATATTTTTAACATATTCTTAGCGGGTATTAATTATTAAAATACGTCATGCACTGTTATTTTTCCTTAATTTTTTTGTGATGACAATATATGCAGAGTTTGACTTTGGGGCCCTGAATTTTATAGGCTCACATATAACTGAGGCCTACTTAAAAAAGTTACAGTAAGTTATAACTGAGGCCTACATAAAAGTTAAGTTAAAAAAATTTTAAGGCCCAATTAAAAGTAGACCCGAGTGGAAAGACCCAAACATGAGATAATTATGAGTGTAAATTCTTTTCATCACTAGTGAAACCCCACCATTTTCACCATCGCACTTAGGCTTCACCAGACCTTTTTTTGTTGTAATTTGAACCGTTCATTTTTAGGATCTGTAGAGAGTAGTATATCCGCAGAGTTCTAGGAACCAAAAAAATCGATAAATAAGCATGTCTTTTGATTTTCTGACAGTGTAGATTGAATATAAATTGGCTATGTTGTCTATTGAAAGTGTTGTGGTGGCAAAACTTGATTTTACAATTTTAAGTAGCACATTTGCAGCTAAAAATGCGAGATGAGTTATATTTAGATTATAGTATTCGGAATTGTTAATGGTACTTAATTTTGGCTATTTATGATCTTTAATTGGTGCATGTATATATTGACTTCTTTATGAAGCCTTTTTTATTTCTAACTATTTTCAACTACGCAAACCATATAGAGATTTGAAGGGCCAATTAGAAAGTTCGCTTTAGACTCCACAAATATGAGAGTCCGCTCTGGATATATGTATTACGGTATTAAAATACGGTACTTACAGTACTTGATGTGATTCCAAAGGTGAATTCAATGGGCAAAATAAAGGAACATGTGAATTCTATACAATCGATGTTGGGGTCTATGAACGATGGAGGTCGTGTGAGCATATCAGCTTATGATACCGCATGGGTAGCTCTAGTTGAAGATCTCCACGGAAATGGTGGTCCTCAGTTCCCCAAATGCCTTGAATGGATTTCTAATAATCAGCTCCCCGATGGTTCATGGGGTGACGCTTTGATATTCAAAGCCAGTGATCGATTAATCAGCACTTTAGCTTGTGTAATTGCACTAAAATCATGGAACATTCATCCGGACAAAACCAAAAAAGGTAAGTAATTCAACAGTGCTAAAATACTATATCCTATGTGACCTTTTTCCCTATACTGCACGCGTTCAATTCATGAACTGTTTATCAAATTTGTGACTAACTGGTGTGTATGTTTTCGGTCGAAAAAAGGAATGGAATTCGTCAAAGAAAACATACACAAGCTTGAAGATGAGAATGAGGAGAACATGCTGAGTGGCTTTGAAGTAGCATTCCCTTCGCTTATAGAAATCGGTCGCAAGTTAGATATCAAAGTCCCAGTTGATCATGTAGTATTACAGGAGATCTATGCCAGGAGAAATCTGAAGCTCGCAAGGTACGTAGTTTTCGATAGAAGTAATTAATTCTTCCCTAGACATATATTGTTGGCAGTTTTCGAAAGCCCAATTGCAAGCGTATCAATCTATTCGCAAAGAATTTCACGGAGACCTCATCATCCATTGACTTTTTTCTGGCTCAATCCCTCGCTTGATCTTAAAAGGGGACAAACAGAGACCCCCTCATCTATAAACATAAGCCGATTAGAACCCTTAGCTAAAAGACCATTAAGACATGCTTATTGTTCTTTACTTACAGACATGCTCCTCCACCCCTCTCTCTCCTCATTCCCATTTAGTTCAAAAACAGGAAGAAAAATTGAACCTAATTATACAAGGCAACCAATTCAAATTACATTATACCAGGCAGAGCCGTTGCAAAGACAGCGGGGTTGGTGGTGTTTTTAATGATGAAGATTTGGATACTTGTAAGAAGAGAGTATATGGAATGTCTATTACAGTAATTTTGACCATTTTGGTGATCCTGTTTTGGAATACACACAAGTAATATGTGATTATTTGGTTTGTGCAATATATATATATATATATATAGGATACCAAAGGGCATAATGCACAGGGTGCCCACATCACTGCTCTATAGCCTGGAAGGAATGCAAGACCAAGACCTGGATTGGGAAAAGCTACTTAAGTTTCAGTTTCCAGATGGATCATTCTGCACTTCTCCTTCTTCCACCGCGTTTGCATTAATGCAGACTAAAGATGAAAAATGCTTGAGATATCTTAGCACAACCGTTGAAACATTCGTCGACGGGGGAGGTAATTAAGTGCTTATAACACTTTGCAGTACTACAGGCGATGTGGGCTCACCCGATCGAGCTCGATTAACTTGAATCGACATTGCTAATTAACAACATGATCGAATGATCTTTACCGGAAAAAAAAAAAACATGATCGAATGATCAACCCAGGACCACCACCTTCACAACACAACACACACACACCCCATACCAGCGAATCTGGTACACAAGGAGCACACATTGCTTTTTATGTCCTTTTATGTGGGTGTTTAACATGCACGTGACATGTTGTCCAAAATGTTGACAAGTATTGTGTAATAAACTTGCTTTAATTTTAGATTTTACAGCTCTATAGTTATCTAGCCTGTTTTTTTTTAATATTCAGTTCCCAATGTTTACCCCGTGGACATACTTGAGCTCCTTTGGGCTGTTGATAGGCTCCGACGCCTTGGAATTTCCCGGTATTTCCAGTCAGAGGTTACAGAATGTTTGGATTACGTCTACAGGTATATTTAAAATCAACTAATATATATATATATATATATATATAGTTAAATTACAAAGGATCTTTAGTGCAATGATTTTTTCCATAACTAAGTTAAAATTCAGATATTGGACTGAGCAAGGAGTTTTTTCAGCAAGCAATTCTACCATTCATGACATAGACGACACAGCCATGGGTTTTAGGCTTTTACGACTACACGGCTACCAAGTTTCTGCTGGTAAGTTTAGTGCTTGGTTTGGTTTCTCAAAAGTCCTTTTTTCTCAATTTTTTTTAAAAAAAATCTTTAATTAACTTTTCAAGTTTCTCTAGAAAAGGAAGGTTAACTAGTTACAACAGAAGATCCAAAATAAGGGAATTTGTAGAGAACTCAAACCAGAGAGGAGTACTTAAGTTATAACTATTGGATTTGCATCTCTCTTTCTTTTCTCGATCAGCAGATGTGTTTCAGCATTTTGAGAAGGATGGGGAGTTCTTCTGCCTTGCTGGGCAGTCAACTGAGGGAGTAACTCCAATGTATAACCTGTATAGGGCTTCTCAGATTCTATTTCCAGAAGAAAATATCCTCGAAGATGCCAAGAAATTCACATCCAAGTTCTTGAGAGAGAAACAAGCCAGCAACAAGCTCCTAGATAAATGGGTAATAGCCAAGGACTTACCCGGTGAGGTACGAATGTGATTTTGATACTTACAGTACTCTGTTTATCAACTACTAGTGTTGTACCCGTTCGATACACAAGGCCTAAAGAAACACCAATGTGATTTTCAACGCTAGTTAAGGGAAAAGGAAATGTGTACAAAAATTTCTTGATCTTATATCAGGTGGGATATGCTCTGGACGTGCCATGGTATGCCAGCCTACCTCGGGTGGAGACGAGGTTCTACTTGGACCAATATGGTGGTGCAGCTGATGTCTGGATTGGCAAGACCTTGTACAGGTAACTTTTGTTATTTTTGTTCACTTGACGCTTGATACGTAGCAGAGATTTTTTCTTTTCCTTTTTTCAATAACAAACTCTTGAAGGCCAAAACCGTCGTCCACTAACAAGAAGAACAATTAAATCGGAACAAAACATAGTGCCAATTAACGAATTACTAGCCCAAAAGAGGGCATGAAATTTGAAATCATGCTCTGAATTGTCATGATTGAATTATGTTTTGTTTCCACATTCTCCAAATAGTATGTTTAGTTGTTTGTACAGAAAACAAATATCACCGAAAGCCTAAGAAATAATCGCTGCCAGAATAGTTTGTTCGTTGTCAACCTAAAAATCGCAACTATATATCACTCTGGGGGCTAGTTTGAATTGCTAAATGCAGTTTATAGTATTAACCATTTTGCAGTGATTCTGAATTCGATTTTTTGTATCATTCGCCGCCCCAGGCTGCTTAATGTTAGTAGTAACAACTACTTGGAGCTTGCCAAATTAGACTACAAGAACTGCCAAGGATTGCATTTGAGAGAATGGAACACCATTCACAAGTATGATATTATACCTAGCTTGCATTCAAAAGTTTGCTCCATTGTTGTAAATTTTCTTAAGTTGAGATTTAAGTTACCAATTACTTTTGCCAATCAAAAAAAAAAGTTACCAATTACTTTCTATATAGATGGTACACAGAATGCAACCTTGAACAGTTTGGAATGAGCAAAAAAGACATGCTCTTCGGATATTATTTGGCTACAGCAAGTATCTATGAACCAGAAAGGGCAAAAGAGCGACTTGCATGGGCTCAAACCAGAATATTGATGGAAGCGGTTGTATCTTCTTTTGAAAACGAAGGAACTTGGGAGAGGAGTGCGTTCCTTTGTGAATTTAGAAAGCGTCGTAGTGACTACGTGACTAGTAGGTGGTAAGTACACAATCCATTGAATTGCTAGCAGCCTTTTTCACAATATGTACCACTTGAGTTGAACATGGTGAACCATTCAAGATAACAAGAGGTTACATGAACGATGGTAGTATAATATTTACTCCATACTTTGTAGGGATGGAAAAATAACGAGGGGACAGGGACAGGGACTTGTCGCGGTATTGCTTGGAACCCTCAATCGACTCTTGTCCGATGCGCATGTGGTACAGGATAGGGAAATATTCCACCACCACTTACATCAAACTGTAAGTTACTATATAGTACTTGTTCTTGAACATGGATCGATCATGTCTTCAATCTCGTCCCATGCTCCTCTTTTGTAGTATTTTTCACCAAAATAAAGGTATAGAACCAACATGAAAACAACTAGGGCACAAGATTTCATGCCATATCATCGATAACATGCTCTCTCTTTTTTTCTATGTTGTCTTGTGGGTGAAGTGGGAGACGTGGATAATGACGTGGCAAGAAGATGGTGACATGCGAGAGGGACAAGCAGAACTTTTAGTCCGTACAATAAATTTGTGTGCCAATTTTGGGGCGCCTGAGAAACTTCCACAACTCTCCCATCCTCGGTACAAGCATCTCAACGACATTGCCAATGGAGTTTGTTGCCAACTCCTGCAGTTTCAACACCGGCAACCATCACGCAACAAGGTAAAATAACCAAGTAATCAAATGAATGGACTCGTTAGTTCTCTGTATCGTTATACGTACATATCATGTATGGCTTAACAAAAACAAGTTAAATCATGCACACGAGAAGCGAAGCTTCTTGATTCTCGATGAACATCGGAGAAAAATTTTATTCAATAACTTGTTCATTCACATGGATACATGATTGAGAGCATCAAATACACTGTCTTGGATGATTACAATCCTCTGTTTATATGTAAGCTCAAAATTCTAAAACCAAATCAAAATATCAAAATAAAGTTTAATTCTATATATTCTGATTTTTTTTTTTTTGAACCGCAATAGAAAATTAAGTTAAAAAGTTCTAATTAAGACTACACAAAGAAAACTAGGCACATATAAAATCGCCGAAATATAATACTTATTTTATCTTTGGTTGCGTATATTAGCTTCGCTTATTTAGTTGTGATTACTCTACTTTTGTAACGTGAGCAGATTCAGGGCAAGGACAAGTGCAACACAACCCTCCGTATCGAATCAGACATGCAAGAACTAGTGCAGTTAGTAGTTTGTGCTTCATCAGATGACATCGACTCTGATATCAAGCAAACTTTTCTTGCAGTTGCAAAGTCTTACTATTATGCTGCCTATTTTGTTCCTGCAACTATTGATTTTCACATTGCCAAAGTACTACTTGAAAGAATAGTGTGATATTTGTATGAAAAAAGTATCAATATCTCAAGAGACGTATTGCGAATTCTAATTAATGGGTGTTTTTATCCTAAGCTAATCTAATTGTCATTATATTTGTCTTCTTTAAATTTTCTTAGATTCCCATCATTTTCTATTTGTCTTCTTTAAAATTTTGTTAGATTTCCATTAATTTTTCTCGTTCATTTTGGCGAAAGGAATTTAAAAAGTAAAAACTAGTGAGCAAAAACTTAAAAAGTTTACTAAAGACAAAAAAAAAAAAAAAAAAAATCAACAGAAACAATTTTACTATCTTTCTTTTGGTTGAGATTCTATACTTTTTCAATTTTTGGTCCGAATTGGTGCTAATTTTTTTCATATAAGCTAGAGATGTCCGGTCCCATTCCTCACAGATCATGTAAATTAAAAACTAAACCACGAATCATAGGAATCGAATCAGAAAGTTTTAGATCAAAATTTTTTTGGGGCCACTTCATTGACTTCACTCACACGTGAATGGTGTAAAAGTGTGAAATGACTATAGGAGAGACCGTAGGCATAAATTTGAGGTACACGTAAACTGGGCTGAGACACGTTGCCTCACCTTAGAAAAATAAGAAGTTTCATATGAGGTACTTTGTTGCCATTTCATAGTACAGTCTGTTCTTTCTTTTTTTTTTATCCAATTTGAAACAAGATATATCTTCAACGATTCGCCATTAACCATCATTATCGATATCAGAAAGTCTAAGCTCATTGCACATGTCCACCACACGTGTGTGGAGTTCACTCCGGATCTCATAAAAATACAGAAAAATACCATAAATTTTAAAATATTTTTTTATGAGATAAAAAATCGAATATCGGTAAGTATTTTTTCTGGATTCGTAACTACTCAGTTTCGCCCTTAGGAATTCAGAAAAAATACTTACCGGTTTTCGTTGGAGCTGATATTTTACACGAATTCATAAAAAATTACGCGTATTTTCGGTTGCAGACGGGTGGCGGAAGAGACGGTAAACTTACATGGGAACGGCGCCGTTTGGCCTCATTCGCCTTTTTCCTTTTCCGTTTTATCGTGCATCTTGGTCGTGCGTTCGAAGATTCGCACTGAGAGTGTTGATGGACCGTTCCCATTTTAGTGTGGAATACTCCACATCGTTTTCCCTAACAGCTGGTTTTGTCAGTTTTCCACGAAGAATTCTTCGTATTTCCACCAGTGAAGAAAAAACCTCTTCCTTTGATTCAGCTTACACTCACATCGTTGAAAGGAGGTGTTTTTTTTACTAAACTAAAAGTCGTGGCTATAACTTTTTTATTTTGTCTCTATTCGTTTTTTTTTTTTTTTTACGTTCATTGGTTTTGCGTCAAATTTTTATGTATTATTGGTTCGTTTTGACGAGAGGATCGAAAAAGTAAAAAGTTAAGACTTTTATACAAGTATTTTTGAATATATCCCAAAAAAAGGTACTCCACCTGTTCGGATTTAATTGTCCCTAGTTCTATTCTAACCGGTAAAAAATAGATTATATCTTTGAATTCGTAATGAATTTCATATCGAATATGAATCTTGTTTGATAGATCTCGATTAGTTCTATAATACAATATTTTCGAAATCACGTAAAACATTATAAATTGAAAAATATAATCGATTGAAAAATGACATGAACTCTAAAAAAAACTATTAAATCCGGACGGATGGAGTATATATTTCACAAAAAAAATTGAGCAAAAGTCAATTGTTTTTACTTTTTCAATCCCTCCCATAAAAACGAATCAATAATATATACTCTGTTTGGTTTAAAATTAACAAACGCAAAAAAATAAATAAATAAATTGAAGGAGGACAAAAGGAAAAAAAATCGTAATCTACAACTTATAGTTTAAGTTTAGAGGAACGAGATCTAACTCTTGTGTAGTCGAGTGACAGGCAAGTGATGGACCACGCCGGTACTAATGAATTCAAAAAAAATTACTCCGTACTTTTCAACGTCCTGACTCCTAACATCGAACTTTAATCTGGGAGCAAATCCACCGATCAACTGGTTAAACGGTTGGCTGAACATTTCTCGCTGCTCTCTCCTTTCCTTCACTCGCGGTCACAGCCGGCGACCAACATACACGCGCCTCATCAGCTCACACTGTAGTACGTCATCTCCCCGCCACGTGTCACTCGATACCCCTCCGTCCGTACCCTCGCAATCTGGACTTTACTCTTTACTGAACTGTCTCAGAACACACCCTCCCTCTCTCTCTCTCTGTCTGTCCTCCACCCGATATGGATACCCTCCTCCTCGGCTGCCCATCCACGGCCAAACGCCCCTGCTGCTCACTACCGTCCGATCCCCTCGTCTTAACCGCGAGCCATAGGGTTTCGATTTCCAGACCGGATCCAATGGACCGGCTACTGGAATCGTTCCTAGGTCTATCCGATTCGACGTCGACGCTCTCCCTAGACCTCTCCTTTGACCGCCTGCTCGAGTCCAGGCCTTGTGATTCGGACCAGAACGATATGATCGAGCGGGCGATGAGGTTGGGATCTGTGCTCCTCGAAGCCGGTAAGAGATCTGCCAGAAAGCGCGCCACTATGCACAACGCCGTCGTTTGGGCCCTGCCTCCTGATCTCACTACCAAAGTACGTGTGGATTGTTTTTTTTTGTTGTTGTAATTGGAAAGATTTGCGCGTTAGATGTGGTGTTTTGAGTTAATTCAGGATTGGGAAATTTCACTGTAATGGGTTGCGTTATGGATTCGTTATAATTTTCAATTTGTGCGCTGCATTGTTGATTAACTTATGACGGGCCGTGAAAACATCTATTCTAATATAGATATAGAAAGGGAAAATACCAAGTGGTGTGAGCCACAAAAGTAATATCCAACGTTGTCCTAACAAATAAAATTCTGCAACTGCTTTTACTGTAACATGAATTAACTGTGAGGGCAAAGCAGTAGAATCATTGGAGTCCAACGCCCCATATATTCCAAGTGTGCCCGACCAGTAGTGTTATATCTATTGCATTCCCTTGTCAACTTAATGGCTGAGCTCGAGGATTACTGTTATTTGTTGTTGATATTTTCAGGGTTGTATAATTTGTCTGCAAGGTTTTGATTTTGGACGTAATTAATGGAAGTTTACAATTATGGATTTTATGAATTTGTCAACTTTTTTTTTTTTTTTTGGGTGAATGATGAAGATGGCAATTAGAATGAAGATGTTTAATTTTACGGTGGCTTAACCATGCATGCTCATATTACTTGTATGTGCTGTGCAGGTTTTTTCCGTACTTGATACGCAGAGCGTATGCTACGCTGCAGCTACGTGCACATTGTTCCGTAAGTGTACGATGGATCCTTTGTGCTATGCCAACATTGACTTGACGGCAGAAGTCCCAAGGGTCAATAATGTGGTTGTGTCTACGTTTATTCAACGAGCTGGAAAAGTTCTTCAGTAAGGGTTTTTTTTTAACTTACGTCTCCTGGCATGTTTCTATGCTATTCTCTTTCTTTTTAAGCTTCATTGTAGTTGCCTGTGTCATAAGCGATTGTATTTTTTTTATCATTAAGATTTGCTTGAAATTGTTTGGAATTGATATTGACGAGTTAAAAAGTAGAAGTAGAACTAGACCATCCAAGGTGGGCTTGAGTTTTGATTGGATATTGGATTATATCCTTTCTTCGAGTTTTGTCCATTTGGCAAAATAGAGAAACCTACCTATTGGCTACTTGTATTGAGAACATAACCACCTTATTTGATAAGGCATGGATCTAGTAAGTTATCTTGGTCTGGATATGTATATATAGAGTACATACATATCTAACTATACAGAGATGTGTATATATGTATGAATGAAAATATAAAAAGCAGAGATTTTTTCAAGATGAAGGTATGACAAGGTAGCTGGCATACATGCCTTCACAGTTGGATCTCCTTACTAAAGCAAGCAGAAAGATGCTTGGATTCCTATGCTTTTACTGGTAAGACAAGTTATATGTACCCGCGGCAACTAGGCTTCAACTAAGTAGGAGTGACGCCGATCCAAAAAAATAAACACTGAAGTAGGAGTGACCTTGGTCCGGGCTTACTTGGGCCTCAGATGATGAACTTATGCTTGGTTCAGAGACAATCTTACTGAGGATGGGAAGGAAATGAAAGCTAATTGACTCAATTAAATGACCGTTTGGTTTTAGTGATGCATATGCTCTAAGGGTGGACAGATACACAAGGGGAAATGTGAAGATGAACTGATTTGTGGCTGGAAGGGGGTGAAAGGTCAAACTCCAAGGAATCTTAATTATAGAAATTATCGTGTTTATTTTTTGTGTCTACGTGTGCCACTATCTTTGGTGAGCTATTTTTTAGTTTTCCTCTTGTCTTTCATATTCTTCACACGATGTATCATATTTGTCTTCAGTTCATAGTTCGCTTACAGTTTCTCCACTTATTGGTGATATCCTTTATTTTAAATTTCCTAAACTCAGGTCTCTCAAGCTAGGTATAGTTCCTGGACCAACTGCATCACCGGGATCCTCTCAACCGCTAGTTTATACTATCAGAAATTCTGCGGATGCACCTGGCTTTTCATGGAATGATAAGAGATCAAGACAGGGAAAGGAGTCATCTAGTCTCACAAGGTCCTGTTTGAGCTCTTTGAGTGGGGACAGTGATGCTCCTGGGTATGCTTTTAAAGAGAATTCAGTATATTTGGTGTTTACTGTTGTAAAACGTGGGGTAGGACCATGCCTTATTAAAAGTCCTGAGTTTTAAACACACTGCAATCTATGAAGTCGCATTTTGCTTAACATGATGTGTTTTTTGGGCTTACATAACGTGCCTGGTTGGGCAATAGGCTCGCTGTATGGGATACCTTGTCAATCCTATATCTACTTCTATCTAGGTATACTCGCAGTCACACTTGCACAAACATTTTTTGTGAACCCGGAACCACTACAGAATAGGTGCTCTTGTAGCTAGAGAGAGTGGTTTTAGTGGTATTGACTTTGTTTCTCTATTTGGTAACTGGAAGGGCTCGTTTGAGGAGGTTGCACCTCTACAATATTGAAAGAATGGATAACGCAGCTCTGTGTGCAGCTTTGTCAGCCTGCCCATCTCTCCTTGATCTAGAGATTGTTGGACTGTAAGTAAAATTTTAATCTTTTACTACTTGCTTTAAGTTTTTATCGTACCACGCTCTCACATGGAACTAAACATAGTTCGTATGGCTCTTGGCCATTAATTTTTGCACACATGCCTGGAAAGAAAGGAGCAAGAAAAGAAAAGTTGCACAAGAAAATACTCTTTTACTGCTTTGCAATGTTTGTGAATGGGAGGGTGGGTGTTGAGGAGGTGAGAGGGACCTCAGGGAGGGGCATTTGTGTTGGGTGCCGCTACGGTGAACAAACATGTGACATAGATATAAATATTGCCGCAGATGAAGACTGTTTTGCATTTCTTTAAACTTGCTGGATTCAATAGAAGATTCCAATTTCATCTTTTAGGAGTTCAAAATTGCATATGCTCCACTTGGTATCAGTAGCTTTTCACGTTATAATGAAAGGACACGAGTACTCTTTGTGCCCTTTCAATAGGGGAAATGTTTTTTTCCTCGTGTTTTCATGATGATTTTGTTTGTGATTTTGTCCTTGTGATTTTGAATAGTTTCCTGTGTATTTCTCCGTGTTAATTTCATGATGAATTTTGTTAAAAGAACGGTTTTTCTTCTCATAGTCACGTTGAACTGAGGCAGACATTGGAATCAGTGAGCAAATATTGTCACTTGATAGAGCGGTTGCATTTTGAAGCTTCGAAAGCAGGTTGTTCATTTTCTACCGATGGCATTGGCTACTTCATGTCATTCTTGAAAAACCTCTTGCTTAACTTTTCTGTGGTAATTTTCCAGGTAGAGATGATAGTTTGAAATGGCCAACCTGCAATGACCTAGTGAAAAACTGTCCTCATATAACTTCCTTAGCACTGAGAGGATTTAAGCTGCATGACAACAAAGTACGCGTTCTTGTCAAGGTGTGTTTCTGGAGATGCAAAATTGTGTGTACAATAAAACTTAGTTCTCCATTTTTTTTTAAAAAAATACTCAGAAATTTGGCAATAATGTCCTAATTGATCTTTGCAAATTAAAAAACTGCCATTTTTGTGAAATTTCTTGGCATAGGTATCAGGTCATTCTCAACCAAGTATTGTGATCTTTCTAGGGTGTAGAGCTGTAAGGTCTGAGCTGTTTTGATGTTGACTCAGAACCCACAGGTTTTGGAGAACTGTGTCTTGAGTGATGGAAGTAGACCGATATCGATTTTCATGGTGATTAATTTTTATTGGCTGGGGGTACATGTTAGCAAAACACGTTATCAAGGAAGGCGAAGAATGAATGCAGTAGGCTAGTTCTGTGAAACAAATAACACGTCAGCCTTCTGTTAGATGTGGATTTATTTTGCATGAATAACATGAGTTTTGCCAAATTTATACTCTATGAAAGACTTCTGTATGTTACTAACTAGGAGACTGTCAGCCATGCAGGCTTGGGTGTCTGTGATAGTGAAACAAGGAGGGGGAGTTTTATCTAGATTTATTTTTAGTTTGTTGAACATGATTTAGCCATATCAATTGGATTGAATTACAATCCTAGGAAGCGGCTTAGAAATTGCATTCTGATTCAAACCTGATTGTATCAATCCAGGGTTTCCATAAACTGAAATATCTTGACTTCTCAACCTCCTACTCAATCACTGGTGGCTTTCTCAGGTAAGCGTATTTCCTAGTGAACATGACCTTTTACAATTTGTCCTGTTTACCTGTCTGAAATTTTTAGGAGTTTACTTGAAATATGCCACCTTCTGTCCTTTAGGAACCTTGGAGGAGATGCCGGCGGAAATCAACTGGAGGTTTTAATTTTACGAGACTGTATGCATCTCAAAGAAGTGGGTTACAATCTCTACCCTCTCTTTCTGCATGACTCTCTCTCTCTCTCTCTCTCTCTGACACACAAACACGCAATTGTGTCATCGTGCAGGTGGAAGTTGCACGGATGTGTACTGCAGTTATTGCAGGAGATTTCAAGATCCTTAGGCATCTTGTGAGTGAAAACAAGTTTTAGCTGCATTCATTCTTATTTGGATTTTGTTTTCTTGAACTTGTTATGATCCCTGAGCTTTGAGTTTCATGCTGTCTCTCTTGCTGTATTTGTGCTTTTGGTTTTTATGTTTTTTTCTTCAAAAACAAGGTTTCTAAGCTTTCCTCACTGGATTTCACTGTACCGTCCAAACAGGACATATCGAACAGGGAAGGTCTAGCATCTGAAGGTGATTGGTATCATAGATGTTATAGCACAAGGTAGTTGTTCCATATCTTTTACTTTTCCTTTGAATGTCATACTATGTTTTGTAATCTTTAACAAGGTTAAGATGATCTGGTTGCATACAACGGAAACCACAAATGGCAACGGGGCAGATCAATGCTGGATTTCACTTCCTCTGTCCCCAAACCCAAAAATCTTTTATATCTCTAAACGCCCCAACCCATGGGAGACTTTTTTGGGCACCGTATCCCACTCCTAGACGCGGATTGGGAATCCTCACAGCTATAGGGCTTCCCCAACTCTCACCCCAATCTTTTCACTTCCTTGTGTTGTAATAAACTTGTAATCTTTGGTTTTATGGTGCAGTGGCATTCCTGTAAAGCAACTGGAGGAAGAAAGGCCTGGTTTCTACCTTGCGGCTGAGTTCCCTCATGAAGGAAGGTTGGTTTGATCATTTACCTTTATGAAACTGCTTTGTCAAAGGAACGTGGAAATATTTCTAACCTTTTTGTGGAATTTCTCGACTTCTTTTGCAGTTTCATCGATATTGAACAAATGGTTGCCAATGAAGCATACAGTGATTTGAGCTCACCTTCACAGCCAAGCAGTCATACATCAGATGGAAGTGGGACACTGTTCACGAGTTCAACAGAAAGTAGCTACAATAGCGATCAGGGTAGTGGCAATGAGGATGGCCGAGAAGCCAGCTACATAATTTATGAGGAGAGTTCAGATGAAGTGGACTTTCTGGTTGGCTGAAAGAAGCGCCTAGTAAGCATGAACCAGATTTTCAAGGTCAGTTGCTCTGTTTGTGTGTGTGTGTGTGTGTGTGTGTGATATATGCCTCAGGCATGTGGTGGATTTCCTTTTGCTGCTTTATTACTTATTTTAGCTTTATAAGCTGACTTTTCTCTTTATATGGAGAATTCGCTGCATGATGGCTGAGGCATGATTTATCAAGGGTTGAGAATTCTACACGACACTGAGCAATAGGCTTCTTTGTTTGCTTTCTGTTGGTCTGACATTATTTGCCCAACTTCTGTATTCCATTTGCAACTTACTCTTCTGATCTTTGTGGGCCAAAATTCTAGGAAACGAATTCGCCACTAAAAATAGTTTCCGGGAAAGCAATTTCATATGGCGTGCCCTCTAAAGGCTGCATTAACAAACCTCAGAAAACGACTAGCGGTTCAAGCAACTAGTCTCTGCAGCTCCCGTAGTTCTTCCTTTATGCTGACTATATGAAAGCATGGCAGAAAAAGAACATATTAAACATTATGCTTTTGGGATTATGTGAAGATGGCTACTCTTGCATTGCATTTTTTCCTTTTCCCCAGGAACTTTGCAGCCTAGTAGATGCTACATTCTGTATTTTTGTCTGCATCATATTTGTAATTGATGATCTGGTGGTTGTTGGCAGATGATAAACAAGATGCTTTAAGGGGCTTTGGCAGGACGGAAAAAAAAAAAAAAAAAACACGGTGTGGTGAATAAAATGGTTGTAGGCAATGGATGTCTGAATATCCTCTCATGTGGTCATCCCCACCGTTAAGGCAAATGCTTGCTGCTTGCAGACCTTGTAAATGCGGAGACTTGGTAGTGTATTTTTCCCTCCCTTTTCAGTTTTTAGAGATGAATATCGAGCCTGTAGTTCACTCCGTTAGCCTAGATGGAGACGCGGAGTACCTATGAGAGGGATTATTTTTCATTCACCCTCTCAAGCAGTCACCCATGTTTGTTGTCGTTTATACTTAAAAACTTGTGCAACATTTTCGAATAATTGTTGCCACTATATTATGTGTTAGTTATACGAATTTTCCGAGAAGCCTGGATAAATCTGTATTACTACAAAAAATGGAATTTGAATACTCTCTTTCTTCGCTACCAGCAGCGGTGGCACACCCGCTGGGAAGGATTACATCAAATATAAATAAGAGTTCTCAATCAACCTTCTGAAGAAGGGTTCTCATTTATTATTCACTGGTAAAAATACTAAACTAATTGGTTATTCATCTGTTTTTTCCTGAATTTTTTCATGTTGGTATATCTTCCCCAATGTTACCTCATTTTGTTTAATCTATGTTCTAATTATCTGCTTTTCGTTTTTTCAAAGCCATTTTTGTTTTTCTGATGAATAGTAGTAGTGATCACATCTGAGGGGTGTCGGATTCACCAACCCGGGCTACATCTGTCCCTGATCAATATAGTAACTTACGCGCCATAGTTTTGCCCATGCATTGCGCGTGCCACAGCTTCTTGTGATAATTAAAAAAAGGTGCAATATTCCATTAACTGCATTGCAAGAAATCGATATTGTTTACACCCAGTTGGTCTCCTTTTCAACGAACTTTTTTCTCCAAATTTAACAAACTAAAGTACAACAAGAGGGTGTAGCCAAGAAATGATGTTTACGTTGGTTCTTCTTTTTTCTTTTTTCTTTTTTTAATTGGGTTTTTGGAAGTGAGGTTTGCATTATATTAAAGATGGACTAATGGGAGTTTAAGGGAGGTATCAAGTAGGTGGATCTTCACTTGGAGCGATAGTGGTGGACTCCGGGCTACAGGATATGGAGATGGCTAGTGTCAAGTAATATTTTTAAAGATATGTTAACTAGGAATTTTGATTTCGTGGTTGTAACTAAGGTGCCTAGGCAGCTTCTGGTGTACGCTCACAAGCTTGTTAAGGTGCCTATAAACATTTTATGTATGTTGTACTTAAACTAAAATAAATGGTGACCCGATCTTTTCTTTTCTTTTTTTTGATTCAACAAAATTTTTATTCAAGATATGTCATACGACATTCGACATCTATAAAAGGAACTCATAACAACCAAAGGAAAGAATCTAAACCTACACCACCTTGGCTGGAACATGACATATTGCAAAGCACGCCAAACACAGTTGGGGTATAGTGGTAGCCACACAATGTGAAGGCAGACAAGCTACAACCAGAAACAGAGAACACAAATAAAAACCCTGAAACCCTCGATCGACACAGCCGAAAAGGGGTAAAGTCCCAGAAACGAGGGATACTAAAACCCCCCCCAAACGGAGGCACGCACACACAAAGAAAAAAAAAACTCAAAACAGGGTTTAAAAGCAAAAGGAAAACGAAAATAAAAGAAAAAGAACCCTAGCAGAGGAAAATATCGGAGGAATCCGCTGCACAGCAAACCCTAACCGGTGAAGTAGAGGGAATGACGAGCGTTTGCTTTAGAGAGAGAAGGAAATTATGAAAGTGAATTTACGTAATGGAACCTTAATGATGACCACATCTTGAGTGTCATTTGTTGTTTCATAAATGTCATAACAGAATGAGTTTCATTTGTCTTGTAATAGAGGATGTCACTAATATATTGATAACATGTCAGATGACATTGAATGGTAATCCCCATAATATTGCTTTTATTTAGCTTGATGAGATCTTGTCACTAAATAAGTGTCAATTGCTAAATAAGTGGGTCTTGTAATAAAATAAAAGGAAGGAATCTAAGTCACATGATACATGAATGACGCGTGAAATTCTTCCCTGTAGGGATTCGATTTGTCGGGACCTTGACCGCGATATGGGTTAGGCTCCTCCCTCCGTTGGTCCGTGCTTCCGTCGCTTGACCTGCAACAAGTTACTAGGGCTGGGAAAGCCCAGTGACCCTCCGACGATCAAGTAGGGGTTCGATTTGTCGGGACCTTGACCGCGATATGGGTTAGGCTCCTCCCTCCGTTGGTCCGTGCTTCCGCCGCTTGACCTGCAACAAGTCACTAGGGCTGGGAAAGCCCAGTGACCCTCCGACGATCAAGTTAGATTTCAGGGGAGAATGTAGATCTCGGGTTAGGGAAGAATGACATCCCTCTAAAAAATGAGTATCCTTTTGTATTTATAGACCTAGGTTTGCTTGGCCTCCAAGCTAGTGCGTGAAGAGTACGCTCGGGTGACATCATAGATGACGCACCGAATAAGGCGGTTACGGAGCACATGGCTAGGTCAACCCTTTGTGAGGATTATTAGAGATGCTGTGTCTCATCAGGGCTTGCTCGGGAGCCCTTGGTGCTGCGTTTCGGGGGTCGGTATGGAGCCCTCGGTAATATGTTTCCGGGGTCGGTACGGAGCCCTCGGTGGTATGTCTCCGGGATCGGTACGGAGCCCTCGGTAATATGCTTCCGGGGTCGGTACGGAGCTCGGTGATGTCTTCGGAGTAAGTACGGAGCCCCATTTATTCGGGCCACTACATTCCCAAAATATGGTAAGTTGTTAATTTTGGCAAGAACAATAACTTTTTCCTTAAATTTTGTGTAAATTTAAATTGAAATGGCGAGTCTAGCAAAAAATTGAAGGAAAATGCAAACTAAACTGTTTTGGATAATAATACTACTAAAAATGTTCATACATTCAAAAAAAGTGCATGAAAAATTCTAAAATCAGCTCAATGGATTGATAATAATAAATATATGAATGTGTATTAAATAGTATAAAAATTTCACATAAATACGTTTTTTTTTTTGTCTTATAGTGTACTTATCATTAGTGCAATGAATTGACAATAACAAGACCGAAAGTGCATGACCATCCGTCAAAGCATATTGATATTGTGAAGGTTGCATTAAAATTCTAACCCTTTTTTTTTTTTCTCGTGTGAATGGGCTCAAATCAGCCCGGACCGAAAAATTGAAAACGGGAGCGGGGTCTATAAATCGAAGTTTTTATTACCATGTGACAAAATCCATGTCCGCGGCGGATTCTCGGCTTTAGCTCGGCATGGCTAGCAACACCGCCACCGCCCAACCCCCGCCGTACCGCCCCTACAGACATCTAAAAACCCTAACAGGCCACACCCGCGCCGTTTCCTGCGTGAAATTCTCCAACGACGGCACCCTCCTTGCCTCCGCCTCCCTGGACAAAACCATCCTCATCTACTCCTCCCAAACCCTAGCCCTCCTCTCCGTCTTCTCCGGCCACTCCGCCGGCGTCTCCGACCTCGCCTGGTCCTCTGACTCCCACTACCTCACCTCCGCCTCCGACGACCGCACCCTTCGCATATGGGACGCGCGCTCCAAGGACTGCGTCAAGACCCTCAAGGGCCACACCGACTTCGTCTTCTGCGTCAACTTCAACCCCCAGTCCGACCTCATCGTCTCCGGCTCCTTCGACGAGACCGTTAGGGTTTGGGACGTCAAGACGGGGCGCTGCTTGCACGCGATAAGGGCCCACTCGATGCCCGTGACGTCGGTGCATTTTAATCGGGACGGGTCGCTGATTGTGTCGGGGAGTCATGATGGGTCGTGTAAGATTTGGGCCGCGGCCACGGGGACGTGGTTGAAGAACCTTTTTGATGAGGCTACGGCTGTGTCGTTTGCCAAGTTCTCGCCTAATGGAAAGTTTATTCTTGTTGCAACGCTCGATAATAGTCTCGTAAGTTACTATTATGATTCTGCTGATTGTTTAGCTGTATGATCAATTTTCTGAACAATTGGTTGCTTATTTTCCTCGATATGCATCTTTTAATTCGGCCAATGTGGTTGTTAGGACAGTGGCATAGGGAGAAATTTGTACATCTGGGGGAACAATCCAACCTATTGGACTTCGTTGTGAAGAAAATAATGATTTATCTCGTTTTTAAGAATCTAACACATCTTGATTTTCTTTTGAATTAATTCTCCAAGATTCCAATTAGAAAAAGTGTTATCATACCATTTTAAAGTACATAAGTATCACAAAGGAAAAATTCAAAAATGATTTATATTTTAGAAAATTTTGTGGTTTCCACAATTATTTATATGGACAAGTAAAATAATTCAATTTTTAGTTCTAAATGAATCATCTTCAAAGAGAGGAGTTATTGATAGATTTAAGAAGATAAATAGTGGAATTAGGAAGTAGGTGAAAGGATCCTTGTTTGATTTGCATTGTGTGATGAGATAGTAGTTGTACTAATTCTGTTAACACGTGGTAGTTTGGAGCCAAAAATTTAGTAAATGGAGGCTTGCTCATGAGTAATTAATGATTCAACTGTCCTGAAGCACCGTCGTGGCCCGCAGGGTACGTCAACACCCTTCTCTATCTCATATTTAAGCGGAACTTTGTATTTAGCCTTGAGTCCTACATTAGAATGTCGTTGAGAATGGTATTGGAGTATTAATTTTTTCTTACAGTTATAAAAAAAAAAAATTTAAAAATCCGCTGGAGTCCTGTGCCCCCACCAGTCCTAAGCTGTATCCGCCACTGAATTAGGAGGAGTGACGATTCTTGGCTACCTAGTTAAGAAAAAATCCAATCTTTCTACAGTTAGGGTTACACTATGGGGATTGATAGACCAATATTGACATTTAAGGGCTGTGGTTCATAAGGATCTACATTTTGGATATTGCAGAGTACACTTGATAGAGCTCATGGGAAAACTCTTTCATGTAACTGACATTAATTGATTGGGACTTAAAGGTTGGTTTAGTTCATTTGGTTTATTCATCTTAAGGCTGTGGCATTTTTAGTTAGTTTTTTTTTATTTGGTTGATTGGTGAAAAACAGTGTGTAATGTAGTATGAACTTGGCATGTTGAACTAACATCTTGACTGATTTTATAAAAACTGTGTTGGCTGCTGTGAAATTTGAGTAGAATCAGCTTTGTAAAAATTTGAATCTGATGCTTACTTTCATAAGAACAACGAGCACAATCCACAATGCTTTGCTCTTTTTCCGTGTTTTCATGTAGCTGTGACCCAACCTATATATTGAAGCATTAATAATGGTCTCTTGTATTCTCTTTATGGTACCGAAACAATTGCATCAACTGTGGTCTAGAGTTCTTGGTGTGTTTTGTGCTTTCCTGTAGTTTATTTTCTGCATTCGTATCTTGTGTTAGAGTTCTACAAATTTCAAACTCTTTTTTTTGTGATCGAGGACTGGAAAGCTAGCTCATACTGACCAAGTTGAAACTCTCAATTAGTGAATTTGTGTTTGTCAAAGTAAAGTAAAGGAATATACAGTTGAAGAATTCTTAGGTCATACAGATCTGTTACCTCCCTTTTCTAATTTAATTTTGTTTGTCGATACAGAAGCTTTGGAACTACTCAACTGGGAAGTTCTTGAAAATTTACACGGGTCACACGAATCAAGTATATTGCATAACATCCACATTTTCAGTGACGAATGGAAAATACATTGTCAGCGGATCTGAGGATAACTGTGTTTACTTGTGGGATCTTCAAGGGAAGAACTTGGTTCAAAAAATTGAAGGCCATACTGATGCTGTTATCTCGGTTACATGCCACCCCACTGAGAACAAAATTGCTTCTGCTGGCCTTGATGGCGATAGAACAGTAAGGATTTGGGTTCAGGATACGTGAATTCAGAAGCAACTGTGCACGGGTAAGTTTCTTCCTATTGGAGTAAGTTTTCAAATTCACTCTTTCTGCCCCCCAAATTTTGATTTTCTCAAGTATCCGGAGTAGTTGTGGAAGACTTGAATCAGATTTTTAAGAATAGACATAATGCAACTTGTATAGCCTTTGTAGCAAGTTTCAGTCATTCCAGTTGCTTTTCCTCATCATATCACATCCATCATGGTTGCAATGTGGACACTAGCTAAGAGCATCTCCAAGAGGCCCTTCGAATGGCTTAAGTAGCTAGTAAAGGCTTTATTTTGGCACTCCAAGAGGCTCTCTTCTCCATTAGCATTTTTGCCTTGGGTTTTTTTCCACTAGCTACTAAAAGTGGATCCCTACTATGTATGAAATGCCAATTCTCTCCCTTTTCCCCTACTAGCCAATGCAAGCGGTCCTCCTCTTCAAAAAGTAAAATAGACAAAATAAAGAAAGTACTTTTTTTTTTTGTACTTTTGACTAGCTAATGTAACTAGTAGTGTTGGAGATACTACCTAGCCATGTTCTTTTTTGGGTGATAGAGTGGGGTACTGTGGCTCAAACCCTTGACGTGGCAAATGACACCACAAGAGTGCCACCAGAAGGGAAATCAAAGCTTTGGTGCTACCTGGCTATGTTCACAACCACATGAAGTACTTCATACCCTAGTAATATGTCAACCCTTGTACAAAGCTAATTTATGGTGCTTCTTTCCCATTCTAGTTGCACCTATTCATAGTATGACTCTTAACTTCAATATTGCCTGTTTTGGTTCTATAAGATGAAAGTACACCCTTTTATAAGTGGGAGTAGATTTTCAGCCAAGGGAAATTCACTGTCCTCGCTAAACACAAGCCAGCGTTGGATGAGAGGCCTTTGATGTAGTACTAGTTTTCATACAATTCCAAATTTTATACTGTATTGAGGAATGCAGAAATGCGGCCATTAGAAAGGTTCTTTCCACATTTCATGGGAAGAAAGCATCCCCTTTTGGTGCTTGATCCATTCAATAATGCATTATTCAAAATATGATGCAGGCTGAACATAATACATGAATGCTAGAGAATATGCAATTGGATGGAGCTGCAAAGACCAAGCAAGTGTGATACTTCTGTATCATGACCATGAGTTAAAGTCATTACTAGATGAAGGCAGGTTCAATCCTTCAAGAAGACCAGGAGACTTTGCTACATTATTTGGGTCTTTTATGTAAAGCAGTGTGTAAATTTTATAAATAGTTCTGATTTCTGATCCTTTTTGTGTAGAGGCTAAAGCCAACAACATGGCCTTCCTGACTTGGTGGATGCAAGTTCCACAAGTTTTAACACAATATGGGCTTTCTATGTTCTGTCATTTCTTTCTCTTGAAATTCCAGAGGTTTTGGTGTAATTTTGGGTATAGCAAAGTGCTGTGCTGACTGTGCCCACAATAACTATCCATTTTTGTTAAGGTTTATGGGCAAATCATATATTGTATGATAAAATTCCGCTGCGAGCTGAGATTAAAACTTTTGGGAGCGAAATTGCAAATATAAAGCAGGTTTGTTGTTGCCATGTCAAGACTCAAGAATTCAGAAGTCTTGGGGTGAAATTTTCGATTCCTTGTAGGCACAACAAAGTTAATTAACCCTCTGTGCCTTGCTCTCTTTTTTTCTACGTTCTTTGCAAGAGAATTATTGGTTGGAGCAAGCACTGCTCCTAGCATCAAGTGACTCAAGTCTGTCGCCAAAGAGTTCACTAACATATATCGCCTAGTTTTAGTGGAACTGACCATTACAATTTGAGAATTGTGTGACAACCCAGGATTCCAAAGAGTGGGACTTTGGAAAAAGATATAGTAATATATATGGAAACTCAACCAGCTACTGTATAGACTGAGGTTAATTTTTTGAAGCAGGTTAGCTAGCGCGGGTTCTCCATTAGAGAAGTTGGAACAATACACATAATTGTGTTTCAAGTTTATTCGGGCATATGCATAGGTACTACAGATGAGTACTCATAAATCATTTCCACATCCCAAATACTCTTCCCGGCTACTATCAGTTTCGTGTGAGGTCAACGCATACGGTTACATAAATTGTGTCCTCTACCGAAGCCAAAATTCTCTCGTCCCAACCCCATCTCCACCCCTCCCTGTCAATGTCATTGGGTATTTCTCAAACCGAACGTGTCTTCAACACCGTCCGTCACTTTCTTTCTCCGCTCTGCAATCATATCCGAATATGCCTGAGAAAAAAGAGAGGAGGAAAAGTTCAAAGGGAGCTTCTATCCTTTCTCTTGCAGATGTTGCCGTACGTCAGAGTGACCAAACAACCAAAAAGAAATAATCATCCTAGAATATAGGAGAGGCTTATAGCCTTATATGCTAAAAGAAAAAAAAGAAAAAAAAAAAGGGAGGGAAAAGGTGGTGCATGCGCTATTGGGTGTTTCCCCGTTCCATGTCTTAAGCTACATGGAGAAAAAGAACCAAAACAAGATAAATCAGGAAGTAGTACCCCGTGGAATTTCTCAGCAAATTTTGAAAAAAATGAACAAAAAATAACCACAATGCAGGCATAGTCAGCACTTTGCAATATTAGGAAAATTTAATCACAAGAGGCAGAGACAACAAAGAGAAAGTTCATACCTTGGGGTAAGAATACAAAAAGATGTACCACCATGCACAAATAAGTGAGAGAACTATTGCAGTCACTAGTATGGAGTGCAGAATTAGCCAGCTAGAGGCAATCCCTACTACTCCAGTCAGCGTTATTGTCCATGGTTGGCACCTAACAAAAGAATCAAGTTAAAACTACAACACAAGCACATTGGAAAGACGTAATTTGGTTGTATAATAAACAAAACAAAACAAAATGAAAGTATTTGGTGGTTCTAATAAAATTGAACTTACCAAAAATAAATGAAAGAAAGAATTCAGTTCTATTCGATATAAATGACACATTCCAAATCTAGCTTACAGACCTCACTTCTTTGACAAATGGCGGGTGCTCATTTCTAGTTAAAATTCAGGGAATAAACAGTATGCTTCGGTGGCACCCCTGGGTTACCAATTATTCATTACCCAATCGATGAGGATAGGAAACAAAGAATCATCTTAAAGCATCACTTGTCATTCGCTGAGAAGGTAGATAAAATGAGTAAAAAATATGTATTCTTATCAACGGCAGATACAAATCATTCCAAGGTCCTGGAAGTAACATTTTCCCACGAACTGCTGAAAGCATGATTACAATTTACAAAAATCGTTGGATACTCGGGCAAAATCAAAACGAAGGGGCAAGTGAATCAGAAGGTCAGTAATGTGGTCAGTAGTCGAAACAAATTCTCACCGAAGTACAATAGCCACAATTCCTGATGTATACAGAAACCATTCGTCAATATAGTTATGGTGTAATCATGTTATACTCTATTCCACTCTATTTTCATTTCAAGACCACTCTCCTGAGAAAAACTATCAATGATCACTGCTCGCCTAGTCTTCCATTAAACTTTTTCCTTCTGATTAAGTGCTTATACAATTTTCTTTCTTTCCTTCAAAATTCTTCAATTACAATGCCCTATATCTGCCCTAAACAAATCGAACCTAAAGCCAAAGAGATAATTCGAATAACTGCATTGGACAAGGCTGTGGAGCACATGGCTAATGTTACATACTTCTTTCGTTTGATCTTCTGTAATTCTTTTGGTTCATGTCATGTATTTTTTGCTTTATGTTATGTACTGTTTTGACGTAGTTACGAATAGGAATATACCCTAGAGAAGAGAAGTTAAGTATGTCTATAGTTAGGTACGAATTTCATGGTTAGTTGCCTATCTTGTGGTTCATGGTTAGATTTGTTACACAGTTGTTTGGTTTATCTGTACAGTATTAGTATTTTGGTTATAGTAAGCAAAATATTTAGTGTTATTTACGAATCATTTCGGTTAGATTATGAAACTAATGATCAAGGTTGTACCATAAGCTTCTCCAATTGGATTCCCAAGAGTGGAAATAAGAAACTAAATCTATAATTTAGCAGGAACTAGCACAAATTTCAGTCACACCCCATTTTTCAGTGCACTCCTAAGAACACTTCAAGAAGTGCACACAAAATGTCCGAAAGAAATTACGAAACCAGAAGGGAAGTGAAGATGGAATTGAACTGACCCAAACAGGGCTTAAAAAGCAACATGGATTGCACAGAATTGAGAGAATACCCATGAAGGGAAAAAGCTCACCAGGAGGGCTTGGTGTCCCAAACGGAGTCATACTCTAGAGAGAGATAGTTCATATACCCATCCATATCATCGACGGCGCCGTTTTCGTCCATGAACGCCGACTCCTTCGGGTCATTCGAATTGCTTCCAAGAACGGCGGTTCTGTTGCGGATAAGGGTTGTTTGCGGATGGATTGAAGCGGGTTTTGGGCAGAAACTGGGATTGGAATGGAGGGTTTGACGATGAGAGAAATGGGGTCGCAGTGAACGACAGGAGAGAGAGGGAGTGAGAGCCGATATAGCTATCATTTCGGTTTGTGTGTGGGAGAGAGGCCTGTGGCTTCAAACTTGAAAGACCCCTTTTCTTTTCTTTTTTTGTCCTCATTTTGTCTACTACTATTTTTTTACTCACCCGGTCCAAAAAAAAAATGTCAATTTTTAATATTTATGTCAATTTCATTTTTTATATCTTTTAATATGAATTTTTAAAAATATGCGATATTGATCTTATTTGATAATTTCTTATTAGATATATTATATAATGTTTTCAAACTTATAAAAAATAATATAGATTGAAAAATATAAACAAGAAAAATGACACGAATATTAAAGGTTGATATCTTTTTGAAATGAAGTGAAAGTCATTGATTCTTTCTTTCTTTAGGTTAAATTCCGTTTTCAGCTTCCATCGAATTTGGTCTCCAGTTTCAGACATTTGAGGGTTGTTCTTGGGCCCACAATAATAATAAAAAATTATTGTGCTAATTTTATTTTGCAAGCTTAATGCATTTCAAAATCATATCACCCGGTATTCGATCAACTTGATTTTCGACGTGATCAGTGTTCTCGACTAGCTCTAAAAGTGAACAACTCAAATCATTGTTGTGAGCCCGGTAACACGAGGTTGGTATTCTCGGCGAGCTCTAAAAGTGAACAATATTAATCATTGTTGTGGGCCCGGTTACCGGGTCCACAAATGACCGAGATTGGTCCAATCCGGAAGGGAGCCGAGTCCCTTCCCTGAGGTTAAATTGTTTTCCAGGTAGTAGTAGTACTAAAATAGTACAAGAAAGCACAAGCGCCGTATAAGGATTAAAAACAGGAGCGTAGTTGAAGGATTATGTGAACGAATCGAACAATGAATTAGTGAACAATGAATTAGTGGAATCCATATATTTGTTCAAACGAGCTATAAAACTTGAATTCATATCGTTGATATAGACATACTCAATTCTTGAAACTCATCAATACCACGTTCACGTGTACAGAGTTTATTTGATGCAAAAAAATTCATACATTTTCCCATGTACGGGTTATTAGTGGACAAAAATAGAAAGAACCATGACCCAACAAACAAGAAAAGCCTTCTAAAGAAAAACAAAGTTGGTATCGAGGACAGAATCCTAAACAAAGGCGGTTTAGGATTCCAAGTCGCAGGATCCTTTGGTTCCCATAAAAGATGCATTCTGCCTAGAGCAATCAATAACACAACTGCATTAAGAGCCGTTCGTTTGATGCACGTGAGCCCACAAACATCAAACGGCTCCAAAAGCGGTTGCGTCCAGAAGTTGTGTTCTTAGACTTCTTGTTCTGCCTGAAGGCTATAAAAACAAAACCTCCTCAAAACCTTTTACCAGTTCCTTCTCTCCTCTTATATATCTCTCCAAACCTTTTCATTATGTAAGTCTACTATAGTCTTCTTCCTTTTTTTACAGCCGCTATTCACCACCGCGAAAAACCGCATACCACCCTGTTTCCAACTTACTCCAAACCTTCATTACAGTGCTCATAGAATTTACAGGGGCTTCTGTGGGACCTGAGACAGAAAGAATGGATTTGGATTACTTTTTGATGCATCAACTAAACAACAAATTTACAAACCAGCCAGTTCTAATAAACAGATTAATCATAGCAAACCTCAGTAATCACAATCCTCAAGATTTCTTCCCGGGTTTGCAAATTACAGCAAGATAGAAACATAAAGACAACTGAGGTACCTTTATGTAAGGACTTATTGAGGGTGGCCCGAGCACAACGGTAAGGTTGCGCCAGTGTGACCTGGTAGTCACAGGTTCGAGTCGCAGAAACAACCTCTCCGCTTGCTCTCTCGATTTTGCTCTTGAAATTGAAAACCCACCAAGCTGTTTATCCAATCACCAAAAAATGAAACAACAATGCAATTTTTCGTATCTTGTTACCCATATTCACACTTTTCATGCAAACCCAATTGTAGACAAAGGATATCCTATATGCAAGCATAAAGATTAAAAATTCTCGGTTTTCTTGCATTTTACCGATAGAAGGGATGACAACATAAGTAGATTAATTGATGAGATATAATGAAATTCAGTAAAGAAGAAGAAGAAGAAGAACTGACGATGGCTGAGAAAGTGGCGATGTCTGAAGCTAGGGCTAGCGTTTTCGAGAAGAGGAACTAGCATCCACTGTTTCTTCCTTTTCTCCGTTGTATCGGTTTGGTTGGTTGGGGAAGATGACGATTACTCAGAACGACGTCGACCGGTTTTTGTCGAGACCTCGCATCTTCAACAAGGAGGTTCATTCCTCAAAACGGCGTCGCTCGGATTAAATCGGGACTTCTCATGGTGAAACTGCGAAGTGTGATTTGTAGGGGCTGCAACTTGTATTTGGTAAATTGTGAATTTATGCCGGGTTTATTTATCGATCGAAACTGTTCAAGTTGCAGGGCTTGTCTAGAACACTAATCCTGATGAAGATCATGTCAATCGAATGCTTTTTAATGCGTAATCGGATATGATTTAAGTGGTTTTATTTTTGTTAAAGTAGACTAGGCCACATTGCATCAAAACCGTTGTGTTATGCAACAAATTCTAAACGACGCCGTTACACTTTTTAATCTCAACTTCGCATGCGAAGTGTTCTTTGAAACCGCGTATCGATTGTAATTGGTAAATTGTGAACTGTTTCGGGGTTTATTTCTCGATCGAAAAAGTTCAAGTTGTAGGTCTTGTCAAGTAGATAAATCTTGAATAAGATCATGCTAATCGAATTCTGTTTAGTGAGATGATTTCAGTGAATTTTTTTGTGAGAAAATAGATTTAGTCACACTGAATCAAACCCATTTCAGAGAATTATGCAAAATTCACTCCGGCGGGGAGAGAGAGAGAGAGAGAATTACGGAAGGAATCTGATAGGAATGGTCTCAATGCCATAGTAACAGGTCTCTTCAAATCTTCCATTCTCTTCAGCTGATCGATTTTGATTTTGTATTGCTTTCATTGTTCTTTATTTATGGAATTTCATTGTCGCCGGAATTATCCGAATCCGTTTATGGTGGTTTTGCACCCATTAATCTGCAACAACCACCATTTCGAAAGAGGGGAGGCTAAAAACGATGTTTCTATCACTCACGGATCATGAAATTTCTGCTCCATTGCCTTTTTAAATTGAGCCAATTAAGCTTTGTCAAGTATGAGTATTTGATCGGGAATCGTTTACTTTTTAGAGATCGCTGAGAACATCAACCACGTCAAAAATCACGTTAAGCAGATATCAGTTGATAAAATTTCCAATGCATTAAGATTAAATTGTTTTTTATGGGAACCGAGGCTAGACCAAAGTGGATGGGAGCCGAGTCCCTTTCTTGAGGTTAAATTGTTTTCCGGGCAGTAGCAGTACAAGAAAGCGCAAGCGCTGTACGGCTATTAAAAACGGAACGTAGAACATTTTAAAGGATTACGTAAACGAATTGAATAATGAATTATTAACGTTTAATTTTAACGTGCGTCAATAATTTTCTTATAACTCACTGCATTTATCAGATCAAAACACTCACATCTCAACTAATGACTGCTAACCAATCACGAGCATTAAGAGTAGTATATTCAAGTTTGATTTGTTTACCAAGGGAATCCATTTGATCAAATGAGCCGATAACGAGCTGAGTAAAAAGTAACTTGAATTTGTATGCATCGTTGATATAGAAATACTCAATTCTTGAAACTGATCAATACCATGTTCACGCGCAAAGAGTTTAGATTTAATGCAAAACACCCATACATTTTCCCACGTAGGGGTAATTAGTGGACAAAAATAGAAAGAACCATGACCCAACAAACAATGAAAGCCTTCTAAAGAAAAAGAAAGTTGGAATCGAGAACAGAATCCTAAACAAAGGCGGTTTAGGATTCCAAGTCGCAGGATTCCGCAGATAAAAAAAAAATATCGCAGGATTCCCAGTTCTAATAGATTTCCTTTTGTTCCCATAAAAGATGCATTCTGCCTAGAGCAATCAATAACACAACTGCATTAAGAGCCGTTCGATGCACGTGAACCCACAAACATCGAATGGCTCCAAACGCGGTTTTGTCCAGAAGTTGTGTTCTTAGGTTTCTTGTTCTGCCTAAAGGCTATAAAACCAAAACCTCTCAAAACCTTTTACCAGTTCTTTCTCTCCTCTCTTATATATCTCTCCAAACCTTTTCATTATGTAAGTCTACTATAGTCTTCTTCCTTTTTTTACAGCCGCTATTCACCACCGCGAAAAACCACATACCACCCTGTTTCCAACTTACTCCATAAACTTGTTTCGCAGATCTACAGTGCTCATAGAATTTACAGGGGCTTCTGTGGGACCTGAGACAGAAAGAATGGATTTGGATTACTTTTTGATGCATCAACTAAACAACAAATTTACAAACCAGCCAATTCTAATAGACAGATTAATCATAGCAAACCTCAGTAATCACAATCCTCAAGATTTCTTCCCAGGTTTGCAAATTGCAACATGTTCCCCTCAAACTTGTTATTCGCAATCTCCATTAGTTTTCCATTATATAAACATATACTTGCATGCATACAATACACGCTAGTCGACAGTGTGCAGAAAACCCGTTTCCCAAGCATAGGTTTTTTTTTTTTTTTAATCTTTTTCTCAAGCATAGTTAGATGATACTTTTAAGTAGTTCATGGAAAAATTGGTGTAGCATTAGTATTTTATTTGACCACAAAAACGTTTGCTTTCGAATATAGATTGACTAAATTTGTAGAATAGTCTTACTGATATTTAAGGTTCTCAGTTACGGATGTGAAAAGAATTCACCAAGAGAGAACAATGTTCTGCTCTTTTTAGTTAGTTTTTTTTTTCTTCAGTTTTGAAATATTACAAGAATTGGTCTTCATTTGGTTTGGGTTTAAAGAATCTGTCAACCTAATAAACAGGACAGGCCGGCGGCCAATTCTTTTAGGCCCCGGCTCAGTTGCACAGAAAGGAGAAACAATTAACTTCCCTGCAAATTTCTTTATGTTCAGTTATCAAGAAAGTTGTGAGACCCACAACTTCAAGTTTCTCAATGGGCAAAATACATCCTGAAAAAAGGGAGGAATTCAAGTTTTCCTGCAAAACTGTGCGTTTAAATGTCACATACAGATACATCATGTTTAAATGTCACATACAGATACATCACGGTAACCTAGTTACAAACTTGAAAGGAAAACCTCCCCTTGGTCTCTCCTCTCTACTTCCAACACTATCTCCTCTTTCCAATGTCTCTACTTTTTCTTGCCCCTTTCACTAGTTGGACTGAAGATTTCTTTTCCAGTCGAATGGAATTTCAGTTTTGTACTGTACTCGTACCGAATTTAAGGCCCAACCTGATTATACTGAACCCGACTGAATTGTTTCAATACATAACAGTTTTTTGGCTGACAGTTTTGGTGAGTTTCGGTTCCTAGAACTAGAAGACTGATGTGGTCGGTTTGGTGAGAAATTGTCTCCAAAACCGTCCATTTATCCAGGATATCCGGACCTAAGAGGGTATTGTAAGGAGTATAAGGGCACGCGCATCTTGTATATCCAAATGTCTTCTTTACTTAAACAAATCATCGGGTGCCTCAAGTTTAATTTGTCTGCGAACTTTTCTTGTGTTATTGACAATTCATTGTATATGCATAAGGAGACTGGCATGGAACAAAGGAATGCTACGTGTTGACACCGAGGCGCTATTTGTATGGTCTAGTCTTCCGGCCAGATCGTAGAGCAGGAAATGGCTACTGGAAGGGAACAACACCTGGTAATGTGATCTTTGGCAAGGACGGGCTAGTTGGAGTCAAGAAAAACCTGTGTTTTTATGAAGGTGATCAGAGCCAGCACAGTGGGCTGCAAACAAACTGGAAAATGATCGAATACAGACTGCAGCATCATATTTGTTCAATCAAATGTGATCATGAGCATGGAAGGGTAAAGCGACCATTACTAAAGTTCTAGTAAAGCTATATGTGCATGGGAAATTTACATTGACTACTGCTTTTAAGTCCTAGCATATACTTCAATTTTAGCAGCGTGCAAACCATGTTGCTGGCTTTGGCTGATTGTTTATGTACTCTGTTGGAGCTTGTCCCACATTGGTTAAATATAACCTCTAAAACTAGTATATGTGCCTGGACGGCCTTTCCACTCATTGCCAATTAGTTTTGAGTCTTAATATGGTATCAGAGCTAGGTTTTCGGAGGCTTTTGGACAAGACTCTATGTCATTGAATGTTGATGGTTGGTTTCCCCTTTGTTTGTCGTTAATAGTTGATTGTTGTCGTATGTGTTGAATTGTTTGCTTACCTCACCACGTGGGGTCGTACGTGCGGGAAAGTGTTGAAGCTTGTCCCACATTGGTTAAATATAACCTCTAAACCTAGTATATGAGTCTGGGCGTCCTCTCCACTCATTACTCTGTTTTCTCTTTTTCAGGTCGATAACTGGGTTCTTTGTAAAATCTATGAAGATTTTGGACCAGAAGCACTATTTTCACAGATGGAAAGAATGAATATTTAGTAGAACAATCATGTTCCGCAAGGTAACATGGAATTTTTTATTTGAGCCACAAGATTGTTCAGGTTTTGTTCTTCTATCTTTGTTAGGTAGGCAGTCCCCGTGCTCATCATTTCGTGTATATTTATGTACAATATTGCATCTCTTGATATCACAGTACCATACCATAAATGTTTCTAGGAACCTAATTGTTGAGTGTTTGATGATTGTCATGTCGTGAATAAAGTTACTTTTTCAACCAGTTGCATTTGTATCCTAGCAGCTCGAACTCCATTTTCCATAGCAAATTCACAGAGGTTCCACCAAGCAACGAGAGTAGATAGGTATATATGAGCAAAAGAGAAAAGGAACAAAACAAAACAATCACCACAAGAGAGTAAGGAAGAATGATTGCACAGGATATCTAACTCTACCTGTGCTATAATACATGGAATTTATGACACTTTATTAAACCTCTCTAACCTGTAATACAACGACTTGAGACTATGCTGTGTTCCATTTCTCACCACGGGAAAATAAAATTTGCCTGAAAGTGTCAAATATCATGTTCTCCGTAGCAAGGACTCTGCAACAAATTAACAGCAAGTTTTAGAAAACCCTCATGACATTACCGCCCAATAAGAACATCATTTACATAACCCTCAAAACTTGCATGTTTACGGGGCATTCGCTTTGACAACATCTTGGAAATCGAAGCTATTTGTGCACTGGTATTGCATGACACTTGTAAAGGACTTAACTTCTTGAAGATAAAGAACTGTGACTTTCCCATTCACTAAAATTCTTGATGTGGTTACCGTATCCAAATTCAGATGGCACCAAAACGTGTATTCTTTTCATCAAGTGCAGATATCAGACAGCTTTCCTGCCGGTATTAAGTTAGTTGAGCAAGATTATTTCAAAGTTCTTGCTGTCAAGTAGGCCAAGTACCCAAATGAGCAAACCAAGTTTACATTCTACCAGGTTGTCAATTACTAAGTTCTTGCGGTATTACATTCTACGGAGTTGTTAATTACCAGAATTAAGTTTTTCTGATCTTCAACAAATCAAATCCTAATATTTCGTTAAACAAACATCAGCGACTAATTCGCAGTTCAAACAAAATGCATAGAAAAATCCTTGTGCTTTTACAGGCGGACTAGTTATTTTCCAATCACAATTTTGGACAAAGCAAAACCATCACATACAAATGGAAAGTTAGGAATCCAAACTACCTCAAAATCAGATGAGTGCATGTAGAAATTTGTTGACTGCAGTTTTTTGAGCTTTCATGAAATTTGGACCCTCTAGTTATACTCTGCAATTCCTTCAAGCCATGCACTGCTTCTTTTCTTCACTCTTGGCGGAGAACATCTGCACTTCTAACTGACACTGCATCACTAGTTTCTCCCAAATATCTGGTAACCTGTCAGCAAACCTCTTGCGTAAATGGCTCAATGCTTCATCCTATTTTCCTCTGGACAAACAAGCTAGCACTGAATTCTTCATTCAGTTCAAAATCAACTGAGAGCATCAAAAAAGCACAAGGGAATGCCACTACTCTTGGAAGAATAGATGCAGAACTGCTTCCGCAGGGGAAAACACGTCTTTTCTAATGACAGATTTGGAATTCTAGTTACACAAATCTAAACTGGAAAGTAGAACGGCTTAGGCTGGGAAAAGCTCAACCCTTCTTAGGACTGCCTCAGAACTACCAACAGAAAAGCTAAACAAGAGTATTGTGCTTATGTTAGATGTCAAGTATTTTCTGTTGCATATCTCACAGGTTGTAGGTTTGCGCATAGGTTTATGGATTGAAACGGAAAAATAAAAAATATGCCACATGTTAAGTTTCAGGCGTTAACCAATTGGGGCGAGCTCAGTTGGTCAGGACTCTTTCATTTTACTAGGAGGTCAGGAGTTCGAGTCTTTCCACGTGGGTCTTCTTCCCTTAGAGGGTTTGTAATGTCCCGGATTTGTACTATGTACTTCATATTTGATGTAAATAATCTCTTCTATCGATTGACAAAAAAAAAAAAGTTTCAGGCAGTTGTAGAATCTTCACCTCCACCCCCTCCTAAATTAACAGCAGAAATATGACATAATATTTAAAACTAATTGAGGGCGGCCCGAGCACAACGGTAAGCTTATGCCACTGTGACCTGGTGGTCACAGGTTCGAGTCGCAGAAACCACCTCTCTGCTTGCTCTCTCGATTTTGCTCTTGAAATCAAAAACCCACCAAGCTGTTTATCCAATCACCAAAAAATCAAAAAATGAAACAAAAATGCATTTTTTCGTATCTTATTACCCATATTCACTCTTCATGCAAACCCAATTGTAGACAAAGGCTATATGCAAGCACAAAGATTAAAAAAATGAGCACCGCATAAATTAAAAATTCTCAGTTTTCTTGCATTTTACCGATAGAAGGGATGACAACATAAGTAGATTAATTGATGAGATATAATGAAATTCAGTAAAGAAGAAGAAGAAGAAGTGACGATGGCTGAGAAAGTGGCGATGTCTGAAGCTAGGGCTAGCGTTTTGGAGAAGAGGAACTAGCATCCATTGTTTCTTCCTTTTCTCCGTTGATATCGGTTTGGTTGGTTGGGGAAGATGACGATTACTCAGAACGACGTCGACCGGTTTTTGTCGAGACCTCGCATTTTCAACACGGAGTTCATTCCTCAAAACGGCGTCGCTCGGATTAAATCGGGACTTCTCACGGTGAAACTGCGAAGTGTGATTTGTAGGGAGGGACTGCAACTTGTATTTGGTAAATTGTGAAATGCTTTTTCTTTCCGTAACAGTTTATTTATCAATCGAAACTGTTCAAGTTGGAAGGCTTGTCTAGAACACTAATTCTGAACAAGATCATGTCAATCAAATGCTTTTTAATGCGTAATCGGATATGATTTAAGTGGTTTTATTTTTGTTAAAGTAGACTAGGCCACATTGCATCAAAACCGTTGTGTTATGCAACAAATTCTAAACGACGCCGTTACTCTTTTTAATCTCAACTTCGCATGTTAAGTGTTCTTTGAAACAGCGTACCGATTGTAATTGGTAAATTTTGAACTGATTCGGGGTTTATTTCTCGATCGAAAATGTTCAAGTTGTAGGTCTTGTCAAGTAGATAAATCTTGAATTAGATCATGCTAATCGAATTCTGTTTAGTGTATAATCAGAGATGATTTGAGTGAATTTTTTTGTGAGAAAATAGATTTAGTCGCACTGAATCAAACCCATTTCAGAGAATTATGGAATAAATTCACTCCGGCGGAGAGAGAGAGAGAGTAGGTGGTTGATCGGCAGAGCAGAGGGGAGTTACGGAAAGAATCTGATGGGAATGGTCTCAATGCCATTGTAACAGGTCTCTTCAAATCTTTCATTCTCTTCAGCTGATCGATTTTGATTTTGTATTGCTTTCATTGTTCTTTATTTATGGGATTTCATTGTTGCCGGAATTTATCCCAATCCGTTTATGGTGGTTTTGCACCTATTAATCTGCGACAACCACCATTTTGAAAGAGGGGAGGCTAAAAACGATGTTTCTATCACTCACGGATCATGAAATTTTTGCTCCATTGCCTGTTTAAATTGAGCCAATTAAGCTTTGTCAAGTATTTTTTTCCCCTTGAGATTTCACGATCGTTACAATGGAAAATGTTGATTTTGTATTGCTTCGTTCTTTTAGTAGCAAATCCCTTCCGTGAAAACATGCTATGAACTAGATTGCCACCGGCCCGATAAAGATGCAGATGATATATCTCATCTTAGATCTTTTTCGGGATTGAATTATGTGCCGAGAAATTGACCATACCACCCACAAACACACAACACGTCAAAAACAATCGAGAAAAGAAACAAAGAATGCAAGACATGGAGGTTTTTTACGTAGTACCCCAACTATGTAGTTGAGTACATCCAAGGCTCATGCAAGTTTCCACTATGTATCGAATGAAACTTGGTCTCTCTTTTTTCTGGGTTCAAAAGCTATTGTTTTTGGCTAAAACATAGAATGTTCTACTTAATGAAAACCCCGCTAAAGGATTCACTTACTTTAGTTAAGTAGTCAGAAAGACTTCCACCTTGTTGGATGTAGGAGATTTCTATTCTTGGGACCATTAATTTGAGATATTTTGGATAGCTATTTCTCTTTTGGTTTGATTCAAATAGGTTGAAAATGACATGTGTTGGCTTCACCAAGAAGACTGGAAAATGATGCAGAAATAAGGAAGCACTAGTTTGAAATGTGGACTTCTTGAACCAACAGGGCACTATATGTATCTAATTGCTCCTTCCTTGCAGGCTCTTGCCTTACCAACTAGAGATAAACAAGGACAAAATACGCAACTTGTGACATATATTGAATAGAAATCTTGTAGGTGAAACTTGAGGCTTGTGGACTTGGGACACCAAAAGGGAAAGCAAAAGATTGAAGAGGAAACCTCATCAGTTGGTAGGCTTCAAGTGATAAAAGAAGTGTATAAGTTTTGGCTTGAGATACAAGGTATATAGAGAGAGGGAATTTTAAAGTGTGAAATAGACTAAGGGGTTTTTTTTTAGCTCCTTCTACAATGTCAAAAGGGTACGACTATGACATGACACCAACAGAGGAAATTTTTCTGCTGCCACTGCCCTACACGGAAAAATAAAGGGGAGCAGTGTTGTAGAATCCACCCTTGTCTAAGCAAAGCTACAGTCTACTCATTCAACACCCATCCTTTATAATTTCCTTCCAACCTTTCACCTACCTTGGACCAAATTCACTACTTCTCCTAATGGAATGGCTTCAATCCCTCTTCTTCCCCTTGAAGAAGCTTTGGAATCGGCTGCACTTGGCTCCCCAAAAACGTAGTTTCCCAGTCTATGTTTCTCTGTTTTTTTCTTCCATGAGTTATCATCTCTCTACATCGATGGCCATATACTGACAAGTTGGTTTTACTCGACACAAAATCCTCTTCTGTCTTCTTTCATCTGCTTTGCTTGCCCTAGCTTGCTGGAAATCTTTTCTTTTTCGACTTTTGGATATCATTTCTTTCATGTGTTTCTCCAAAGGTTTTCTCATAGAGGTCTCCCTGTACTGAGTATTGAAAATTATAAGCAAAAAGCATCAAAATGGAGCTTCTCAAAAATAAGCTTTTCCATCTTTAAGTTGTTTCTTGCGTATAAGCAGAAAGCAAAAGAAGTTCTACACCAAACAAAAAAGAGGGAATCATTAGTTGCTGCTTGATTTGGTCCATATGTTTTATTCTTGGTGTTGTGATTTCAAATAGTTTCTCCCTTTCATTGCAATTTTGAGAAGCACAGGAATCTGTCCTCCTGTCAGGTCAAGTCTTTTAATTTTAGGCCGAATGATAAAGGTAGCATTGTACATGCTCATGAAAGTTTCCCGCATGATAACTTCCTACTAATAGTCTTCTTCTTCTTCTTTTTTTTCCTTTTTCCAGGTAGGGGAATATATATTCTGTATGAGGATGTGAAATCGTGCTCATGTGAAGATGTGCAAGTGCTGTGGTCATTACTGGTGGAGTCAGACACAGCTTTGTTTTCAAAACAATGAAGTCTCTATCACTAGTTCCATGGATATTACCCTAAGAGAGGAGGGATTAAGGAAAACCTGCATGTACATACATACTTACAGTGCACTCATGGGGAAGCCATTTTTCATGGTCTTGTCTTTCCTCTGATATATGAAGCCATATCTTAGTCGTATGGGATTCTCATATTCCAGGTATTTTATTTGAATAACAGGAGGAAGATTCTGATTTCTGTTTACCCCTTTCCAGTTGGTCTAGAGTCTTGCCTGGTGGAAATTAGGTACCTTATTGATATGCACTTCTTGGAATGCAACCTGTAGAGATTGGTCTATTTATGGTATAGTTCCTGGGTTGTTTACATTATTTGATTTAGCTGTGTATTCCATATTCAAGAGAAATGTTTCATGCGGAGTTTAAGCCTCTTAGGGGTTTTGGATGTTTTGAATAGAAACTTATGGGACTTAAAGGTGTGAGAGATGGATATTTAGAAGGAGAACCACAGATTAGGTTGAGGTTGTGAAAAAATATATACCGTGCATGAAGCTAAGGACTTGTGCCATAGGGACACTGGGTAGAGCAAGGGCAAAGTTATTACTCTTGAACAAAGGGCTCTGGTGAATCTGGTGATAGCCCCAAGGGTTTAGTCCAATTGGCTGGGGATTCGATTCTTGGGTCAGGCCACAAGAAAGAAATTTTTTGTGAATCCCTTAGTTTCACTGTGGACACTCATAACCATCGAACAAATAAGGGCTCTGGTGATGGTGTAGGGTATTGGGTACTTAACTAATTTTTCATCTCACTCTACTGTCTCTATCTTGTAATGGAGTACCTTTCAATTCTGTGAATGTGACATAACAGAATATAACTAAAATTTGGATATGATGGCTCCATTATTTTGTGAGTTTGTATTTCCGTGACGTAGATGAGATGTTTACAACAGAGATACGGGAGATACGTTATTGATTTCTTCTTCTTCTTCTTCTTTAAGAGCAGCTTATGTCCATCTCAACTAATTCCTTTCGCGGTCCGGTGAAAGACAGTTCATCCATGCCAGAACTAAGGAATTCACGAGAAATTTTTTTTTGGTGGCCTGACCTCAAAAATCGAACCGTGGTCAATTGTGTGGGGAGCAAACCTACCAACTGGATTAACCATTGGGCTACACTAATTGGATTCTAAATTTCTAATTAGTCATGCCAGATTTTTTTTTTAAAAAGGGATTCTAATTAGTCATAGAGTGCAAGCCATAGGCTAGCATCCATGGACCATTCCAAATATTTTAAACACCGTTACGCGGTGACCACTTCACTGCGAGTAGCTTTGTACGTGGGCATTAGTTATGAGTTGTGATGGAGAAGTCTCTGGCATGTGAGAAGGTTGGTCTTGTGTCTCTATTGGCACCTCTCCCTGTAGGGTTCAGCATCAGGCCATGTCACATTGTTATAGACACATCAAACATCTGTAATGTCAGGATAAAAAAAAAACATATGTAGTGTCAAAATCAGTGTGTGCACCACCTAAGATAAGTATACCAACAAAAAAGTAGTACTATATATTCATTGGCTGCAATGTTTGATGGGGGTCGATAGCACGCCCCGAACCCACAAACTCCTAAAACTCAAAAATGTTTGAGTAATACCCCTGTGGCACTGCGACTTAATGTTTGATTAACGTTAAAAATAGGTGGCAGTAAAACAGCTTACATTTGCGAAGATCAATTTTCTTAAAAAAAATCCAAAGTTGGGACAAAATCATGGTAAATCAATGTGCGATGAAAAGAAGCTTGTATTGTTTTGAGTTTCGAATGAAATTGGCCTGATTGCCTAGCCTGCCTATGTTTTGGTTCATCTAAACTGATCAAACTATATATGGTATATAAAGGAAGTAAGGTTGAGTTTCGCTAAGATTTTTGGACATTTTCTTGTTGTCCTTATTTAAAAAAAAAAAACATATCGTGATTCTTAGCTTTGCACATAACTTTTTGATTCGTTTGGCCTAGATGTTAATATTTGGAAATTTACAACCCTAAAAGAACAAAGGACTGTGAAGACTAGAAATTAGTACTAATAGACTGATGAGGCCCCGCAGGGGCGCAACGTGTTTCACGTTGTGTGATTACATATAATCATTTATTTATCTCTAGCTCCAGTGTATTTCATTGACTAATTATTGAGTCCATACGAAAACAAAAGAACAGCAAAATATCCCCAAAAGGGGTTGGGCCGTACGTATCTGATTAAGATCAGGTGTGTGGATTAATTTTATTAGTATTAAAAAAAAGGCAAGTTGATTACTACATGTTAACGTGAAATTATAGATGAACCATTCATTGGAATTCATGATTATGCTCATACCAAACAAAAACTAAACTTTTTAAAAAAAATATATATATATATATATATAAGTAGACAAACTAAACTTTGCTAATTCTCATTCAATTGGGCCAAATGTTAACTTGTTTTTATGTATCTTGTAAGAGGCTCCAACCAGAGCATCTAAATAATGGGTTAGTTTTGACTCAAATCACATAATTCGCATGCGCGTGCGTGAGTAGGAGCGGGAGCGTGAAAGGACATTTGAAACACATCAAAAATGACATGCACAAACTAGTAGAATTTGATAGAGCAAGAATTGATAACATGAGAGCAGTGCGATAATAAGAACAAAAGCACAAGGCATTTAGGAGAAGGATAATATGACTAAGGTTTTGACACAGAAAAGAGCTCCAACCACCGGCTTTTTGGGAAGTCCAATCCCACATAGCTTTGGCATGGTGTTTAGATCTGTCAATTTTGACGCCGAGAAAGGGTCATGTAAAATAAGCTTTTTTTGAATTGTACTTGGGAAAACTCTTTCGGAAAAGAGTTTGTTTTTAATCTGAACCGTTGAAAACACTTTTGGATGGCTACAATGCCGCACTACACACAGCGCACTACAACGTTTCCCAATCCTCTAGGGACTGTTTGTAGGAACAAAAAACTACTCCTTTGGATCTTTATTTTAGATCACAAGAGCTCCAATTTATTTGTCAAATATGGACTTGAATAATTACTTTTTCCTCATTCACGCCGCGATTCCTACCAATTCTCTTAGTTTTCTTTCTTTTTAACACAACAAACTAAATTTGTCCGTGAGGTATCACAATTTGGCACGAATCAACAAGATAAGGTAACATCACAGATACAGCCTTTTTATTTGCAGATTAAAAAAGCTTTTATTTATTTTTCTTTCATTTTTTTACATGTTAATGTTTCAGATTGCAGAAAGCGAGACAATATACCAAGAATTGTATCAAGCTTCACGTTTAGACCATATGTTAAGTAAATACAGTTATTGGAGGTCGAAGAAAAATTAATTATATTGATAATAGATCTTATTTTGACACCAACACTGGCATTCGAAAGAAATTGACATCTCTACATTTGAAGTCAAAGTTCAATGTGCTCCAAAATGTCATTGATGAAGGAAAAACGAGAGTGGCTAAGGTTTTTTTTCTTCTTCGTAATTTTACCATAGTGAACGAACCTACAAATATTAACTTGTGACACAATCAAGAAGGGCATCTTCTTTTTCTTTTGGTTGGATGTGGAGAAAACCGACCTCATGTATCATGAATGTAATCAAATATTGTACTCTATTTATTTGTTATGATTATATTGATGACTTTTCCTTTTGACTTTTTATTTTTACATTTTCCAAATGTACTAAAATAACTCTATTTAAGATGTTACTTCATCTTAGCAAGAAAGTAGATGGCATATCCATAAAATTATGTCCTTTCTTTAGCAATATAGAAATGTGAGTGCCTTTTTCTCATCTTTTAGGAAAGTTGTTATTGATCGTATAATAAAAAAAAATATTGTGGATTGCAAATGAACTTCTCAGTAACTCGAGGCTTGGCTCGTTAATAAGTAAGTCAAGTTCAAGTTTGAGTTTTAAGATGAGCCGAGCTCGAGTAACGCCTCAATAACTAATAAATGAGCCAAATTCAAATACTTCAAAATTTGATTTGACTCGGCTCGTTTGCAGCCCTTGCAGTTGATGAGTCGATGACATGCCAAATGTCCTAATTCTTGATCGGGCTGCCCGTTATACTCGGGTCTCGGGTAGGTGACTTTCCGGACCAACCAATATGGGCCTTCGGGTTTTGCAAACAGTCCAGCGAAAAAGAGAGTCCTGACTCCTGACGATTGAACCTACGGTTTGTTGGGCCAGAGCGTATAGGCCCATATATACTCCTCTCTAAAACCCTAAACGCTTAACTTGTTTGGCGCCTCCATTTCCCAGCCTTGCTGAGCAGAGAACGGACGACGGAGGCGCAGGACAGAGAGAAATCGCACACCGGAGTAACCTCTCTCTCTCCGTTTCTCTCTCTCTCTATATGTATGTATGTATGTATGTAGATATACTTGCGTGTAACCGAAGCTTGTTTGTAGGATAATGGCGGACAGCAAGGCGGTGACGATCCGGACCAGGAAGTTCATGACCAATCGGCTCCTTGCGAGGAAGCAATTTGTGAGTTTTCTGATTTCTTTCGTTGATTATTCTGTTTGCTGTTAGTTCACATGTCTCATGTTCTGCTCTTTTTGATTTATTTGGTTCAGATCATTGACGTTCTTCATCCAGGAAGGGCGAATGTCTCCAAGGTTTGATCTCTCCCTTTTGTATTTCTCTTGAACTTGACATGATTCATACATGTTCGTATTTACTGTTTCTATACAGTGAATCAGTAGATTTAGCTATTGTATTGTTTATGTGAATTCGGTTTATGTTATTATAGACGCCAAGTAGTGAACTAGTTTATTCCTTAATGTTGGTGCAATCTGTGTCGAAAATTTTGAACTTATCTTACTGAAGAGGTGTGGTTTTTTTGTATGTGAAGTTATGCAAGTTTACAAGGAAGGGATGTGATTAGGTTGCAATGTATCTATGTAATGTGTTTCTTAGCTTTGTTTGCCTTGATTCAACTATTGTTCTGGTTTTGGTTATTGCCCGATCATGCTTTGCCGACCTATGGCGTTGTAAAAAGAAGAAAGTACAAAAGAATAGTAAATGGAGCTCACCGCAAAAAATAAGAAAGTATAAAAATAGTAAATGGAGCTCACCGCAAAAATACTGTAAATATGAGAAGCCCCCCTTGGATTGGAAAAGATCTTTTGATATCTGTGATATGCCTACAGCTTCTCTATTTTGTTATAGCTGATCCTTTTTTATTACAATTAGGTTTTAGTTCGTGTGATTTTGAAGGTTTTCCTTGTTGGTATCCTTTGTTTATCTTAGGCGGAGCTGAAAGAAAAGTTGTCGAGGATGTACGATGTGAAAGATCCAAACTCCATCTTTGTTTTCAAGTTCCGGACCCATTTTGGAGGAGGCAAATCTACTGGTTTTGGTTTGATCTATGATTCTGTTGAGAATGCAAAGAAATACGAACCAAAATACAGGCTCATCAGGGTATTTTCTCATCTTTTGCTTGCTTGATATGCTTAAGCGTGGGCAACGGATATGTTTTGGGAGTGGTTGTTGTCTTTTTGTTCTGTGCTTGTCTTTGTTTTCCATTAAGATGGATCATCAACAGAGTTGCAGAGTGGTGAACACTGTCTCAGCCATCATCGTTCTGCAATTCCTCATTCCTTTTTTGTATTGATGTTGAAATTCTTTCTTTCTTTTATTTGAACCCGTTACACCAACTATGCCCCAGGAGTTTCCAATACAATACTGATTGGGTTTAGGTTGTTGAGTAACACAATTACAAATGCCACGGAAGGAAAAAATGATTAAATTTCTTTGCTTAAGATTGTGACTATTTTATTTAGTTTTCATGGAGTTCATAAGATGAATGATATGGAACATACATGAGAAGAAGAATTCCACTCAGGGCTGCACATTCACCCAGACAGCTAGATGGTTGGAAAACAGGGAAACGTGACAGTTAGAAATGATGATGTTTTTAGTTGCCTCTAAGATTTTCACTTATTTTGGACATAATTTGCAACTTTTTTTTCTTGTAAAGCTTAGGAGGATAGCTCTCTACTTTCACGTGGTTAGGTAATTTAAGGCTGGGCTCAATTAGATGTGCTTATTCATTGAGAAGCCACTGAAGTTTTAAGTCTGTAATGGTTAGAAGAAGCAAATGTCAATATTCCGTGTAGTTTTCTTTCTCCTATAGATGCTTTACTTCTTTTTTCCTGATAAGCACATAGATGCTAACTTTAACAATACGGGCATCATAGCTGTTTTAAGAGATAGCTTCAATTATTCAGTGTGCTGTTCAACCTACTATAGAAGCTAACTACAACAACTTGTGATGGCTAGAATCGACAATGAACATTAGGGGCATCATGAACTGTTTTAAGAGACAAACCCCATACTTCTGTTCGTCTTTCTTTCAACATGTGCTCCAAAATCTCTCTACCCTGTTGGATGACTCTTAGTGGAATGATATGCAAGCAAGTAGAATGGTAGCTTCGCAAAGATTCAAATCAGATTCTAACTGTTAATGCAAATAGGATTATCTAGTCATGCAAAGGTGCCCTGGGGATTAAATGAACTGTAATGGAATGCAAAGGAAATGAGCATGAGAAATTGCTATTTACACTTTGTCTGTCTCTCTCGAGCGTATTAGTTGACCTATTCATCCTTCGCAGAATGGCCTGGACACAAAGGTGGAGAAGTCCCGGAAGCAGATGAAAGAGAGGAAGAACAGGGCGAAGAAGATCCGTGGTGTGAAGAAGGTAAGGGAAACACTGGTCAATGTTGGCCAACCGTCTCTCTCTCTCTCTCTCTCTCTCTCTCTCTCTCTCCATATACATCTGCATTCAGTGGTTTCGTAAAATGTGCAGACCAAGGCTGGAGATGCTGCCAAGGCTGGGAAGAAGAAATGAGATGTTGCAGATTTCGTTGTTTGTTGCATTCTGTGGAAGCAAAGGAATGTTCTTTATTCGGCAGCTCCATTCTACACATTTTTCTGCAGTTATATTTGGAGTATTTTGTCCCCCTTTTTTTTGTCATGCTTCTTAAGTAGTTCCTTTGAACTTTCGGCATGTCCTAATTTTTGTCAAACAATCTAGTCATCGAAAACTATTTTTCCTGCCAGAATTGAGCTTAATTTTCTGTTTTGCGATTTGCCACCAAAGTCATTGATGCGATGGTAGTTAAATTGGAGTTGGTGATTGTAATGTCAGATACGAATTTGATCTCTCTCTCTCTCTCTCTCTCTCTCTCTCTCTCTCTCTCTCTCTCTCTCTCTCAGCACAATCATCCCCAAAACTTATATCAATACGTCCAAACTACCGGTGCTGTCTTGGTGTTGCCTGAGTGAGTTCCCAGCATAGGAGATTATCCCCACAACTTATATCAATACGTGCTTGCTGTCTTGGGTGTTGTCTGAGTGAGTTCCCAGCATAGGAGGTTTTGAGGGAGATTTTGGAACCAGGGACACCTTTGCAATGGTTTCCTGCGATTTGTGTTGGGCAAATTGGTAATAAAAATCATCTACTGAAAAAGGTCTTCTCTTGTGCAGCCTCTCTGGCTCTCTTTCAATAGGTTTTTCCTGGTGTAGCCTCAAACTCTTGATCGAGGTGCCTACACTGGCGGCTGCATTGAATAATGAGTAGCCATTGTAGACAATGTTAGTAGTATTATTGGTAAGGTTCAGTTTACATGTCAATTATTGGGGAGGATTGAGATGGTTGACAATTTGCCTTTTTAGATTGTCATGAGACTCTCAAACGGATTGATTGGTGAAAGCTATTCTTGATTACATGAACAACTGTTAGGTTGTAGTTTTCAGATTCTGTTTCTCAAATTCTTTTTCTACAAACTCAGAACCTCATTTCTTAGATTCTTGGAAATCGTTCCGCCCGAAAACGAATAAGGTATGAATGCAATAAAGTGATTTTGTTTAAGTCATGGTTTTCTTGGAATATTGTGCAAAAACTAATTACGTAAACTGCAACCAAACTGGCATCTCTCTCTTTTTTCCGGCAGGAATCTGATCGCTCAAACTCCATTTATATTTTAACAACTTAGATCATCTACAAGAAAAAGGGAAATCCTAGTAAAATTCGAAATAAATTGTTCTTGTATAACTCATTGTTAATGATAAGTATTAATCTAACCGTTCAGTAATAGAGATGACCTCATGCACTTGAATTTGACAGATGAGATTCTGCTATCTAAAGATTCTGAAATTCCAAACACACTAGTAAACTAATCCTAGTTACAACCACTGGCAATGAAACCTATTTGACTTGCAAAAACAATGCCAAGCATTATTCCCTCTGCCTGCCGGACAGGAAAGCAGAAAAACCAGGATTACATGAATCATAAATGGTTCCCATAGCAAACAAATAAAATCCAAAATACTCCATAATTAAGGATCCCCACCAGAGTGATTTGCACAATTCAACAATTTATGGCAGTAAATCTCATGCATTACCTGTGATATCTCTGTGCATTGATTGTAAATTTAGGGCATGGTAGTCCGTATGAGAAACATACCCATTACTAATCCGTACTTATTATCAATCGCATTTTCTTACGAATCACATTCATCAATCACTATTATTAAACGGGGCATATGAACTTATGTCAGCTCAATCCACGCTTTTGCAATGAACCAAAAACAATCAACAATTGCATTCTTACCCCACCCCTACCCAAAAAAGTAAAAAATAAAGTGATGAAAAGAAGTAATGCCTGATAGAAAAGAAAAGAAGTAATGCCATAGTATGGCATGCTATCACTTTCGCTATTCAATTTTTTTGCACGTGTTTTATATCACATACTATTTGTCAAGTGAAAAATATCAAGAGTGTATACGGAGATTTCAAAGTATATTTGTTAAAAAATACTGAGTGGTATGCAACATTTAAAACGGAAAAAAACCGATCGATACACGTGGGCTTAAATAAGTGAAGCGTATCTAATGAGGTGATAATGATAACACCTCGTCTCTCTTTATGAAGGTACGGGAAAAGAAGTTCGAATTTTATAATGAGTCTGAAAGCTCCCGCGTTTATTGAGATGGTGTTGCAGCTTGTGGGCAGAGGTGCAAAAGAACCGAACTGCTCGCAGACAGCTCATGGCTCGGCTCGTTAAAGCTCGGATCAGTTTGACTTGTTAAGTAAATGAGCTGAGTTCGACACTCAAAGCTCGGCTTATTTGTATAGGCTCGGCTCATTAAATAATTTAGTCAGACTCAGATCGTTTAAGACGAGCCAAGCTTGAGTTTTAAGCTCGTTTAGTAAATGAGCCGAGTACAGACACAATAAAACTCGGCCCGACTCGTTTGCACTTTCTACTTCACTTGTGGGCCTACAATGAATTTCCGAAGATAAAAAGAAAAGAAAAAGACAAGGCTTTGGGTGTGAAATATGAATCCCAAGCTTATATTTGGACATCCCAATTAGTAGGAGTAGTATTTTCCAAGACCGAGCAAAGAAAGGAAAAATATTCAATTTGTGGAGAGAGACAGATTGGAGGGAAATTTTCAGTAGGAATACAAGAAGTAATTCGAAATTACAAACTAAACCCCCAGTAATACTCCCTCGTCCCTCCGTACAACGAAACGTAAAGGCATAAATCTCACTCCTAGTACAAACAAACAAATACCCCCTTGTCTCTCTCTCTCTCTAAAACCCCCCATTCATCAACCTCCTCCTCCCTCTCTCTTTCTCAGCAATCGCTTCGCTTCGGTTGCCATTGACTTGTCGGTTTCACGGCGCGTAGATACAGCTCTCCTGCATGTTTACCCAGGTACATTGATTTAGGTTTTATTCTACGTGTGACGGCGGTAGGATTCCCAATCATATTCTGATTCGGTTTCTGCCTTTTGTACGGTCTCTCCCCCAAATTCCCTTTTTTTTTTTTTGGCTCTGTTTTTGTTTATATCATTAGATTTTAGTGATTCCCTAGTTTTTCGAATCAAGAATTTGATTTTGTGTATGATGTCAGTGAGGCTATGAAGCTTGACTGTCGTGTAACATTCTTATTTTGGTCTGTCAGTGTTTTTGTTAGAACCTGACTGAGGGTTTTGAAATTAGGGTTTTTCCGAGCTATTGGAGGAGTCTAGGGAGGGCTTGAGATCTGCTGCTATTCATTCCAAGTCTGAGAACGGTGTGATGGGCTTATAAAACTCTGAACGTGATTCGGTTGCCTGTCTCGGTAATCGTTTTGCTTCGGACGCCATTTAGTGGGTTCTACAACGTATAGATACCGCTGCCGTGCACGTATACCCAGGTACATTGGTTTAGGTTTTACTGTGATGGTGGTTTCGCACTCCCCTCTTCTAGTTTCCTTAGAATCAAGTCCTGTCCAGTTTGGGCCTTTGTGGCTTTTCATTTTGTAGAAATCGTCAAGTATATTAACCATGCAAAAAATCAACAAATCAACTTGATCAAGCATCGATGCCTATATGAACAAAACAGATTTGTGAAAGAAAAACAGACGGAGAAAAATTGAGTACTTGAACTGCGAATTTTACTTGGATAAATCATCATCTTTTACGTGGGTAATGTACTCTAGGAGCTTTCCAAATGAATGGTTCTGATCATTGTTGTGGGGCCAAGGAGGCCCACGAAAGCCCAAATTGGACTGGACTGAACCTAAAGGAAGCTGGAGGGTAGCTTGGTAGTGATTTTGTCTGCTTTTGTACAGTCGGTCTTGCCATTGTTTCCTCATGCATTTTCTTTGTATCATTTGATTTTCAGATACTCCTGAGCTTGTTTGTTGGCTTTGTGTATAATGTGAGTCTCTGAAGCTCAATTGTCCTCACAAACTTATTTTGGTTGGAATTTCCCTTGCTTATCTTTGAAGCTGACCGAGGGTTTAGAAATTAGGTTTGTGTGTAAGATGAGAGAGGGCTTGAGATCCAATGTTATGGCCGCAAAGCAAGAAAATGTCATTGTGTCTGCAAATGGTAATGTCGATTCAGGCACAAGCAAGGGTGATGAAATCACCAGTGGTAGTGAGGGTGACAAAACAAAGAAAGAGCTAGAGTTAGAACCCGTGGATCTATCGCAGCTGGGTCATCTCCCTTGCCCCCGGTGCAACTCGATGGACACCAAGTTCCTCTTGTACAGCAACAGCAAACATTCTCCGCCCCGGCACTGCTGCCGTTCCTGCCGGCACTCGTGGACTCAGGGTGGGACCCTGTATATTAAAGATTCTTCTATTGGCAGAAACTTTGAGCGTAGGTTTGAACATATGGAGCGAGGAGAAGATACCAATATCTCTTCTGGCGATGCTAATGCACCGGGGCTTCAAATTGGGAGGGAAAGAAGAAGGTTGGAGAGTTCTGATGAGAAGGACAAATATTTAGAACAGGGCAAGAAGAGGGGACAGCAGCGCCCAACTCATGGCCAGCGAGAGCCAGATCATGTCCCATGCCTGCTGTGCAACTCCACCAACACAAAGTTCTTGGCCTACAACAACAACAAAGTCTCTCAGCCGCGGTACCTCTGCAATTCCTGCTGTAAGACCTGGACTCGTGGTGGGACCATCTACAAAAGGAGAAGGTTGGACGATTCTGAGAGGGAGAAAGCTATCGCAATTTCAGGTCTAAAAAAAGGTAGTGAGATCAACAATACTGATGGTTATGAGATGGTAGCGCATTTTGTTGCAACTTTGACTGATCCAGAATATGTCAAAGATTCATCGTGTGAGATGAAGAGCAATGGGTCTGAGAATGATAAAGTTAATTCAGGTGTAGAAAAAGGCGATGAAGCCAAAAACACTGATGATAACGAGATGGTAGCACAGGTTGAGGGGAAACAGGAAGAGAAGAAACATAGCAGTCAAGATGCTGATAGTAGTGTGCGTGGTGACAACCATAGAGGTAATCCCGATGCTAATGCTGTAACATCTGGGCTTGAAGTTGGGATAGGGCGGCAAGGGATGGTAAGAATAGGGATAGGGAATTCTGACGATAATGAGAAAGATTTAGAAACGCGGAAGAACCGGCGACGGGGGCGGCAGAGCCCGCCTCTTGGAGCACACCCGCAAGAGCCGGATCATCCCCCATGCCTGCGGTGCAACTCCACGAACACCAAGTTCTTGTACTACAACAACAACAATCACTCTCAGCCTCGGTACATGTGCTATTCCTGCAGTAAGTCCTGGACCCACGGTGGGACCATCAGAGGGAGCAGGGGGAAGAAGACAGGAACGGTGGAGAGTTCTGATAAGGAGAAAGGTATAGTAGTACGTTCCGGTCCGGAAAAAGGTGCTGATACCAACAACACTGATGGTAATGAGATGGTAGGGAAGAGAAATAGGTCTGAGGAATCTGACCAAACCAAGCACAATGAGAAAGCTGATGGTAAGGCCTATGTTGAACACCATACAGGTAAGCCTAAAATTGGGAGAGGACAAAAGGGGAGGAAAAGGAAAAGGGTGGAGAGTTCTGAACGCAATGGGGATGATGACACACTGATAAAGAAGGTCAAGGAGGTATCTTGTGGTGGTAAGGCTCAGGTTGTTGGTAGGATTTTGAGGTCAAGGACACTGGCAACAAATGGCGTTGAGAAGACGGTTGGTGTTGGACTTGCTGAAGGTGTTCTGGGGGTTACAGGGAGGAAAGAAGCTGATGTTTCAGCCAAGAATAGCACTGAAATAGAAAACTATCACAGTGTCCAATTGATTGACAGGCAAAAGAAGAAGATAAAAGGAAAAGTGCAGGGGAAAAGCGGGCCGCTGAAGGCGAAGCAAAAGTTGGTGGGGTTCAGGGAAAATGGCGATATACTGAAGTCCAAAAGGGTCTCTAGGGGTTCTAAGTTTCTGGACAATGGAAAGCACAATAGGTTAGCCAGTAAGTTACGTGATTCGGGCCGGAAATTCATTGTGAAACAGTCAAAAGGGAGCAAGCAAAAGGAAGGGGGAGTTTGCAAAAGAAGTACTGAAAAGCAGTTTTTGAGGGATCGAATAATGGCTATGCTTACGAGTGCAGGCTGGACAATTGAGCGTAGGCCCAGGTCCGGCAGAGAGGAGGGCAGAGAGTACTTCGACGCTGTATATGTTAGTCCTGAAGGACGTGGTTTGTGGTCAGTCACCTTGGCTTATAAAGTTCTTAGAGAACAAGTTGAAAGTGGCGAGGCTGATAGTAGGGCCCTTGCTGCATTTACTCTGATACCACAAGAGGAATTAAGCAAATTATTTAGGACAACAAAGAAGAAAATGGGACTACAAAAGGGATTGAAGGGAGAAAGAGAGGGTGCAAATAAGAAACACAAAGGAGTTACTCAAAAGAAGAAGTTTAAAAAGAACAATGCTAAGAGAGGAACAAAACAGAAATCGTCAGACAGTGAACAAGACGTTCCAGCTAATACATCTCAGAGGGGAATGCAAAGATCACATCGCAGGGAGAGACAAAATGGAAAGAGATATGCTCTGGTGGGTCGTCACTCGAAGAAGGGGTTGGATCCAGACAGTGAAGGCTTTGTACTATATGATGGGAAGCGCAGTCTTCTTTCGTGGATGATTGACTTGGGAACTGTTCCTCTTAGTGGAAAGGTTAAATATATGAACCATAGAAGGACTCAAGTATTGCTTGAGGGCAGGATAACCAGAGATGGCATTCATTGTGACTGCTGCAATGAAACCTTTGCTCTCGCGGAATTTGAGTCTCATGCTGGAAGTAAAGTCACACAACCATTTGAGAATATTTATCTCGAGTCAGGAAGTTCCCTTTTCCAGTGTCTAGTAGACTCGTGGAGCAAACATGATGGGTCTGAATGCGTTCGAGTCCATTCTGTTGACGTTAATGGCGATGATCCAAATGATGATACATGCAACAAATGTGGGGATGGTGGGGACTTAATATGTTGTGATGGCTGTCCTTCAACTTTTCATCAAAGTTGCTTAAATATACAGGTATTGATGTATTGCCTCATTTTATACGGTTTTATAGTAATGTAAATTATAGGCAGTAATGCAGTATCACTTTGATGCATACTTCGCATCTTCATTTAGGGCTTATCTAAAAGTTGCGTCTGTGTGTTCTATGCAGTAGCATTCTTAAGCTTATTCATTTGTAGGCAGTCCAATGTGAATAATCCAAAGCTTTTAGGCGGCAGGCTAAAAAAATATCTAGGGAATGTTTGTCCATGTTACGGAGACAGGTTCTAAATAATTGTTTTCGGCATCCAAATTAAATTATTTGTCTAAACTTGTGTTTAGCAGTTGGGTTTCTTTTATGTAATGTTTTTCAAGTGCTTGTTCAGCAAAGTAATGGTTCCGCTGCTGTGCAGATAGAGGAATTTTCATTTCGATTAGCATGTATCAAAAATTTTTAGTGCAAGGGTTTTCTATTGGCCAATGCGATAATCATTCTTTCCTTTGCATGGCAGAAGTTTCCTTCCGGTGACTGGCACTGTGTGTATTGTTCTTGCAAGTTTTGTGGCATGGTTGGGAGTACATGTCAGAGTGGTGATGCAACTGGTTCTGCATTGCTAACGTGCCGGTTGTGCGAGGAAAAATGTATGTACTACACTTATCACAGTGCTATGATTTTTTGGGATTTTTTCAACTCTGTATTTCACTATTTGATTCCAGGATATAGCTAGTTTGTCTTAAATATCAACTATGTTGCCTTTTGTAGACCACCTACTCTGCATTCAGGCAAACGATGCTGTGCATGTTGATTCTGATCGTCCGTCTTTTTGTGGAGAGAAATGTCAAGAGGTAACTATTGATGAAGTTCTACAGCTTCAGTAATCAGTACTTTTGCTTGATGGAATAAGTAGTAGTTTTAGTTGCTAATCATTATTTTCGTTTGGGACACTAATTCTGAACTCTTTAATGCTTTACTCCTGTCTCAACATCGAAGTCATTATATGATAATGTTGATGTTTTCTTTTAGCGGGGATTGTAGTACAGTAAAACTTAGGTGGACTGGTTAAGTTTTAGGAAGGAAAATTGTCAAATTCTCTTGTCCTGATTTACTTCTTATTATGACGGTAGTGTACAATATTTTAACCTGCATAACAATACACAAAGGGTTTATAACAGTTGGTGACTACTGTGGATATGGCATCACGAAATTTGGTTGTTTGTTCAAGATTTATTAGATTGATGATTGGTCTTATCTGTTCCCCAAACTGCCTCTTATTTTGTTCCATGTATGTCTATAAAGGAGCTAAATTAATTCCAAAGGAATCATTGTTTTGTGTTTCCTCTATCTTGACATTATTACTTTATAGATCTTCTTGGTGCAATTTGTTTATGTAATCGAATTTGGGTGCAACTGTGCAAGTAATCCAACTTGAAAGTCATCTGTGCTGAAGGAGCACTAATAAGGGTTGCTTGATGTATAACCAAAATAAGTTATGCATCATGCAAATACTTTTAAAATTATTGATTACAGCTTAGCCATTGCTACCCTTTTCAAGCATTAACATGCTACTGGACCTCAGTTGAGTTTACATGAGCAGTTTTGGCACCATATGCTAACCACATTATTTATCTGGAACTGTGGCATATATTCCTTTTTATATTGCGTTATTTTTCTTGTTCCCTTTTCTTGTTCTGTTGAAAAATTGGTTTTCAATTTGTGTTTCCTTTTCCTTCTCTTAGGTATTCAATCCCCAGTAATTGCACTTATGCTCTATGACTCCAGTTCTGTATCCGGTGTGTTCTCTATTTACTGGTACTTAATGAACATAATACTTGCTCAACAGGTCTTTGAGCGACTTCAGGTGCTTCTTGGGGTCAAAAATCGACTGGAAGAAGGATATTCATGGACTCTTTGTCAACGTTTTGATGTCAGCCCACAAACATCTGTTCCTTCAAAAGTTGAATGCAACTCCAAGTTAGCTGTTGCATTGTCTATTTTGGACGAGTGTTTTTTGCCAATTGTTGACCCGAGAAGTGGAATCAACATGATTCGTAATGTTGTCTATAGTTGTGGGTAAGCACTTTTGACTATGTTTTGGTTGAAAGAGACTGGTTAGTATTGCAGATGAACAAATATCAGTTACTAGAGAGTTCCGCATGAGGCACACATGGCTTGCATGTGGGTGGAACTCTATAACTAGACTTATAAAGACAGACACTTGTGATTTGTGAATGTTACTAATTTGGTGTTATATTGGAATATATCCATTATTTACCTTGAAATAGTTGTAGTCTGTTGCAAGAGTTTGATTGTCATTGGGAAGGTTTCTTGTTGCAACTGAATATTGTGCTAACAAAGGAGTTCCAAAACCTGTATCAGTTACCGGTTTATTCCCTTTTTCAAGATGTGGAATTATCTGAAGTTATGTACTATCGTAGTGCACCTTAAATAATGGAAATAGACGCGATTAGCATTGTGTATTGTAGCATTGTTTGGACAATATTGGCACGGTCCAATATTGAAAAGACTTAAAACAGAGGGGAACGCCAAGTGGCCGTCCTGTTTTCTATATTCATACGGATATTAAATAACTTAATACTGATACTATTCTTGTCTGTTTATTGAATTGGTTCCAGGTCCAATTTTACTCGGCTGAACTACGCTGGTTTCTTCACTGCTATTCTAGAGAGGGGTGATGAAATTATCTCAGCGGCATCCATAAGGTTTTTTTCTGCCTGCATTGTTATCAAATTTGTTGCAGCTAGGATGTTGAGGCATAAATACTGTTTAAATACAAGATTTCAGTTGTCAGAATACGAAGAAATTGTTGGCCATGCATTTGAATTGTTGATGAACCTAGAAGGTAAAAATAAGTTTGAGTCACTATTATGGTATGCTCGTAGCGATCAGCGTAGAACAAATGTCAGTGACAAGGTTTACAGCTCCAACTCTTTTTTAACTTTTGGGGAACTATTTTACGTATCTTCACATTCATTGGCTTTGTTCGAAAATTCTTCTGAATCATGCTCTACTTATGTGTTGACACATGTATGGTCTATTCTGATGCTGTGTTGTCCCCGCCTGTTCTTCCAATCAAAAGTCGAATCTGATTGATAGTATATTTCAGTTAGACTATGGCAAGGCTAGCCATTATTCCATTGACATGTTTAAGAAGATTAGAGGGAATAAGATTTGTTGAAGCTGGATTTGCTGAAGGGTATGATTATTTGGAGTTGGAGTTCTTCTGTTTTAGAGATGCTGAAATTTATCTCTACAAATTAGACCAATTGAATTTGTGATGCCTCTGGGAGTAAGTGCTGATTATTTGATTATGTTTTTATGTATCCTGTTACTTTCTAGAGACAGTATTTTTTGCATCGGGAAAGTTGCTTACTTCCCATGAGAATGAGCTTTATTGTTCCAAAGTTCCAATTACTCCTTAAGAACTATTACGCCGTGACGTAAATATACGAGGAATTCTTTGATATGAATGTGGTGACAAAAGATTTTTCGCTCTTATTCAAATGTAAAATCCTGTTAAACTTCTATTCTCAGCCCTAAACCTTCCTTATTTGCATTTCACTTAAATGCAATGATGAAAATTGTGTTTATTGCTAAAGATTTATGGTATTTGAGTCATGTTACCTTTTCGAAGGTGGTCTTGGAATGGTAGCTCATTGAGTCGTTGGCATGCCATGGTCATTCTATGTTAGAGTGAGGAGAAGAGTGGATGAGCGAGAGATTGTAAATCCCTGCGTTAGCTCCTCTAACTACTATACATACCTCAGCACAATCCTACTTGTGTCGGGTATTTGGATTCATGTTCATGAAGGATCTAACGGTTTTTTTTAAATCTTCTGCCTGTGAGACTACGTAATGCGCATTCCTCATTTCTCCAGGCTTGTGCCGAATATTAAGGCCAAATTTGATATTTACTTGTGTCAGATAATTGACATATGGACGAGTGTGGGTGTTTCCAATCGTTCCCGTCCGACACTTGTTTTATATATGGTTAATTGGTTTGACCTCTGTCATTCAATCAACATAATATCAATATTTTCCAGAAGATGAGTCAAATGCTTTTTTCTAAAATGGTCCCAACGGTTTAGACATAAGTCCAATAACACTCCTTGCAATATTTCCATTCAGTCAAAACTCTGAATGAAAAGGATAAGGATAAGTGGTATTTATACATTTTCTTTCGGTTCCTTCCATCTAGACTCTAAGTTCCATTAAGTATAAACATTAACAGTTAAAGTTGCATTAATGAACGATCATTTGCCTGGTGTTTTGAATTTGAGGTTTTGACTTTTATTCTACCTTTAAACTTACTTTTATTGTTTGAAAGAGAGAAACAAATTTCTTCCGAAACATCATATTGATTAGTCTACAATCATAGTTTGATATCAAATTAGGAATCATGTTTCACTTTATGTTTTTCAGAATCCATAATCATATGGTGTATTGCCAGAGGGTTCGACATGTTAAGATACAGGAGTGATGCCTATACTTTGAGAGAATGCAAAGAACTTGTGAGAAGAAAACATTGAACATTGCATTAATGATAGCATGTTAGAAAATAGAAAGCATTGGTTTTGGGACACCTATAAGATGTATCCAGTCATGTCTAATACGAATATACAGGTAAAGGAAACGAAAAGAAAAATGAAGTAGCATTTCTAAGTATGATCACCTTTCTACAAGCTACGAAATATTGTCTATGGACTATCATATAAATTTCTAAGCTTCGTGTGGTGTACGTTGGCACCGGTCGGGTAGTTTACATATTTATACAGAGGTATATAAGAAGTAAAGATAGTGTTTCCTTTATATCTTAATAAGTGTTTCCAAAAGTAATTTCTCTAGGTAAATGAACCGTTTTCTAATATAAATTTTCACAAAAGTAGGACATTCAGTTACTTTCCCAAACGCTTCTGAAAAAATAAATTTGTCGTCCATCAAATTAGGTGGAGATGGCAACGAGTGGGTGTTGGACGAGGGACGATTCCTCAACTCCGTCCCTCCATGCAAAGTCTCCCTTGCCCCTGCCTCAACCCCGAGCTATTTCTGCCCCTCCTTGACCTTATGCTACCCTTGTAACTTCAGAAAAGATAAACACTTGAGGGGAAGAATGGGTTGAAAATCAAGGCCCTAGGCAATTTTTTCAAAGTGGTTCGTTTCTTATTTTTAGTTTTCTCAAGTGCCCTGGAAAAGGACATACGTACTCAAATCAAACTTAAAAAATTTGCTTTTCACTTTTCAAATCATGAGTAAAAGTAGCTTGGCAGGGTGTGCGTGCATCTCATGAAATTTGACTTCTCTAGGTTGAATCCTGGGCTTTCCCACCTACTATATGGTGTTGTTGCATGTATCTTTTACTTATGCGGTCATGAGCTACAGTTAAGAGTTCTTAATTAGCCAAAATCACAGACAGAGAAAGAGAATGGAAGTTTTCCTCTAAAATTTCACAATTGTGCTGTTATTCTTTTTTATTCTTCTCTCCTGATCTAAGTGTCTGTTATTAGGATATTTTATGTTTCTGCACAACCAAAACGTTATCAATGTCAGCTCCATGTTTTCACTTGGGTATATTTGTTATACTTTCCATTTAATGGTTTTCATTATTGAGAATCCAATTTTGGATATAGTTAAGAAAGTTAAATTTTCTGTTATTTTGTTTGATCTTCCTTATTGTAAGATGAAAATGGAAACAGAATGTACAACAGTAGAGTATTGCTGGAAAATGACCTGAAAATGCCTAATTGAGTATCTCACCTTGCAGTTGCCTTATTATCAAATTGAATTCTCTCATCCTTGTTGTGTGTTAAGTTGCCGAGTGAGGTACAACCTTTTGTCGTAGCATAAGTATTTACCGGTTCTGGGGGGGAATATGTTGGTCTAGCAGAAACAAGAGGCTTGATTCAACTGGCTTCTGTGTTGATTTTCTCGTTGCTAGTGCATGGAGTAAAATTACCTTTGCATTTATTTGTGAATATCTGTGGCCTTCAAGGATATTACTGGTAATAATTACTAGAGTTATAATTTTTACTCCTTGATGAATAGGATTCATGGGAATCACTTAGCAGAGATGCCATTCATTGGGACTCGGCATATTTATAGGCGTCAAGGGATGTGTCGTCGGCTACTAAATGCAATTGAATTGGTATGTTGTGAACCATATTTCAGATCCTTGTTACAATCATTCTGGGCAAACAATCTAGGATTATAGTGACTTAAATCTGGATTTTTCTTGGTTCTGTTGGATTTACTGCTCTTCCTTGTCTTTTGATGCTAAGCCATTTGTGACTCATTTGTCCAGGCTCTATGCTCGCTTAATGTTGAGAAACTGGTTATACCTGCAATCTCTGAACTGCTACAAACGTGGACTTCTGTTTTTGGTTTCATGCCCCTTGAAGAATCAAACAAGAAAGAAATGAAACACATGAATATGATAGTGTTCCCCGGTGTAGATATGTTAGAGAAACCTTTGTTGAGGAAGAGTATTGGTGGAGAGAGTCTCATTTCCACTGCAGGTATTTCATGAATGCTTGAAGGGCATGGCTTCAGAACTTTTTCTCTAGGATTTTAAGTATTTATGTTCGTATTGCAGGTACAATCTCCACAGAACGCAGAATCGAACAGCAAACTTCAAATGCTCCTGGAAAAAGCGATATAGCTGCTGCTGAATATGATGCATCTGATGTAACATGCGAGACAGTGAACTTTCAGGACTTAACCATTGAAAAACATACCCATGACAATCAAGAGTGTGAAAAAACACAAAATAAAGATTCAGAGTCTTCTGGCGGAGATGCTCTTGAACTTGATTTACAACGTACTGTGGAGGAACTGAATAAACAAAAAAGTGCTCAGAAGTTAACTCATGTTTCCACGATCATGCCTGATGCTACACAATTGGGGGGATCTCTTGATGGTAAACGGAAGGAAGGTGCTGATCATGAACTAAATGGAGAAGTTAAAGCTGTCTACCTTTCTGCTGAAATTATGACTCAACCCCAGGATGCTACACTGTCTTATTCGAAAGAGGATGTTGCCCAAATTCATGAACTGGAAATTGTTTCTTCAGTTCACCATAACTGCTGTCCTCTTGGCGGGGCTTTTGATGATGCTACTAAACCTGGTTCCCAAGCATCTCATATTCGTTATGGACTTTGCAAGTCCTCTGGGTGCCACTCGGGTGTTGATGAATATGATACTACTGCAGTAAATAAAGTGGATGCCTTGAATCATGTTGTTGAGGTGGGTCAAACTTCTATGGTTACTGTGAAAGATATCCATGAACAGAAAGAAGAATTCGCTGCCGCTCATTCTGATTCCTGTTCCATTGATTTGAATTCCGTTCCCAGCAGGCCTCAAGCTAGCATTCACTGTTCTAAGGAATCTGAGTCTGGTTGTCAGGTAGGCCACATCCTCCTGGTCTAGCTTGCCCTGTACCTCTCGATCCCTCAGAGTCCTAATACATCTGGTTTTCATGAGGTGATTCTAATTTAGGAAAGCCCTCTCTCTCTCTCTCCCTCTCTCTCTCTCACACGTACACATATATGTACATGTGTCTGTATTGTGTGCGCGCGCATGTATGTTTGTATTGACATGCTCGCGCACGGACACATGTTTGCATAAAGAAACATCTACTGATAGCTTGTTTATGTGAAATTGGTGTTCAATTAGAAAACAGTTCCTAGCAGTGACATGTGGGATATTTGTTATTTATAAAAAGAGAGGATCTGCTATTTGGCATGATGATGACCAGGTCTTCATGGTTGAAATTTTTTCCTACCACTCTGCTAGAGATAATCGTAATTTGTCAATTCCATGAAAGTGATATCTTGGTAGTTATCAATTTGTTCCTTTTTCCACTTGTTTACTCTCCAGTCTTCTCTGATTAATTTGGCAATCTAATGTATTGCAGGTAGAATCACATAGATTGTTGAAGAGTGGAAAACTTTGCTAACTTCATGTAGCTTAATGTAGAAGCGAGTTTGCTTGTCGTAGAGATGTAGTGGTTGCTGTTTCGAGGCCACAATCTTAATGGAGAATCTGCATCTTTTTGGAGATTGGGAAATTTGTTAATTACTCTCCTTTTTGAATATTATGGGAATCAGTTCGCAGAAGGATAGCAAGAAGAGAGACACATCAAGTTTCAACAATCTGAGTAATAATTTGTTGCAACCTTCTTTGAGAAATGTGAATATTTAAACTTGAGAGGCCAGAACGAAAGTTCTTTTTGAGGTATGTGTAACTGTCTCTTATTGTTATCTTTGCCTTAATGGTCTCTGGTAGCATTAAATATTTTTAGGTGTCTTCCTTGCTCCGTGTTTCTTTTCTCCTTTATCCTTTATAGTAAAATGGTGCCAATTACTTTGAGTCAGCAACATGGCTTGTTTTTCCATTGCGCAACATGTAGCATCTATTCTATGCAAAATTACTGGTATTTTACTTGAATTGATTACATTTTCCCCTGAATTGCTTGTTTTTCCCTTCCTTTTCTTCCTTCCTGCTCTAGTTTTGTGTCTTTTGTCCCTGACTTGGCTGTCTGTTGTGCTTTTCTTGCCTTGTCTATAGTTGGTGAAACATTGTCATGAATAGTCACATTCAAATTCCCTGTAAGTTCTGTGCATGTTTTATTTTCTCTTTTCACTAACTCATCATTTCTTCAATCTTTGCTTCTTGTTCGGTGAGTACTGGTTTTCCTGTCAATGTGAACACAGTTAACGGCGTAATTTATGTTGTAGATGCAAAAGGTTCAATTGTGGGGCGTTGAATTTGTTTTCTGTTGCATCTTACTGTGAATGCATGCTGACCTTTGAGTTTTATAATGTCATCGAAAAAGATGAATGGCCTAGATGATTCTGTTTTTGGTCGTTCTCGTCAGTTTGCAGTGTATTTTGCAAAAGTATGAGAAAATTTGCTCATGACAACGTTATGTGAAGAGAGAAATAGGGAAACTTGGGTTTTGCTGACATCCCCAGGCTCCTTAGAACCAATTATAAAAAATCCTTAAGTTGAGATTGATATGAACGAAGCTCATATATGTTCAATAATGTGCTTTAAGAACCAAACTCTTCTGATTCAAGTTTCATACCTGTGCTTTTGTACATTTTCTTTTTCAACCTCTTGTAGACTCTCTCTCTCTCTCTCATTACCTAACAATTGCTTCTTTATCTCCCTGCAGTAGGGGTGGGTTGCATCTAATGTTGCATCTAATTTCAGTGCCATGTAGAAAAGCACAGGAATATTTTGCTGAGTACATACTCTTATCTCTTGACTAGGATGCTGCTGGTAAAGGTAGTAATGCATCATAACAAGGGGAGTGTCCAAACTGGAGCTGATGTAATCATTTTTGTAATTATCTTTTTCATCTTTTGGTTTGCGATATTGTGGACTTGCTATAAGCCTTTTGGAATTGCAGATGGTAAATATTTGTAACTTAATAGTACTATATTTTCTTAGAGTATCTCAAATGCCTTACTATTTCTTTTAAGCCCAAGTCTTTTTCATTTACAAGAGCTCCCACAATGCCCGCAATATTTGGTTAAGTGTATATTCATGAACTAGTTTTGCAATTTTCTGAGTCGAATTTAGCTCAATGGATGGCCATTCATTGCTAAATCAAGGTGTGTTAGTTATATAAATATATAAAAAAAAAGAAAAAAAAAGTGAAATGTGCCATAGCATAAGTTTCCTGTATGAACAGCTCAATTGCAATCCGCGGATTTTTTTGGCTAAAACTAGAGAGGAGAAATATTAAGTGGTGAAAGGCTCATTTTTCACCACATATTGGTGTAAGTTTCATCATACAGTATGTGGCTTTCCCACCGATGCGCGCTTGAAAAAGGCTCTGGGGGTGGAGATCTAGGAGCATTGAATAATTATATTCACGAGCAAACGCTCCAGGAGCATTGAATAATTATATTTCCGGGCAAACCTTATCAGAAGTGATCCTCGTAACCTAAAGGCTGTATAACTCTAGGTGATTCAAGTGGTTCTTTTCAATATGCTCAGTATTATTCGTGGAAAATATTAAATAATTCCAAAAATTTCTTTAAGTTACTATAATTCCGTTAAATATGTCTTTTAACATAAGATGGCATCGTTTTAGCGTCATATTTGTCTCAAATAGGCAAATATGATTCACACGTTATCTTTGCAGTTTAGAATAATCAGTTATAAAATGTTGCAAAATAGACGGTTTAAATTAATTCTCCCTTCGTCCCAAAAAAATAGTCCGAATGAGAACTTTAAGAAAATGCATTCTAATTACGAAGAATTTAAACTTCTTTAGGAATAAAAACAATTTATTGATACTATTTACTATTAGCAGCAAAAAGTTTGAATTTTTTTGACAAATTCCAATATTTTTGGGCCAGTTGTAGTAAAGTAAAGCCTTTAATGGACTCCAACTAAACCTTCCAGTCCAATAAGGCCCAAGAGGCTTCATTGGTCATTAACTAGATTTACCAGGGGCGTTTTGGACAAATAACAAAGCGTCGAAAACCCTAATAGCTCTTGCCTCTCTTATAAGTAAGGACCGTGGAATTACCATCAATCGTTTTGAGTTTAGGGTTTTCGTGCTTCGTTCTCTCTGGCCAGCCGCACTCTCAAGCACCGACCAAGAAGAAACCTGATCCGAAGCCCTAACCATGGTGACCATCTCTCTCTCTCTCTCTCTCTCTCTCTCTCTCTCTCTGTATACATGTTTTTACGGTGTACGTTTTCCATTGATCTATTTGTCTGATGTTTGGTTTTGACAGTCGCTGGTAGCGAATGAGGAGTTCCAGCACATTCTTCGTGTGCAGAACACGAACGTCGACGGTAAACAGAAGATCATGTTTGCGCTGACCTCAATCAAGGGTATCGGGCGTCGTTTCGCCAACATCGTCTGCAAGAAGGCCGATATCGACATGAACAAGAGGTTTTACAGTTCCACTTGAACCTCAAGTTCGTTCTGTTATTCATATTTAACTGTTTCTATTCATGTTTAATGATCTTTTCTAATATATAGTTTAGGGTTATCTGGTGAGATTTTGCTCGTGACTATGATTGTAGGGGCAACAAAATATGACTTATGATTGTAGATGTGGTCCTCTGACATGCAAAGGGGTCAAAAATGACGAATTAGGAAGTGGGATTAGAGTGTTTTAGACCCATGGATTATTGGAACAGTGAAGCTCATAACTTGAGAGTTCGAATGGAAATAGCAATTTGAGATTTTGATACTGTGGTTTGAATTATTTTGAAAGATCACTAATACGATTATTCTTTTTGACGTTTCTGGAATTTTTTTTTTTTTTGAGAATTTTGTTTCTCGATGTTACTTGTTAGTTTTTCCCTTATTGTCGTTTTTCTTGTGTCGAATATGAATGGCAAGTTTCTCTAATATGCACAATCACATTAGACCGCAGGGGACTCAATGTGAGGGCTTAAACTAATCACAAGGTTAACAGCACACCATATGGACTAGAGTCACTTTTTCATTGGACTGATGAACGATCGGAATGAATTTCGAACCGAACAGTTAATTGTTTAAGTGTGTTTTAAAATATTAATGAGCTTTAAAGATGTATTCAAGCTTGATCTATTTACAAGTTGAGCTGATCTCGAATGATCTTTAACTGAGACGATAGAGAGTGACGTCGAGTAGCTTGAAAATTTTCACACTTCAAAAGCTGCACGAGTCGAGCAGTACTTTGTTCGGGTTTGGTTTGAAAACTTACGAGTTTCGAAAACTGTACAAGCTTATTTTGAAAACTTAGAGAGGTTCGAACAAGCTCTTAACGAACAAACATAGTAGATCTGTTTGTTTATCAGCCCTACTTTTGAGCTCTATAGCAATCTTTGTAGTTACAATTACTTGTGCTGTTTTTGCATAATCTCTTATGGCCTCTAAAATGAAAGATGTAGCTGTTAAAGACTGAATCCCGTTCTAAGATATACTCATGTTCTGTCAGAAGTTATAAACCAAGAAAAAGAATAGTAGTTTATATGACCCCGGAAGTTCTATTTTCTTGAGATATTCCAGATAACTACTAAATCGTTTCCTATTTGATTGTTATTTTGTTATCCCACACAAGTATTTTAGCGATAAAGATGCTGGATTTATTTGCTTCGTTTTCTTTATAGGGATGGGAAATATCATATTGATTTGTTCCTCTGTTTTCTAAATTTGGCTTGAGTATGTGACCTATTATGCTGAAGTTTGTTTGAATGAACCTTGCAGGGCTGGTGAACTCTCAAGTCAGGAAATTGATAACCTGATGACAATCGTTGCAAATCCTCGCCAGTTCAAAATCCCTGACTGGTTTCTGAACAGGAAGAAGGATTATAAGGATGGGAAGTACTCTCAGGTGACATCAAATGCTCTGGACATGAAGCTCAGGGATGACTTGGAGCGACTGAAGAAGATCAGGTAATCCATAACTTATGTTCCAATGCTGGAGTGGCATGTTTGGAGTCTAAAATTTCGTTTCTTTCACTTTCCTTCCGTGTTAGAATAATGATATAAAAACATTATGGAAGTTCACTTTTTGCTTGCACGAGCTCTTCATTGCTTTTTTGTTCGGCATTTGTGTAGGAACCATCGCGGGCTACGTCACTACTGGGGTCTTCGAGTGCGTGGACAGCATACCAAGACCACCGGCCGTAGGGGAAAGACTGTCGGTGTCTCCAAGAAGCGATAATTTGCTTCTCTGTTTGCTATGGTTCCTGCAGCTAGTTTTGTTGAACGACCTTTACCAACATCAGCACTTCTTTGAGAATTGATGTTATCTTTTGCCGTGATTTTTGCACCATTTTGATGTTTTCAGCTACTTATCTATATGTTTCTCTCTATACATTATGACTTCTGGTTGACTTGGGTAGTCGTCTAGTTTATGGTGTTTAATATGAATGGATCTTTTTTTTGGAACTCTTTGGGTTGCGTAAATTTTGTCATATCAGCGGATTTGGTTTTCAAGATTAGTTTTTGTGATTCCACCTGGTGGATTTCATTATGCAGTTTTTTGTGTGCGCGTCTGTTTGTGCTGGTTGGGCGGATTTGGTTTTCAAGATTAGTTTTTGTGATTCCACCTGGTGGATTCCATTATGCAGTTTTTTGTGCATGCGTCTGCTTGTGCTGGTTGGGGGTGGTGTTACTTTAGCAGTTCATATTCAATTGCCGATTGTGGTAATGGTTTGTTTGTGACCCGTGAGATCGCAAAGGGGGTCTTGATTTTAGTTAGATGAATGATTCCATGTTCGGAACTTAACTGTGGACATGTACGATGATTGCTTTTACTTAAATTTTTTGAAGGAGAAGCCATTTACAAAGGTGGTTTCCAGATTCTCTCTTTTAGATTAAATACTAGCAGGATATATAAGGGCTTCTACATCTTGACAGCGCCCTTCTACATCTTGACAGTGGGATGTTGGTTTTACAAGGGCCAAGGTCAAACAGAAGTTTCAATTTCGGAAGGGAAATGGATCCTCTCCAGTCTAAAGTTTAGGTTTGGATTCCCTTTTATGCGATGAATGAATGGTTGAGATTTGTCGCGAAACTCTTCCACGAAAGAGTTAAACATTCCATGTAAGAGTTTTGGAACAAATCCGAACCATTGATTAATTTGATTATACCAATGAATGGTTTTGATTTGGACTGTCTCCTCCAGTCCAATTTTTTGGACCGAAGAGGATCCAGACCCATTTGGTTTTGATTTGATCTGGTTTTATAACGTTTGCAGTCTGCTGATCAGTCTCAAGCTTGGGATTAGCCATGTCAGTGGTACTTGTCCATTTTGCAATGAATTCTCTCCATTTTTCTTGTTGGTCGTTGGCTAAGGTTAAAGGTGCATAGCTGGATTTCACTTTGAAGAACTTTTCTTAAAATCGTACGAGTAGTAAGATTCTGCATCCATCACTGACCTAGGAGGGATCTCAACGATCAACTGATTGAAATACAGCCTCACTCTTTGCATTGATGCGGGTTTGCTAAGCGTGATTAGGACCCACCTAGAGAAGGTGATTATTTTTTTCTAAGCAAAAAGATTTTATTAATTTTTACAAACGATTACAAAGATTAAACGGAACAAGGACTTACCGGCATAAGTCACCCAAGACCACCAAAAAAAAACGGCAAGAAACCAACCAAAATAGCAAAATCCTAAGAAAAGCCGAACTAAAGGAGGTGATTTAGCTTGATGGCATGTGGTATTTATTTGTAACTTTCTCTTTCTAGTGCACATAGTGAAAAGCATTATGGCATTAGGATTTCCAAGGCTTTAGCTCACGACCTATTTATCTCACGTTATATTGTAAGTGAGGGCATTTTTTTGATCAAAGCATGAACATAGCATATATATATATCAATAAAAGGACACTATCGGTCCAAACTACAAACCAAAACAAAAATTTGAAGGCTTTGTTTGGATGCCAGTTATCTTCGGGAGGAATGGTATTTTTTATTACTAGTATTAATTCAATATTCGGAGTAATTCCCTTGTATGTTCCTACCGTTGTGTAACTTGTGTGTGGAGTGGATCACCTATGTGTTTCAAGAGGCAGGATCTTCTGTGCTGAAAATTTTTGTGCCGAAGAGTTTTTCGGCCATTGGATATAAAACATAAAAAAAAAATCACACAATCCAATGATCGAAAAATCCCTTGGCACAGATGCACTGGAGTTTTCGGGACAGAGGAGATTGAACTGGTGTATGAGTGTATCCAATATCTTACTGCCTCAAGACCAAAAAAAAAAACTCACAGAAAAGGGTCGTCTTTCTTCTCTTCACCTTCTGCGTATATAAAAAAAACTTGTAACAAGTCACTACATTGACTTTTTAGACCTCCGTCAAATTGTCAATGGAATGGACGTCTCCCAACATTTTTAATTTTTTTTGTCACCATAACCACATAATCACTTACTAATATAGTATTGAAAACCGACAAGTATGATTTGCTTAGCTGCTAAACACCAGAGTAACAACGGGTGATCATGAGGCCACGTGTCGGTCGGAGCCAACAGATTAGCCCACCTCCACCGACGGCCACCGTCAATGACAAACAAACATGTAGTATGAACGCAAAATGATTTCTCAATACGTGCATCTTTATAGACTTATTAACAGTCAAGTTGAACCATTTACTTACAATATCTGTGCACAAACAAGCCATGTACCTTTTTTTTTCTTCCTTATAACCGTATGTCCGAGTCAATTTGAGCGTACCTTGATTAATTTCAAGGTCCTGAACTTACCAACTGAGCAAACTCTACATGGCCCCAAGGTGTAAAATGTTTGGCCCTCCGTGAAATTTAAACATACGATCTCATTGAAGAGAAATACTTATTCGCTTTCTCATGTCCATTAAGCTCAAGTCCTCTGTACCCAATTCCTCTCTTACCTCTATTCCTTTGTTCCTATGCATTCTAGGCCGTTGGATTAACATCCCATAAAAAGTTTCAAATGATCCAATGGCCAAATACGCACCGCAACATGGGTACATCAAAATTTCGATATAGGGGATTTGGGGGTTCACATATTTTGCTGTTGAAACATTACAGCATCTTGTAGTGGTGACTTGTTAGTAATTTGTTATGATCCTCAGCTCATAAAACAAAAAATGAAGATTCCCCCGAGCTTGTCTTAGTTGGGCATGCTTGCTTGTTTATTTTGATCCAAAAAAGTTTTAGCTAGACCCTTTTAATCTCTCAAGCATTGTTTGCCAACGAAAACAATCAAAGCCCACAGGTAAGAGAGTGTGGAATCAGAGCTTCTATTTACCAAAAATATTTATCATCCATAGCTTAAAGGCTTCGCACTGAGTTTTTTTTTTTTTTCTGTTAAATAAATTTTTAGTTGATACATGCGAAAAGAAGAATGACATGTGTCTATGCACAAATCCTACTTTTAGTAAATACTATAAACTTTTTTCGTTTCGTTAAGAGAAATAAGTACAGTACTTAGTTTTCAAATAAATACTTATTTTTTAATTTAAAAGTAATGTATTATGCGAGAATGTCCAATTTCGTAAAGCGAAAAATAAGTATCTGAAAAATTAGAATATGATGATCCTTACGATGTTGACTCATACCCTACGTAGAGATCGATACTTGGAACTTTTATCCTTTACAGCCTGTTTGGCTGGGGGATTTGCACCCAGATTTGGCTCGCGCCCGGAGTTGCAATCCCTCCCTCCTCTATCTCTGGTCTTTGGCTGCAAAAAATGGCAGCCGGATTTGGTCCCGATTTGAAGCCTCCGGATTTGTAATCCACCCCGCGGGTGGATATGTAACGACAGGGGTTACCCCTGTCGTTAGTTATGTGGGGTGGTGGAATTACTCCTCTGCCCTTGCCTTTTCTCTTCCCTCCATTTCCGAACTCCAGCCCCTCAAGAAGTTGACGGCAGCCATGGAGGAGAGAGGGGGGTAATGTCGAGGGAGGCGAGGTCGAAGTCGGTGATGAGGGGAAACAGAGGAGTAAGAGGAGGCCCAGTTTAGATCGGAGAGAGAGAAAGTAATCGGAGAAGATGAACAGTGAACTGAAAATGGATTTTGCTTTCTTCTAATTGCACACTGTTTTCGGTGGGGGAGAAAAGTTGAGTAGTTTTCTTTTGACTGAAAATGGATTACCTTTAGGAAAATAATATTTTATCTAATAAATAATATGATTAAATATTTGTAAGATAAAATAAATTTATTTTATCCCACATTTAACAATAAATATGCACTTATTCTAATTTTAATGAAATTAACCTAATTTTCCATTAAAATAGTAAACTAGGGGCAATTAAGTCATTTGATAACTTATCTCTTCATGTCCACCTTTCATATCCCTCTTTTCAAAAAATCATCCAAACACTGGATTACAAATCCATCATTCTTATGAGGTGGATCCACTCTCCTTACATATTACTCCTCATTCTATATCCACCATCAAATCCACCATCTTCTATATCCACCCAAAATCATATCATCCATCCAAACGGACCGTTGTGGAATAGCATATTCGAGGCATTCTGGTATGAGAGAAACGAAATCCATTTACCCCAAAATAACAGTTAAAAGACAATAAATTAACAACATATATAAAATAACCGATAATACTTTAGTGACCATCTTTGATTACCATCTCATCGTAACATTGCTCTAACATTCACATACTCTGCCGCGGAAATGCTACAACAACCGCCGCTTCCCGGCCTATCCCCGGCCACCGTTCTTCGTTGGTGGCGGCGCCATCATAGAAACGAGGAGGTCGGAGAAAGCACGGACAATAAACTTGTGAGCGCTCTTCGGGTTCAAGGAAAGATAGCACGTGAGTAGCTCGTGCAAGTGGTCCCAATCGGCGCTGACGTCAACCAACCGGCGGGCCTCCACCATCTCCTGCATCGACCGCCGGAAATCCTCGAACGGATCCTGCGAGTACGTCGGCACAGCCACGCCGCCGCCGACTATACTGTCGGATCGAACGGAAGTAGTTAACGACGAGGAGGAGGAGAACGAGAATGAGGAGGAGGATTCGACGATGGAGTTGGAGCGGCCGGGGGAGGAGAAGAAGAAGCGTTGGGAGGCGAAGGCGGCGGCGAGATCGGGTGCGGCGGAGGAGGAGGAGGAGGAGGGGGAGGAAGAGGAGAGAGATTTGGAAAGGGAGGTGGAGTCGAAGGTGGGGTCGTCGTAGAGAGAGTTGAAATTCTTGACGAGATTGGTGGTGGTGGTTGTGGTGGGGTTTGGTAATGGACGGCTGAGATCTTCCGGAGGGAATGAGGGTGATTCGGTGGTGGTTGTGGGGTGGGGTAATGGACGGCTGTGATCTTTTGGAGGGAATGGGGGAGAATCGGTGGTGACTTTGGGGGTGGTGCCTGGGAGTTTGATCTTTGAGAAGCACATGTTGATACTTCTTTCCAGTTTGCTCCTCATTTGTTCTCTCTCTCTCTCTGTTTTATCTTCTGTGTTATCTTCTGAGAGAGAGAGAGAGAGAGAGAGAGAGAGAGAGAGGGGCAACCTATATTTATCCGAAGTCACATATTTTTGCACTTTGCAAACAATAGAGGTGTGTGGGATCCGCTCATAATATGATTGAGTGTGTGTGACCCGCTTTTATTATGAATGTGTGTTAAATGTTTGTACGTAATTATATACTTTGCGTTTTTCCAAAGTCACATATTTTTGTCAGTGTGAGAGAACGGAAGCGGAAATACTTTTCGAAACATCACATACGACTAGAATTCGTGATAGAGAAAGTTGGGAGGGAGACATAGAACGAAAATAGGAACGAGAACGAAAGATTCTATCAAAGTACTCCTTCCGCCCGGATTTAATAGGTTTTTTTTGGAGTTCGTGTTATTTTTCAATTGATTATATCTTCTAATTTATAATGTTTTACGGAATTTCTAAAACATTGTATGTATTGTAGAACTAATCGAGATCTATCAAACAAGATCCATAATCGATATGAAATTCATTACAAATTCAAAGATATAACCCATTTTTTAGCCGGTTAGAATAGAATTAGGAACAATTAAATCTGGACTGAAGAAGTATCATGTAACCTAAATATTTATTTATACCATCCCATTTGTCGTAGCTAGATTATGCCCACTTGATCTGTCTTGGACTCTGGGTCGTATAGTTAAGAGTAGGGAAAAATGACGGCTCATGACGTGCTTTGATAATTAATACCTGCCAAGGACATGCTAAGACATACTGAGAATATTTATTAATGCTGAAAATATCTTTGGCGGGTATTAATTATCAAACACATCATTGGCTGTCATTTTCCCTAACAGTAAAAATATTGGGGGTAAATGTCCAACAGGTCCACGATTTTATTCTTTGCCGTGGAAATTCAGAGACGAGCGGCCCCGTTCCGAAACTAAAAAAAAATTCTTATTTTTTAAAAAGATAATTTTAAGCTCAAAAATTATGAATTTATTGAAATTTAAAAATATGCAATATAAATCTTGTTTGAAAGATCTCGATGAGATCTTTTTATACGATGCAAAAATAAATAAAATATTATTTTTCATTTACATTATTTTTGAATTTAAAAATATAAAATGAGCTGCTTATTTTTTAAGAGGATTTTTGGAACGGAGCCGACAGACATTACCAGAATGAGCTTTTTTTATTTATTTATAAAAACTCTTAAAAATATGCTTTAAACAAATTAAATGACTTTAATTATTTGTATGAAAGCCCAAAGTAATGTTCCACATAATTTGATCTACATTTGGTGTACACCAAATAATTTAATATGTGTTACGATAATTCTAATTCAGAGTGACATGGTACAAAACTACATGCGAAAATTCAACGGCAGTCAAATCGCCGCCATTGCCAAAATATGAATTGAAATTTGGTAGGAAAATATTTTTGATACTCTCATTATTTATGATGACACTTTAAAATTTATTGTCTTGTTATGTATTCCCTCTGTCCTGATTTGTTTGTCCATTTTTACTATTTGGGATCTCTTACAAAATTGTTTATATATTTTAATTTATAATATTTTTTATATACAATATGATCTTGTTTGATGGATCTCAATTAGATCTAAAGTATGATATTATTGAAATTATGTAAAACATTATAGATTGTAAAATATAAACAATTTTTTAAAAGGCCTGTTTGTCAAATTTTGACAAACAAACTTGGACTGAGGGAGTATAATTTTTATACCAAAAAACAATTTTTGAAGTACAATTATAAAAAAAATGAAGTATTAAAATCATTTTCCAAATTGGTACTCCAAATAATGGCAAAATAGTATTTCTGTCTTGATTTGCAATAAATAACTCATGGGAAGGTGAACTCTACAGTTTAATAATCTCAGAGCTATTTATGGCAAAGGTTCCTCTGTAACTGTAAGTACTTTTTTACAGTGTGTAGTCGCCGGTTGAAAGTACTTTTCATATACGCCACCACATATCAGCCGGTGCCAGTCAGCATAATAATCAGGGGTGTTTCTAAGGTTCCGTTCCGGAAATTTTTTTAAAAAATAAGTACTTATTTTGTCATTTTTCATTTAAAAATAAGAAGGGTCATTCCACAAAATTTAAATAAAAAGTTCTTTTCACATTTTCAAACTCAAGATCTTTAATTTTTTTTGCACCGTATTAAAGATCTCAATGAGATCTATCAAACAAGATCCATAGTGGTAGGAAAATTATTTGCGTAAATACATGATTTTTGAGCTTGAAATTGCCTTATACAAAAAATAAGACTGTTGCTATGATAATGGGCGCCGGCGGAGGGAAATCGTACAGGCGGCTGTGCCGAGCAGTCTCTGGCCACCGGACGGCTGATCCGAGCTGTCCAAAAATTCAAAAAAAAAAAAACCGAGGGGGCTTACGCGGGAATCAACGGCATCCGAGATGTGTAGGGTGCTTGATCCGAGCACCCCTTTTCTGTGTATATATGATCAAGCACCCTACACGAAAAAGGGGTGTTCGGATCAAACACTCTACACACCTTGGATGCCGTTAATTCCCTCATTGGCTCCCTCGATTTTTTTTTTTCTTAGAATTTTTGGACGGTTCGGATCGGCCGTCCGGTGGCCAGAGACGACTCGGCGCGGCCGTCGGTACGATTTTCCTCCCCGGCCGGTCGGTACCTATATAAATTCTTCCAAAATAAGTACTAACCTTCTTATTTTTCGGAACAAGCTTTCTTATTACACAAAAAATAAGTTCTTATTGTGTTTCTGGAACACAACCTAATTACAATAATTCTAACACCATATCCATTTACACACCCATTCACACACACACATTTAGGGGCCCACACACACTGGGTGTGTAGTGTGTGCGGTGTGTGTGGGCCCCAACCTTATTGTGAGTGTGTGTGTGTGTGTGAATGAGTGTGTAAATGAGTGTGGTGGTAGAAGGACTCTTCTAATTATTTGTGGTTGAGAAGTTATAAGTTGTTAATGGTTTGTGAGTAGAATTACTGTAGCAAAACAGTTTTTGTTAAGTTTTTTGTTAGTAGAAACGAAATGAAAAAAAACGATAAGTTTTTTGTGATTTTTGTTAGTGGAAACACCCCCTAAGTAACATCGACAGGACCGCACTCATTCATCTTTCCCAAAAAATGAAAAAAAATTCAGTGCCGAGCGGTACCACATGATGTCAGCTCGGTGCATCCGAACCGTTTATTGCGTTTTTGGACGGCTCGGATTTAGAGAGAGAAAAAAGAAAGAGAAAGTACTGGAATGAGAGGAGAGAAAGAGAGTTTCAATTCAAACCATCCATAAGTATATTAGGTGGCTCGGATGTGCTGAACAGATAGCACGTGAGATATACTCATCCGGCATTGAAAAATTTTCTCCCAAAAAACATTTACTCCCCAGATTTGGATGATGCCAACGCGTTTTTACTCCCCAGATTTTGTTAATCATGATCAGTACCTGTACTTGTACCTGTATTAAGGATGCATGGGTCCCACTGTATTCATGTAAGTATCTGCGTTAGAAGGGTATAATGATTCCAATTCTAAACACAACTGGGAAACCTTTGGAAATTTCCTCTAAAACAAGGAAACTGTAAGGATTAATATTCGAAAATGATATTGGTACCGATCAAAACATACCGACGGTGTATCGACCGTCGCGACGGACCCACTTAGGCCACCGGACGGCTGATCCTAGCCGTCCAAAAATTAAAAAAAAAAAAAAACGAGGGGCCCTACGTGAGAATCAACGGCATCCGATGTGTGTAGGTGCTCGATCTAAATACCTTATTTTTTTAAAATTTTTTTATGGACAATTTAGATCGGCCGTCTGGTGACTGGAGTGAATCAGTCGCGACGGTCGGTACACCATCGGTATGTTTTTGGTCAGTGCACATAGCACCACTCATTAATATTGGAGTAATGATTTTTGACAAGAGACATATCCTTGTCCTTAAACAAACCATGAAATGATCGATGATACTCCATTTGTTTGTTTTTAGGGCAAATTTCGCTGACCTCCCCTGAGGTTTCTGACACGAACAGAAACCTCCCCTGAGGTTTCTGAAATAACACTGCCCTCCCCTCCTTTACCTGAAAATACCAAGGGACCCCCCTCTCCGTTAATTGAACGTTAAAAACGGATGGAAAAGATTATTTCTCTGTCCACCCACTACTAAAACTAAACTAAACTCCCAACCAAACAAAACCGATGTCATTGTACTATATTTTTTACAATACCTATACTACCCTCACCAAACTCTTTACCCCTCTTATTTATAAAATATAAAATACAAAAATCATTACACTTTGTACCCATTTCACTTTGAAATTTTGTCCTTATTTAAAAGGTTTCACATTTGCTAATTTTCTATCAAACTTTTTTGAATTATTCGTTCGTCTCGATAAGAGGAATTGAAAAAGTAAAAAATTAAGACTTTTACCAAATATTTTGAGAAATTCAATATTTTGGATAAAAGTAACAATTTTATATTCTTTTGATTCCTCTCGTTGAGACAAACCAATGATCCACAAAAATTAACACAAAACTAGTAAATACAAAAAAAATTCAAATATGGACAAAAATAAAAAAGCCTAAAAATCCCACAAACAGGTCCGCATGAAAAAAATTCGAATATGAACAAAAACTAAAAAGCCTAAAAATTTCACAAACAAATCCCGTAAAAACCAAAAAACAAACTATTGGCAATGGAGGGTACGGGCTTGTTAGTGGGATTTTTAGGCTTTTTGATTTTTACGGGGTTTGTTTGTAGGATTTTTAGGCTTTTTGATTTTTGTTCATATTTGAATTTTTTCGTATTTGCAAGTTTTGCGTTAAATTTTTGTGGATTATTATTGGCTTATCTCAACAAGAGGAATTAAAATAGTACAAAATTATTATTTTTACCCAAAATATTGAATTTCTAAAAATATTTGGAAAAAATCTTAATTTTTTACTTTTTTAATTCCTCTTATCAAGACGAACTAATAATTCACAAAAATTTGATAGAAGATTAACAAATGTGAATCCTTTTAAATAAGGACAAAATCTCAAAATGAAACGGGTACAAAGTGTAGTGATTTTTGTATTTTATATTTTATAAATAAGAGGGGTAAAGAGTTTGGTGAGGGTAGTATAGGTATTGTAAAAAATATAGTACATTTAGTAGTGGGTGGAGAGAGAAATAACCTTTTCCATCCGTTTTTAACGTCCAATTAACGGAGAGGGGGGTCCCTTGGTATTTTCAGGTAAAGGAGGGGAGGGCAGTGTTATTTCAGAAACCTCAGGGGAGGTTTCTGTTCGTGTCAGAAACCTCAGGGGAGGTCAGTGAAATTTGCCCTTGTTTTTACTCGGGCCATTGGCTGCACTGGCCCATATGAAATGATGATTTTATTTTGCTTTATGATCTTCTACACCATTTTTAAAAATCTTTCAAACAAAAGTGGTATGAATATAATTTTTGCTATAATTTTAGCGTATGTACGTCCGGTTTATTTGGAGAAAATATATTCGATCCAAATACGCGCGCATGCTAATTGTGAAATACGCGCGCATGCTAATTGTGAAGTATTAGTAAAACAAATAAAAAGGAAGTAAAGCAATAGAAAATTAAATTCAAAGAAACCCAACTAACATCTCTTATATTCTAAGTAGGATTTCTTGTACGATATCGTAGCTTTGAATTTTCTAAAGGAGAATGTCACACGCATAGAATTTTCATACTTAAAAAGTCTATTCAAGGATATGAAATTGGAAAATTCTAAGGCTGACAATAGTGAGTATGAATGTGTATTAAAGGTATAAAAAGTACACAGAAATACGTGTTTTTTTTGTCTTTTAATATGCTTATCATCAGCTCAGTGGACTGACAATAGCAAGACCGAATGTAGTAGTTGATTAGGTACCAAAACACTAATTACACCAATATTTACCCCAATGTTTTTCCTACACTAATGATCCCTTCCTCATACGAACACCTTATTCTAAAAAATATTGGGTTCCACCCATAGTATAGTCAAGGTTTCCCCCCTCTCCGTGGAAGTAGACCGAACCACGTATTTCTCGTTGTGTTGTTTTGTTTTTCTCTGTTGATTGGCTTGATTGTGTGTGCTTGAGGTGTTGGTTTGGCTTGTGGGTTACTGTGACGTTCCACAACATAAAAATTACTACTAGATACTAGTAACAAATTCAGCTGATCCTGGCCTTTGACTTTATCGACCTTCAAAACATGCTAACAGCTGCTTCGTACTATTAATTAGAGAAAAGGACTCTGCAACCCTTCTTCGTCAACTACCATCCGATCCGATCGACTTGTCTCTTTCTCGTGTCCTGCCTCTCCTTTGTTATCATAAATTTGAACTCAACAGTTGAGAAGCCATTTAAAAATTCAAAATCCAGTAGTAGTATCATTAAGATTGTCAACGCTTGTTCTACAGTAACTTTCCTGATCACCATTTTCTCCCCCTCTTTCTTGATGCGTTTGTTTTGGAAAAAGGAAAAACTGAGAGTATTTGGTCGAAATCAACCAAGCAACCAACTGCAGGGAAGGCAACATCAATCGGTTCGGTCACATGGTGGGGAGCCTAACACTCTGACCCATCCAACAACCATGTTTCTTTCACAGCAGTGCTACCTCTACCGCTCTGTTTCACCGCTCCCCCTACCGCAGCACTCAAACTCATCGTCCGTCTCGGCAATCAATAGTCCAGATTTAAAAAAAAAAAAAAACACTCTTCCAAAGATGCTAATTAAACTCTTTCTTGGAAGAATTTTTAAAAGTCCGGACTGTCACTGAGAGCGGTGGGAAAAGCGGTAAAATAGAGCGATTGGGGGAAGCTTTCTATTTCTTGCATTTGTTGCCTATCATTGTCCTACCTACAATATTACCACAGGAACCTCGCCATCAATATTATTGCTCGAAAATTATTAACTACTAACGTGTACGGTCTCAGAATCTTATTCTGGAACAACTCTTGCAATTCATGGTGTGCGGTAGAAATTTGCTTGGCATTGGGTTTTCAATCCCCATTTTCACACAATATGAATAAAGCATGTAATTTCCAATCGAGGGGGGTATGAGCGAAAAAGGAGTGCTTGAGACAAAAGTCTGGCAAATAAATACACAATATAACTTCAAAGGGCTCGTTTGTTTGCTCGAAGATAAAAAGATGGGATATATTATCTTTAGGGGATGAGTGGGATATAAACTCCCTCAGGATAGAAATGGTGGAGAGAAAAGAAATTCAGTGTTTATCCTCGTGCAAATCACACGGGGACAAAAACGGAGAGGGCAAAATAGTCACATTTAGTAGCTCTTGATAGAAAGGGATAGAGAGAATCGCACCTCTCTGATAAAATTTCATATCTCAGGATATAGGTTCTCTCAGAATATGTAATCCCGTCCAAAATCCAGTAGCAAGCACTGGATATATAGTTGAGACCCCGGCATTACATATCCAATCGTAGATATAAATAGATAAACAAAGGAACTAGTTAGTAGATTTGGATTACAAAATAATTAGTAGATTATTGGTATTATATATAATAGTACTGTCCAATTTTTCATTTAAGTGATCAGTTGAACTTTATGAATAATTAGGAATCGTTGACACTTAAACCAAATTAACAACGAACTGAGAAATGGCATCTTATCTTACTATATACTTATACTACTATTATCTTATTCAATTATTAATTAAGTAGTGACACAACAAAATCGTAAAACATAGCTGTAGCTGTAGGGATATGTCTTTGCTTTCGATCGATTATTGCCCCACTACCCAGCCTAGCAGCGTACGTACATACATACATATATATTTGCAATTCTATCCCGACAAACATCTCTCTCTCTCTCTCTCTCTCTCTCTCGTGTTAACTAAGCTGCGAAATGGGCCCTACATTTTGGTAGTCCGGGCCCTTGATGCAACGAAGTTAACATGCCCTTGTTCTTCACTCTAAATAAAGGAACTGCGTGCGTTGAACTAAATTAACAGAGAGTACATCTCTGGGGTACAGCTAGCTGTTCCCAGATAGCGTCTGCAATCTGCATTGTGGAAATTAACAATACAAAATGGAAATGTAAAGATGATACACTACTCCTAATGCATATCCCCGGCCACTACTGTTATTGTTATTGGAGCATCGATCATCAGTTGGCTTTGCGATCGATAGAGCTGCTTAAGGACCTGCAATCGGGATGACTCTCTCTCTCTCGATCGATAGAGGTGCTTAAGGACCTGCAATCGGGATGACTCTCTCTCTCGATCGATAGAGCTCTCTCTCTCGATATGCGACATTCACAATGATGTAGTAATAACAAAAACTTTATATATTACATCTAAGAAGGTGGTGACTGGTAGTAATTATAAATATACTATCCGCTATCATTTGATTTGGTGCTTAAGAGGATACATGCCGTAGGTGTTGTGAGTTTTGTGACAGCCGCACTGGGGTTCCGTTGATTAATTTGATTGCAATCGTTCATTTTGAAAATCCCAATAAGTTGAAAAGTTATATCGTATTCGTAGGATATGTTTGATTGCATGATAAGAGAGGGAGATTAAAGAGTGGACCCACATGTTTCTTTTTTTTTTCCTAGTCCGCATTTGATGCACATGGGATTAAGGGTCGAACTGGATAAGGTTGGACTATTTGTCCATTTATTATCCCATGTGGGGAATTAACGAGAAGGGATGGTATTAGCTAGTCTCCCTTTCTCGGATTATATCCGCCATCTTTATATTACTTCAATCAAACACAGTAATACAACTAATCCGAGTATTCATACGGTCCCATCTATTTTTCCGCGAACCCCACTTATCCCCTCTATCCTACCGTTCATCTTATCTTATCCAATCCTTCTTAAAAATAATCCGACAATCAAACGTGCTGTCATTGACGGTATAAAAATATGGGCCAACATTCAAGCCCGGCCCACTTTCAGCAATCTACATTCTCTCCATTGAGGTCTGATCAACAATTTTTCTCAAGGGGAATCTCTTTTGAGCAAAGATCTGGTCATGGGCGGGTTTCTGAGATCAGAGACTGGGCCAGCCCAGTTAGATTGGTCTCCGTTTCTGGGCCAAGAGAATGAAAATTCTTGGTGTCCAGTGGAGACTGGGAAGGGACTGAATCCTACAGAATGACCTTTTAATGGTCTGAAGAAAAGAGAAGATAGAGATTTCTGAACTTCTTTTTGTACTATCATTTCATTCATTTCTCTGGGATGGGAGATGCTGCCAAGCACGGGGTGTCGAGCGGCCCATCCATTTGCTCATTTCGGAACGAACGGCTTGAATCTAATCCAAGTGCATAAAAATCTCAACCGTCCGTTGCTCGGATTAAAATTTGAGCTGTTTATTGCCGAGATGAATGGACTGATGAACCGCTTGGAACCCCAGTCAAAAAAACAAAATTTAAAAATGCTGAAGGGACATAAAGTTGAGAGAGAAAGCTGGAAAAAAAAAACAAAAAAAACTTCTTTCAGGCCGTACATGTCAAAACTAGAATGTAGAACTCCTTTCGTCCCTAAATAAGTGTCCAGCGCGCAAAACTAAGCCTTCAAAAAGATACATTTGTTTCGTTAAAAAAATTAAATTTTTTTTCACAAATCAATAGATAACAATGAGTTCTATTAGATTGTGTACAAAAATTAAATTTTTTAATAAAAAATATGTATGTTTTGTAAAGCCTAATTTTGCATGCCGGACACTTATTTAGGGACGGAGGGAGTAGCACTTTGAAGTCCCCATGGGCTCTTTGAAGGGAATATGTGCTTTACCAAGAGAGAGAACTTGTGAATGCTAAAGTGGACAAAATTCCTTGTCAAGATAAAATTTTAGAGAAACAATCACATTTTGCATGCTCTTTCCTGACTTTGAAAAGGGTCCCTTACCAAGGGTAGCTCAAGTGACAACAGAGATGAACTATAAACTCAGACATCTTGAGTTTGAAACTTGACAACCTCTTTGAACCAGAGCGTAAGAGAGAAATATCTGGCGAATCCAATAGTCTCGGCGTAGATGGCCAGCGTTTGACCGGATCGGGGAGGAGAATAATCAAAATACACGTAAGCTGATCCAGGCGGTTGAAAAAAAGGATCCCCTTTTCCTCTTGCCTTGTCTCAAAGACACCTTTGGCAATAGAGAGGGGAGTAGAGCAAATTCTAAGACCCCACCACCTCTTTTATTACATTCAGAAAGATGATGGTCCATGTATGTAACCAACTGATCCATCACACCCCTTCCAAAACATAACAAGACAATGACAGAACAATGGGAGGTAGATGGGAAAAGTTTAGGGACCAACTGGGATTCTTCCGTAGCCGTTTGCATACCTTATGGACATGTGGCCCACGAGCGTTTGAACAGCAGTGCTATGCCCACCGTTCTGTTTCATCGTTCAAGAATCACCGCTAAACATCTCACGGTCCATTTCGGCAATCAAAAAACTTTTCTAGAAAAGAGTTTTGGACCGTCCAAAACACTTTCGAGGGCGGTGGAAAGAGCGGTAAATATTGAATAGTGGGTGTAGACTTTCTGATGTTTGGTGTTTTAAAGTGAGAGCAACCAAGCATTCCACGTTATGAAAGGATAAGGTTTCAGATTTTTTTTCTTCTAAATCCTTACCTTTGAAACTCTATTGACAATTAAAGTTATCTCATCGTTTCCGTCCAACTTTTCTGTATTTCCGAATCATATCCAAAATTGTAAAAAAGAAAAATGTACTAGTCTCTCTTTTCCCTAGTCCAAGCCAACTTGCCTCGAAAGAGCTTTTTGATACTTTGCGAGCTAGTTTCCCACTGGCCGTTACCTTTGCATCTCTATTGATGATTAACATTATCTCATCATGAGGTTTCCGTCCAACTTTTATGTATTCCCAAATCTTATCAGTAATTGTATAAGAAATATTAGTCTATAATCTATTTTTTCCCATAATTGGGTGACCGAGCCAGCTTACTTTTTGAGCTAATCTCCTACTGGGACAAGGGCTGAGACAAAATTTGTAAATAGTGAGATCAAATACCTACAACCATTAAGGATATGTTCGAAGGTGATAATGATGAAGTGCAAAAATGGAGTTTTACCAGGGCTCTTAAGGTATTTTCCGAGAATATGGATGGTTAAATGAACGACAAAAAAGATTTTAAAACTACAATACCAAGATAATTTGGTTTCATCACCAAGTTACCCATGTCGTGACAAAACCTTGATTTTTCGAGGTCTACAAACTTAACGGTCCGGATCATGTTTAACGGTTCGGGACGAGGCCCAAGGGGCACAACAGCCTGCTATAGAACCTAACCTGCAATGCCCTTGGGTTCCGATAGAATCACCTCAACATCAACCTGGCACACAGGTGTACCCTCTTCAGTCAGGCAACCATCAAGAACAAAGACAATTCACAGAACCAGACAATCTGTTGAGCTTACAAGGAAAGGTGAAAGGTCCCTCCTCGAAGGTTTGAAGAGTTTTTGTGGACAAGAAATTGATGGAACATCATTCTTCGCAGAAGAATTTCAAAGATATTTTGTGCCACCAAAATAAACAAGACCCTACAACAAACTTCTTCTGATTCTAGCTCTAATACTTGACCACCATGGGTGAGAAATTTCACGTGAAACCCAAAATTAAAAATGAGGCTAATTCACTTCAAATGTCCTTGACAAACTATCCTCGAACATCAGGCCACTGGCTATCAACTAGGAAATAAGTGAAGCTTTGATAATCTTAAGGGAAAGAGAAAACAAGCATTAGCCAACAATTATAGCCCTAATAGTCCCGTAAAACAAACCGACCGTTAATTCTCTTCAACGCAGAGATCAAACTCCAAGGCTTATATTAGAGCAAACAAGAAACCTTCTCATCGACGCAATATGATGGAAGTGGTCATTAGACTCGTTTCTCTGCTAATCACGAGGGTGCATTTTATTTTACTCAGCGCGTTACTCAGCTAATCGTGAGGGCACATTTTAGTTGTATCTCATGCCGCGCAGTTGGTATCTCAAATCTTGTTTTCTCTGTGTTTCACAATCCCATCCTTGTCTTAGTCTACAAGAAACAAAATTTCTGTACTCTAATCCACTAATCATAGAAACTCTTCAAAAGAAAGGGCAACTAATCACGATCTAAAGTCCTGAAGATGAACATCTCCAGAAAGTCCTGTTCAATACATGTAGGTGGCAATTCAGTACTACAAACTTGCACCCAGTGATCATAAGGGAAGATGCAGCACTGACATGATGTCTTCAAGGAACTGCGGAGATGACTATCAAAAGACTTCCTAGCAGGGCCAAAATAAACATGAGATGGAGACAGTGAAAAGTTTGGGGCCTGATAGACAAAGCATGTTCAATACTAGTCATTGAGCAGCATTTCACATCAAAATGCAGGGGCTACACAGCAGTTGCTGATAAAACGTCTAGGAACTGCTAATGTTGGGTACCTTATGTTAGTATACCAGCAGAGTCGAGGAAAATTAACGAGCAAGATTTAATTGTCAGATGCCAATCCAAAAAATGGGGACTTAACTAGTAAAAACGTGTAGACAAATGACACAATTATGGAATAAACATCAAGAAACGGTATATCCAAAAACCTGTATAGCAACTCATCTAATTTATGTTCAATAAGAACTGAATGATTTCAAATGCGCTTCTCCTTTCAATAGGGCCCTTGATAGGCCTTTCGATGTGCATATTATAGTGCACCTTCAAAGAATATCAAATCCAAGAGAAATATACTTCAGAGTTAGAGAAGGCAGTTCCCATTGGTAGACATGAAGTGGAAGAACTAAGTCATAATATGTACAAAACATGTAACTCAATCCTCCAAACCAGTCACAGAAATAAACTCGGCAAAAATCATAGTAACGGTGTTTCAATGCAACTTCCCACGATTCACGACAGAGAGTGTGTAGTGACATTCACAGATTCAATGAGAACTTGCCTACGAGTACTGTTTTTCCCACGTACACAGAACGGCTACCAAGGCGCATAGTCAAGAAAATAGAGCTCTGAATTAGATAGGATCAAACTGATCCACCACTCTCCCGCTCACTTTAAAGGAGGGCTAGTGACAGGTTGAAACCTGCCCAACCCAAACCAAGGGGCGAACCAACAACAACAAATACGATGAAAGTAGGGGTATCCCGATGTTCATATTGAGTCAAACTCAAGAAATCCTTAGTAAAGATCAGTTTTCTCTTCCATTCTACTGTAAATTTCTTTCAAGCAAATATGCACACACACGAAAAGAAAATCACAATAAAACTAAACAAGATTCAAGCACGCTACTTAAGAACAGTATGCTTTACGCAATACTACAACTACTAACCTTTGGATTGTGAGAAAGTGTGCGATAAGAAATGGGAGCCTTTTCTCACCAAACCTCAGCAAAATGGTGAGATTTGGCGAGAAATGGGACGGAGCCAATCAAAAAATATCCTTTCGTACTTTTCTCTCTATTTCTCGCCAAATTACTCAATTCGCAAGAAATTCTAATCTTTTCCTTTATTTTCTTATCAAATCCCTCAATCCAAAGGGGCAGAAAGAAAGGCAATTCCTCATTGAAGCGTTAAACCGTTCATTAACACATTCCAGGATCAACTTCAAACGACAGCTGAACTTCCAACAAACACAAATCGAAAACAGAGAGAGAGAGAGAGAGAGAGAGAGAGAGAGAGAGAGAGAAGCGTATTGAATTACTGTACAAGAACAAGCCGTCCACCCCAAATACCCCCTTCATCATCACCAGCATCCAAACCCTCAAAGTTGGCATCTTTAGGCACCGTCACAACGAGCTCGCCGTCGCTATAACCGGCGGTGGCCATCTCCGGCATCGTCGCCGCCGGGAGCCGGAACCTCCAAACATCAAGCTCCAGCCCACCCGCCGCAAAATCGACGTCGCCGTTCCCTCTAATCACGATCTTCGTCACCCCCGGGTAGATCTCGACCGTCTGGGCCCTGGCGTCGGCGCCGACTTCTTCCTCGTCGGTGCTGACGACAAACCGGAAGGAATCGGCGGTTTCTTGGATCGAAACGTCGGCGTCTGAGCGGAAGGGGAGTTCCAGAACCTTGGCGAAGATGTGGGGGAGCCGACGGAGCTTCTTCTGGCGGCAGGCTGCGAGAGCGGTGGCTTCGGAGAGGGTGGAAGCGACGTCGTAGCGGAGGGTGATGTTGCGCTTTCGAGGGGCCGGGTGGACCTTCATGGCGTCGAGTTGAGGGAAAAGTTTGGGACCCTTTTTGGGGGTTTTTGATTTGGAACCCTAAAATTTGATCGATCAAGATATGAGTGTTGCAGAAGTTCAAAGTCTTGAGACGAGACCTGGACGAATATTGCAAGAAAGAAAGAGGTATACGTATATGGGTGTGTATATATAAATATTCTTAGCTTAGAGTGGGGAGGCGTTTTTGGTAGAATCGAACTGGGTTTAGATTTGATACCCAAAAAAATGGAAGATGGGTTCAGAGAGAGAGAGAGAGAGAGAGAGGGAGAGAGCGAGAAAGGGAAGAGGGAATCCGCCGCAGTACAAGTGCAATCATCAACTCATGGAAAATCCGGGTAAAAGAATGAAATTGATCAAACATTTTTTTTTTAATGATTTTTTAGCACCTGAATTTACCAAACAATCCTTGAAAACACTTTTCATACCGTAAATTATAAGGACTGATTGATAAATTCACGTGCTAATAGACAAAAAAGAAAATGCGTGCATTAGACAGGGGGTGTGTAAATCAATTTTCCAAAATAATTAAACTTATGAAAATTGTGCCATGTCCGTTTGATACATCGAAGCTCACATTACAGTTTTAACTTTTAAATACAGTTGTATTTGAATTTTTTCTATATTATAAAAATAATTCCACACTAATTTTTTTATATCCACATTTTTTCTAGTGAATTTTTTTATATCCACACTTTTCTAGTGAAAAATACATACACTTTCAATAATAAAAAAGGAAGCGGTGAAAATTAGTCCCACGAAATTATTGTTCTCATATTTTTTTATTAGGAATTACTAATGCACTGAATCACAAAAATAAACCTAGGATCAAAAGAAATGTGCTTATGAAAATTAATTTTTCTCAAAATATAACATAAAATTATGTTGTTGGAAAATTAGGAAATTAATCTAAAAAAAAATAAAATAGAAAGCCTCATAAAACTGTCATGAGCAATAGGTGTTAAGTGATCCATCAGATAATGGAACCCGCGCTAATGTGATGGGAAGTAATCATACAACATCTCATGGTAGTGTTCCAAGAATGATGGATAATCAATTGTATCATAAGACCCTAAAACCAGCTCTACGATGAATAATTGAATATAACGCAAATTCGAATAGAAACTGGTGCGCTGATCTACTCCTCTCTTTCTTCTTTTTGTAAATGTTTCTAGTTTTAGAAAATAGTCAATACTCTATTGGTTTCAATTTGTTTGTCTTTTTTTTTTTTTTAAATAACGTGATAACATTTTTAAATCATCAACTTTCCAAAACTTACCTTCCAACTATTAAAAATATTGTTGCGTTAATTAAATAGATCTTTCTTTCAATCCCGATGATTATTAGGTAAAAGTCAAAAGGGAGAATTTACAAAATTTGTTTCATTAACTTCTCAAATTAGACAGAAAAAAATTAGGACAAATAAAAGTCATAAAGTGAACAAATTATTTGAGACGGTGGAAGTAGCTAACAAAAGCGCCAATCTTATTATTGAAGAATAATTGCCGCACTTCACTTTCTTCTAAATGCACTTCAGAATTTGCCGTTTATTTTGTCTGGGCCTTTGACAATTGTGTTATATGTACCCTTTAATTACTAGTACTAAAAGTTAATTTTGTTAATGCATTTACAAAAAATGTAAAGTACAAAAATCAATCCACTGTGCATATTGACGTTTCTATAGTAACTTCTTTTTCATTTTTCTCTATATATAACTTATTTTTTCTTTTCAATTTAAAATGGTCCAAATTTGCATGTAACCGAAAAAGGGGACTTTCGTGGAAGTTTCCAGGTTTTATGCATGTTTCTGAAAATGCAAAACAGCCTTCAATTATAGGACATAAAGTAATGTATAGTATATTGTAGGAAAAGACGTGAATTTTCTTTATCCTAATAGCTATTTTATTTTTTATTTCGTGAGTAATGCAGGGTGTCTCGGGTCAGCTTGTAAGCACCTTGGACTAATCCCTATAGCGCCCTTCCACAACCATTTTACACGCTTTCGCACGAGGATGAGATAATCCCAAAAGTTATTGTCAAGGAAAATCGAACCTGAGACCTTAGAATGAAGCAAATATCTATGTCCCAGATTAAGACCACTCGATCGACCCCTCGGGATTTCCTAATATCTAACTTTCTTCTCCATCTTTAATAAACACCAAACATTATGAATATCACCATAATCTAACGTCCAATTGTTCAATTTTGGACCACCCACAAACATATTCCCAACTCACACGACACGTTTTTGACAAAACTTTGATAGTAGAGAGAGACAATTAATGACTCATTGAATAACTTTATAAGTTAGTAATTTTGTTGCAAGTGTATCAATCCCGCAAAATTAATGAGTTTAATTTTCCTTTTAAATAATATTTAACAGAAAAAACAATTCTATATGTAGCTAGCTAGGATCAGCTGAAAACATGCCGCCAGCTGTACGTTAAGCAGCCAATGGTAGAAAGGTCCCGGTCAACGATATTGCTAGCCTGGTAGATCTTAATTAGGTCGAACATAATGTAACACAGTCAATGTTCTAAATCCATGACTAGATCCAAAGTATATGCCACTAATTTATCACTATCTCTCACATCGGTGTTGCCTCATGCTTATTATTATTTTTTTTTGATCCGCATGCTTATTATTTAGTTATTTATTTATTTACATATATCTTGACATTGAAAGAAGTGCTTACTCTAGTTTGCATGCCATGATTTTAAATTTTTAATACATCGGCGCACCCAAATAAGTAAGAGAGAGAGATTCTCGACGAAGAGATATCATAAATCATACTAATTGAGATCTTGATTTCTTTACATTGTTTAATAATTTTTTTTATAATTCAGATATTCGGACTAGGTTAATTATATTTCTTAATACGTACTCAACATGTTTCTAATACTTCAAGTAATAATTCTCACTGCAAAACACAGTTTGCTTCTTGTTATTTTAGTTTCATAAGATCTTATTGCATTTTGTCGCTTCTATTTGATAGGTAGGCAGGAGTACGTGCAAACCAGTCGAATCGAGCTTTGTAGTGTTTGAGCTCGGCTCGTTTACAAAATAAGCCCAAAGCTCAAGTTTGTTTCTATTTGATAGGTAGGCAAGGATGCAAAAGAGCCGGGCCGAACTTTGTAGTGTTTAAGCTCAACTGATTTATTAAACGAGCCCAAAGCTCGAGCTCATATATGATTTTGTTTTTAAATGACTCACACCTTGTCAATTTACTAAACGAGCCGAGCTTATAGAAATGAGCTGAGTTTTTTTTTTTTTTTGAGCTGAGGAGTGTTATGCTTGGCTCATTTACACATAAAAAAATGGGTTCTGCGCGCTATTACCACTAATTTTGTACGATTTTAATAGAAATTCTTAAAGAGCTCTTAGAGATGCTATTAGGTTAATAATGATACATGGTATATATATGAATTTAAAAAGGGGTCCATGATTTAAGAAGTGTTAATTAGCGTGGCCTTTTAATATTGTCAAGGAGGTTACAAGTCCTTTTCGGTCAAATTAATAATAGGTTGAGAAACAAAAGAATTTGAAAGGATATATTAAGGAAGAAGATGTCCTATTCATTCCCCCAACAAAAGCCCCAAACATATTTTAATCATGAATATATGATGATGATGATCGATAAGCTAATTCAAGATGCTATAATATCAAACCGACCTTATTAATTTCCACTTGAAAGCTTCATGAACAGAATTTAATATTGGAGACGGCTTGTGTGTAAACTGCATCCCTTGTAATCCAGACAATTCCGGCCTCGGTTCACTTTCATTTTGATGATTCGATTCATTCACATTGAAAAGCTTATTGCTGAGTACTATTATTCGCATTGAACAAAATTTAGTATTGGAGATGGGCTTGTGTGTTGACTGCATCCCGTGTAATCTGAAATGATTTGGTTAAAGGGTGAAAATGGCACCATAAAACGAAGTACTGAGTCGTTTCAGACCCTGTGGGATTCTGGTAACTCATGGGGCTCAACTTCCACTCGTATAGTCACGTAATTATTCAAAATAGCATTCGCTTTTGCTCTAAATTTTTACTCTGCGCTCACCCTCTCATCTTCGCACTCACGAATTTTAGTTGTTTGAGAGGTTTTTGAAAGACACTTTCACGCTCGCCCACGCATTATATGACTTAGCTTCCAATGGCTTAAGAATAAGAAATCACACGACTACTACCACACTGAAATGATTAAAATCCCAACTTTTAGACCAATCACTTGTTTCGTATTCTGGATTCAGTCATCAACATCACTTCACTGCAATTTCCTGGTCCGTTCATGTAAAATTTCTCAACTTTCTATGAGAAAAATGATACATACCCAACAGTTTGTTTAACGTTTTTTTTTTTTTTTTTTCATTTCCTTCAGCGCTATAGTGATTAATTCAGTTTTTCTCTTATATATCTGCTTCCTTAATAGATCTGATCATTGTTGTACCACCGAATCCAGCGAAGAATCGATGGAATTATTTTGCTGGTTAAAAAGTACAGCATTGCGGCCAGGTTATCTATATGTTGGCGGCCATTTTGCCAAAGCTCACGACCACATTGTAGAAGTTTGCAGCCACGTGGAATAAGCTTGCGGCCACTTTTCCAAAGCTCGCGGCCAGGTTCTTGAAGTTCGCGGCCATTGTGTCGTTTTCCATTTTTCTTGCCAAGCGGGTTTGGATTGTCGAAAATCAGGGCCTGGTAATGCGTAGACAATTGGGTTATCTACTTATCTACCTTGCGGCCTCGGCCTATATTTCCACAGGTGATTCATCAAAGCCTGAAATGGCAAGCAATGGGCTCAACTCTTGGGCAGTCCAACTAGCTTTTATAGAGCAAGATCATCACAAGGGTTTTTTCTCCTCTTCTTTTTTTATCACATCACAAGAGATTCTATGTGCTAATTCTTAATTACTTAAGAAGAAATAAATCGGAGAGATTAAAACAACAAGAATAAAAAGTGGGTCAAGCCCTGTTCTGGAACCACATTGATAATCCAAAGCAGGCTTGTTCGTTTTGGGATTTTGGATAATGAGTAGATACTAGAGAGATAAATCAGAGTAATAATTGAAAGAAATTTATTAGAGACCGTGTGCTGAGAGAAAATTCAAAATCTTGAATTTTAAAATGAACACGGTCAAATTGTTTAAGTCCTGAATTGAAAAACATTAATTTGATCGAACATGGACAAGTACAGGAACAATTGATAGGTTACTTATGGAAAAAATAATTTTAAACTTTAAGGGGCCAATTGTGTAAAAAAACGTAGTAGTTGTTACTGTGCTTTTGGATATTTGATAAAAGGGAAATGATTTTGTCACCCCTTTTTTGTTAACGCTCCTCTCTTGCAAATATATTTTTGGTCAAAAAATACACTTGCAGGGGAATGACGTTAACAAAAAAGGAGTGGCAAAATCAGGAGCCTTGATAAAGTTGGTTTTTTTATAGAGGTATTTTCTTTTGAGGGATGCACAAGATTAATAATTCAGATTATTACCGTGGATCCGTGTCAAATTTAAATATCTTTCTCGAGGAGTAATATAGTACTACTAACTTTTATGAGATTTGGCTGCGAAAAATATCATTTTTTGTATCGATTCGGACAATAACTTCATTTTCCTTTAATTTACCGTTACATATTGTTTATTGGATTCCATTTGTCTTGTTTGTTGCCAACAAAGGACCTTAAAATAATTCTCTCTCTCTCCAAAATTAGTTCGCATATGCATAAGTTGGTCTAAACACCTGAACACAAAAAAAAAAAAAAAGAAGCTTTATTCCACCCTCCATCTTGTTACCGTCCAGGGCCCATGCAAAAAGCAAAGCATCCACTTTGTTTTTCTCCTTTTGGAAGTGCAATAAGCAAAGCATCCACTTGGTAAACTTTTTGTTTCAGGTCTGCTTTTGTTTTCGGAAGGAAATAAATACTCCACTACTAGTATGATTTATCTTTGTGCTTTTAACCTTTATTAAGGGGTTACTTTTTTTTTTTTTTTAATGTTACTTTCTTTTGTATCTTTATTAAATGATTTATTTTTGTAAGAGAAGTACAGAATTTAAACAAGTTTACCTTAACATTGACCATGACCCAACCCATATCGGGAGTTTGGATATTGTGTATGTGTGTTTAAAGATTCATTATGTCTCTCATTAGTCAACAATTATCTATCGAGTTGATACGTGAAATTACCCTCTTGCTCTCCGGTAAAGACCATGACCCAACCTAACCTTTTAACTTTACCATTCTTTCAGCCCCGACAAATTTGCACGACTTTTATGGGTCCGAGTGTCCGACACGTATAGGTTCTAATGGCTAATGACGCAACTGCCCTTGAGGTAGGGATAATTGTTTAAATGCACCCATCAAATTCCTCGTAGGAACATCTGCTTTTTGTTTAGTACTCCATCCATCCCAAAAGTTAAAATCCACTATGAAAGGACATATAATTTGCGATTAAAAATTGAGGTACATCCGTTTATAAACTTTAGAATTTCTTGATAATGAATTAAAGAGGTCAATGAATTCTTTAATTTGGTGTTAAGAAGTAAAAAAATTAAGGACAGGAGCACTTCCTTTTTTTTGATCCAAATTTGCACGTCTTTTTCAAAGTGGACTAATTTTTTGGGACAGATGAAGTATTTTATTATGGGAGAAGCCGGAAAATCAGACGATATCATAGTCTATAAGGTATAGATTTATGAAATTTTGAACTCTGTCATATGAGGAGTGTTTTTCTTCCACCATTTCTGGAATCTTTTTGTAATCAATCATTTTCGAATTTATCAATATCTATGTCCTTTAATTTTTTTTTTGAAGTTGCATTATTGGCCATTTCTTAACAATTTTCTTATTTTACAACTTCAATATCTCAATTCTTGTTACCTCTCTTTACACCAGCTTTCGTCACCTACCACCTACCATCACTTGTCGCCATTCTCTACTTTCATTGCCTCTTGTCATTAATCCTTACTCCTACTATATCAATATGGTTTGTCCCTCACAACCCCATAGCTTACCTTCCTCGATGACCCCAATCCCGTCCTTTTCTCTTTGCTAGTAGACACCTTACACCTTTATGAAAAATTCCACACATTTTTTACCCTTGAGTTTTATAAAATCTGTAAAAGAAAAAGAAAGACGAAGGATAAACAACTAGTAATGACGACACCACCAATAACTATAACAATAAAAAGATTTATTGTGATGATAAAAAAAAAAAGGGTTTCAGGTTTAGAATAACTAAAGACAATGAAGTAATGCAAGGAAAGAAAAAGAGAGTCTCGTGTGACGGTGTTTACGAAAGAAGAGAGAAAAGATAAGGGCTGGAGTAGTGAGGGTGGGTGAGTTTAGTTATCCAGATTTGAATTTGAAATTTTAATCTTTAACTTTAATACTCCTTACTTTGAATCAAAGGGAGAAAATCGTAAAGCCAAATAAAGTCGTTTTTGTGTGTGTGTGTGTGGGTGCGATGAGATACTTTGAGCGTGGCACCAGAAACTCCCATGACTCCATTAAACGTGAAAACCGAGTCATTTTCAGGATATTCTGGTTCTCGGAAACTCAGAGGCTCAACTTCCAATGGCCACGTAGAAATCACACTACCCCCCGCTAGTTTACTTGAGACGATCAGAATTCTACTAAAAAAATTCTTCCGTGTTCATCTGAATCCAGTCATCGACATCACTTCACTGCAACTTTCTTCCCTGTTCTGGTAAAATTTCTCATCTTTCTCTCAGGAAATGAAATTCAACTGACTATTCTAAAAGTTTCTTCTTCTTTTTTTTCCCCCATTTTTTCTTATCTGCTTCCTTGATAATCTGATTGTTGAATAGGCCGACGGGATTTGTGCTGTAGGTTTTGGTGATCAACATATATGCTTGACGTATGGTCTGGATTTACTGAATTCAACGTCAATTTGCTCAGATTTTGGTGGTTATGGAGAAGATCTAAAACCCTGTTTCAATTTCACTTAAAGCTGTGATTTTTCGTGTTTGGACCCTTGGTAGATGCTTTAGACGTGGATTTTAGGTTTTAACGTTTTAGGAACTGGCTAACTTGGAGTGAGTAAATACTAGTTGACTCAGTGATTATGATGGAAACTCTTCTTCTTGTTGCTCAGCATCGCAATCCAACTTTCCAGTCGGATTTCGGTATAAGCGCAAACCCGTTATTGGATTGTACTACTCCTATAACTAAGGAAGCATGTTCTTATTCGTCGTCACCGAAAACCCCATTGCCATTTGTTTATCCCCATCACTCTGAGGAATCTGACCGCTTGAATGGATTTATGACGATTGGTAGTATCCCCGTTTCTGTTAACGTCAAAGTGAATCGTGATAAGGAGGGTTTTTACGGTGAATCTCTTTACTCTGAGCTTTGGGCTGGACCAGCGTATTCCAACTCTCCCGAACCTAGTTCTTTGCCCATACCCAAATTCTCACTCCGGCCAAAAAGAAGTGCCTCGCTTAACCTGCCTTCGTCATCGGCCTCTGATATCAGTTTTCACCCCGTGGCCAAGTCTGCTCCCCCTTCCCCTACGAGGGACCGTGCCACCTCTTTTTCTAGAGATGTGTTTAACAGCGATGACTCTGCGACTAAGAACCTGCGTCGCATTCTCAATCTTGACATTGAGGACGAATGAAGTATGAGGAGCTTCGGGCTCCTGTAAATAAAAGTATTTTCCAGACTTTTGTAGTGGTAGATTGTGTACATAGAGTGAATAAATTACTTGGTAGTGCGACTGTCAAGAACTTAATTCCAGTGGTTTGTAGTGGTGGGGTATGAGAATAGTGATGGATGGGTTGGTCGACAATCTCCAGATATAATGCGGACATGTGATGTGTGCTCTGTTTATGCCTGTCTTCTCAAGGCGTAGTTGGGGTTATGTGACACTGATGGCTGCTTGATGCAATTGTTTAATGGCAGAAGGAAATAAATGGATGGGAGTTTGCTATTTGAAGTGCCTAATTTGCACAGTCGGTTGTTGGGGGTTGAAGACTTTGAATGATTATCCATTCGGCTTAACAGGAACTACAGTTAAATTGATCAATGATATCATGATACCTGGTCTTTCTGTATTCTCACAGGATTGTGGTTTTTTCCTCACTTTGTGTATATACTGTAGGATCCTAACTAGATTACTTACTCAGTTTCTCTAGGACTTTGTTCTGTTCTTGTTACAGTCATCTTTGGCCCTCAATTAGGACTCTAGAGTCAGTATGTTGCTTGTCCGATATAGGTGTACTTTTGTTTAATCTTGCCTGAATTGGTTTCCCAGACATTCCTTTGCTTTCTTCTACCTCACATGTTTCGTTCAAGTAGCTGAAATAGGCTTGCGTTCATCTCTTTCTCTTTGGTTGCACCATTTCTTCTGTTTTCTTCTCGGAGTTGGATCTGACTCCTATGACTTCACTCTGAGAGAGTGTTGCTTCCCCTTGACCATCTTTCCTGTTTTTTGAAAGGGAAAGTAGGAAGGGAAGTATAGTTAGATGTCGCTTCTGCTCTTGAGTGTGCAGCTCCCCTTTGGTAGTCTGTGTCGCACCATCCAATTATAAGCGCCTTTGGTGTCTTTGTTTCTGAGAGTTGGTAATGCCACTTTCTCCTTCAGTCTTTATAGTGTTCATGCAAGTCCTGTTGTCCTTTGAGGTCGTTGATCATTGCAAGCTATTCACAAGGTAAGGACTTCCAGAGTATTATTTTTCTGCATAACTTTCTTCATTTCTTTGTCTTAAAGTATCAAAATAGTTGCTAATAATTTATCTCTTCCACTCTTTTTGGTTTGGCAGTTTGGGAAGGGAGCCAGTGGAAGAACTTCTGGTGGTCGTTACTCAACCAAGATATGTTATTGACGGGTGTCGCTTTCATTTTCTAGTTTATTGGGTCAGTTTCGGCATGTCGCTTTCATGTTTTGATACCTCTGTTTTGTTATTAAGACTTCTGTAGATCCATATCGCAGTTGGTATGCACAAAAGTTGCCATTACCTTCCCCGGGGTTATGTTTATCCTTGGGTTTATTGGAGGTAGATGGTGGCTGATTTGGTCTTTTAAATAGTAAGTTTGAACTGCTATGTTAATTTCTTAGTTTTTGGCATTCCCAGTAGTCACAGTGTTGTCTGGCGGATTTCTGAACAGAAACTGGTCCTTGTTCTTGGTGATGTACTGTGGCTTGTCATAATTTGTACTAGTTTTTTTCTTTGGACACCTTGGATGGTCATTGTTATGGAATCCACATCCCTTGGGAGTAGAATGTGTTGTATATAAAGTTTCTACATAATATCAGAGCATAGCTCATTCCATCCCATATTGTAAAAAATTTAATTAACACCCCATGCTGACAGACCCAAATAAAAGGTCGTGCGATGATAGATCCCAAAAAAGGCCACACTTGACAGACCTCGAACATGGCACATTGCTTGGAAATGGAATGGATGATCAATTAATATAACGTTGGGAGATTGGATCTTAAGTTTCTATAGGCATGAGTTGAACTCTTCTCATTGAAAAGCCGGCTAATTGGTGGTGCTTGGAATGCGATATTAGTGTTTCGGTTTTATTTGGCAGAGTTTTTGGAGCAGATTATACTTCCATGTGACGCAAAACAGAAATCTTCATTTTGGTCGGTTCCCAAGATTAGTCGTCCTGATTGCAGAACCCGCGTGGAGGTAACATGGCTCCGATGGAGGCCTTTTGGGGGGGCTGGTGATATGCCCTTACCAAGAACTTTCGATATTGCAGTGTTTGGGAATGACTTGACTTCTGATTAGTTCAACATACGAAAAATTTTCTACCTGCACAGGTTGTAGTTAATATGTTTGGCACAACTTTTTGGCCTATGTGTTCAACAATTACAATTTACCAGAAAATTCAATGACAAATACCCAAGTCTTTTACATCAGAGGCCCGTATCGTATGAATTAAGAAAACTGATGTTGAGTATTTCAGTCGGGTCAAGCCGTCTTTCAAATGGTAATAGAAGTGCTCTATAAGTAACAATTACTCGATTGATTGATTGACGAGTTGGGGTGTGACAGATTAGCAAAAAGGATAAGAAGACACAAAAGAGAAACACATACATACAAGGATCTTTATCAACAAAATGACGCAACCCATTGTGGATAAACAGCATGACTCCTTGATTAGCATGAAAGCTAAAAAACAGCAGTGGTAGAAGGAGCCCACAAAGCAATCACAATTACTCATCATGCCTACACACTCTGTGTGAAACTCTCTAATATCTTATGCACGACGGAACAAAAAAGATGGATTTGAATTGCGTGGCGTAATTTTTTGTTTCCCATGTTATCCTTCTAGCGAGCTTGTAGGCGTAATAGACTACCATTCCTAATGCTTAGATATACAAGTGCAGCTAGTATAGGAGTTTATATCAGAACGGAAGCGAAAATACCTGGAAATATAAACAGAAAAGAAGATTTCAAGTCTTATTTAGCTAGGTGACGTCCAAATTAATCCAGGGGGAAAAGGGTATGCAGTCCCCACCTTACTTTTGAACCGGGAAAAGCAATTTACAGTCCCTGCCAGGACTCCCTGAATTGAATCACTGCGACAAATTCCAGACATCCTCCTTTAAATTTCACAGTGGAGTCAAACATTGAAAACATACCCGAAAACCTGTTAGACTTGTGGAGTCTTATTCCAAGTGCAAGAAACAACAATGCAGGGGCTCAATAAGGGAAAACTAACTTGCATCTGGGCATAGATGAAAGGAAAGAAATGAAGAGGACAAATATCAATCTTCCTTAAAATTACCACCATAAGGAATAAACAAATAAAATAACAACCATAAGTAAGGGAGATTCAATTTTTGCCTGCTTCACAAGGCCAGAGGTTATGGTTTACAAACAACACAAGGCTGGTGAAAAGCTCATTCCTACCCCCTTCCAAGTAGGAGGGAACTGAAAGCTTACAAAAAAAGGGAGCACAATTCTTACAACAAAGCAACAAAACCCAAACAAACCAGGACCTAAATTCTCAGCTGTGTACAACCCAGAATAGTTCCATTACATCTTGTCATAGGAGCGACCCGGCGCCAAATTGGTCTCTCAGTTCCGATAGTTAAAACGTTGACATCGGACAGTTTCGTGATGCCCGAATTCCATCGCTCTGGCCCAATCACCCCTCCAATCACATAAATATCGTTCCCCAACGCAATCATCGCAAACCCAATTCTCCTCCTGAACTCCGATGCTGAAGCCACTATCTTCCTTGCTCCTATTTCTTGCTTGAAAAGAATTCCATGACTCATCACATATAGCGATTCCCTTGCAACCGCCTTTGGACCCTGGAGCCAACCGTAGTCTTGAACTGTCCAACCGTGGTTCAAACCATCCAAAACCTGCACAGTCGACAAACCCTTGTGCAACACATGGACCCGACCCCTAATAACAACTCCGGAACACGAAGTGTTGTGAGTGTAGGGGAGATCGGGTAGTGGACCCCACACATCCTTCTCGGGATCATAAATTTCTGCTTTGGAGATCGATTTCCGGAAGCTAGTGAAACCGCCGGCCACAACAATCTTTCCATCCAAAACGCAACACGCGAACAGGGCACGGGGCACAAGCATGGGAGCCCGTGAGGCCCACAGACGGCTAACGGGGTCGTACGACCAGACCTCATCGGTGGCAAAAATCCCGTCGTGGTCCCCTGTCGATGGGTCCACGGCATCGCTACCGCCGCCAAGCACAAAAAGCTTCCCGTCGGCGGAGACGACTCCAAAGTTGGCAAGTTGTCTGATTTTTGAAGGGAGAACCGGAAGAGTGATCCAATGGTCTCTGCGAGGGTCATAAAGCTGCCAAAGATTCTCAGGGTCAAATGCACAAACACATAAGTAGTCCTCCGATGAATTGACCTCCTTTCGGGCTTTGAATAGCTCCGGGCTGCGGACAGCAGCTCGCCAGGAATGGGATACAAGCTCTAACTTTGGGTGAAGATAGAATGGTACTCGTGCAAGGCACCCAAGGGCAACTGCGTCAGGGAGTCCTTCAAGTAGACTAGACATGATGGTTACTGGTGGATCTGTTGAAACTGTGTTCTCCATCAACATGTGATGGCATTATCTGAAATGCCAATAGGAGGAAGAACTGCCATTATTGCATGAGAATTGAGGTAGTGGGTATGAGCACATTGATAATCTATCAAATAGGGACATAAGTAACACCAAAAGCATCCCATATGGTTTTCATTAAGTTAATACCTTCTAACAAAGAAAATTGAATTTCATTTTAATAAACTTCCCAGTATTTTTTCTTCTGCTAGGCTTTATGCTAAAGGATTGATAAGATGTCCTAGACACATGTCAAAGAAAGAAATGGAAAATTAAAAAAATGACTGATGAAGGGAAGAACAATGCAAACATGAGATGGACAAACTCTCAAATGTGCATGGCACGGAGGAGATGCGCCATAACCAAGTAAATGTAGTATATTCTGTAGGTTAGCTAATGGTTTGTTGCATCCCTGTGTGATAAACCACAAAGCTATCAATTAACAGGCCAGCTTTCAGTTGAGGCACAGATGGGCACCTTGCATAGACACAATAATATGGTAACTAAATGGATGCTTCCAATTGTGAAATTAACATATAATTCCTCATTGTAAATGCAATAGCTACACACTTTAGGATATAACTGCCATCTGATATGATTGAATATTCAACAAGATGCGTCGATGTGTCTGACATTTCAGAAGATGATATAACTGATCAAACATTTGTTCAAGAACAAAGAAATAGATTCAAAGAGTTGTGGCTTCATAATTTCATGAGGAATCTGTGTTCATTTTTCTTAGGTGGTGTTCCAACTAACCATCTTTTTTAAAAAGTATTTTTTCTTCAATTTTTAAATTCAAATATAATGAAAATGAAAAATAATTTTTTGATTTTTTTTGCACCGTATAAAATATCTCAATGAAATCTATCAAACAAGATCCATATTGATAGAAAAATTATTTGCGTAAACAGGTGATTTTTGGGCTTGAAATTACATTCTTTTTTCCAAAACCTTCTTTTTTGAAAGTTGGAACACCCCCTTAGTACATCTGTATGCATGCAACTACACAAGCAAACCAAATACTTCAATGATTCTCAGAAAACAAAATGTATTGTTAACAACTTTAAAACGACTCCAAGAAGAAGCATCTAGCATCTGCAATGTCTGGACGGATTGAGGGGAAGATCAAGAACCGGATGGCCCACAGAAGCCTTGATATCGTTATTGGCTGTTACATTCACACGCCCATTTCTTCGTGCCAAATATGCTACAATTGATAAGGCTATCCCTATAAATAGAGCAGATCCGGAACCCCAGATGGTGAATTAGGTCTAATTCTGTTTACTGCATGTCCTCTTTTGACCCAAAAGCCAAAAATATTGTGATTTGGGTGAGTAGGCAGCAGGTGACCAAGAAGCTCCAAGGCCTCCCTCTGACCCTCGCATAAATCAAGATCACATTTCTAATCCTGTAATCCCATCAGATGACCTAGAGCTCAGGAGCTCAGGAATGACAAAACAGGAGGCCGAGAATTTATAATCCTTCACTTAAACACTAACAGCCCCTTTGGATGGTGAGAAAGGGTGAGATAAGAAAGAGGAGTCCTTTCTCACAAAATCTCACCATTTTTGATGAGATTGGGTGAGAAAGGGGAGGAGCCAATCAAAACATTTTATTTTGTACTTTTCTCTCCATTTCTCACCAAAATAGTCGATCCAAATGAGTGATTTGGCTAGAAACCAAAACCCTTTCTTTCTTTTTTTCTCTTGAAATCACTTCATCCAAAGGGGCTGTAACTAAAAACTTATACCCCTCAAAATATTAAGGCAGTTTAACTGAACATGAAATTTCATTGCTTTGGATTGATAAAAGCAGGACTAGGACATCAAAATCACTCTAGGAGACTAAGGACACTTCGAAGTTGCCGCAATCACGATCCGAACTTGGCCTAACTACCATATCGCCATAACCCTTACTCTGAAATAATCTCAATGCATGGCAAATACAAGAATACCCTAATAAAAAATCCAAACGCCATAGACAAGCATAAACAACCAAAATACCTATTCTTGTATCAAATCTATTTTACATAACTACAAACGGAACATCAAAATGAAGGAGAACCCAGAAATATACACCAAATTGACATTGAAACCCTAACATTCATACCCCACAAACCAGCACTGCAACAGAAATCGCACCCACATCAGAAATTCAACGGATTTGGGCAAAACCCACAATGAATTCAACAAAATGGAGATTGGGTTCTGAATAATTTTCAGTAATCACAACTTTAAGTCGGTCAAATTACAAATAGAGTGTTGTACGAGGAGAGAAGATATTGACCTTAAATACCCAGTCTTTGCGGCCTGTCGTGAAAGATTCTTGGAGATAGCGAGGATAGATAGTTGTGGAAGGAAAAAGCAGCAGCTGAATTGCGTAAGGAACTATGACCCCTCTCTCTTTCTCTCTCTGGTTTTGTGCAAATCTGTATTTTGAGAAAGTTGTGCAAATGATCCTTCATAGCATGCGTTTACCCTAGACTTGGAATAGGCACGAGGGATATTCTTTCGTGCAATCGCATTTTTTTTTTCCAATTTCGTCTTCACATCCTTCCTCAGTACGTTTCAATTTTCTTTTCCTTTTTGATCAGTTGGCCTTGGACATTTGGATATAGATAGATTTATCTTGTAAATTCTTTTTGTGTAATTCTGATGAATCACTTTTTAACTTAATTTGGCAAACTTTTTCTGAACTATTTTGGAAAAATTTTCAAGAAGTGTAAAATGTAAAATGGGCTTTTGTATGACCAACCAAATTGATTGAAATAGAAGGGCCTTGTTGGGTTTGATGTAGTGCACTTAAAAAGAAAGAAAGAATTTTTAAAAACTATTTCTTTAAGTAATAATCAAAATAAAGTAGCTTCATATATATGTAGCTGAAGTATGGTTTTAAACTTCTACCTTCTTGGAGGAAAAAATGCATAAATAAGAAAAGCAACAATTCAAAAAAAAAAAAAAACAATTTAGCCAATACTTTAAAAGCCTTTTTGTGCTCATCTTTTATTAGCAACAAATATGCTTCTTTAATCTTTTAATTATTTGCATTGACTACACTTTCCTAATTCTTTTAATTTGTCTGTGGATGCCGACATACAAAAATTAATCACCGCGAGTATTCAAAGGAGTCGTGCTTCCAGAGTTTCTCATTGAAAAATAGGTTTTGAATCCTAACTAGAAAGCATCCGGTCATGACGTGTGAGACCCACATAGATCATGCTTAGACAAATCCAGTGACAATTAATTTCGGAGGTCTTAGTGCGCAAGCCGTTATTAAAAAAAAAAATCATTTTGATTTGATGATAGAAGGGTCATCAACGTTTTTGTTAAGAAAAGAGAAAAAAAAATGTATCTTCAAAATCACACTCAAAAATCAACTTTCCTAAACTTGGGCAGGTGTCTACTGGAGCACAGGGTCAATAAGGAGTAATGGGATGGGATATGCATTTGTTGGGTCCAACCTCACCTAACACAGGCATGGATCATGATTATGTTAGTCTACTACGTTAATAAGAAGCATATAACACGTAGTTTTTAATATTAATTGGGTTGGGTGTGAAGGAATGGCCCTTGCAAAGCGGGTGAAGAGTGGCCGATCCGGCTGTTCATCTCGGCAATCGATGGATTGAATCTTAACCGAGCAATGAACAGTTCAGATTTGTATGCGCTTAGATTCAATTTGAGCCGGCCATGCCGAAATTAACAACCGAATTGGCTGCTCGACACGGCTTTGCAGGAAGATGCTCGGCAGCATCCCCTATCCGGATGTGAAACCAAATTCAATTGAAGTGCCAAGTTTGCATTCAGATTGACCTGTTCTCGGAGTACAGGACTCTTGTTGGATATGCCATGTTCCTGAGAAATCTGGCCCGTTGAGAATTTCAAAGCTAGTTTTCTTTTCCTGCATCCATTTTTTCTCACCCAATGGAGTGGATACCGGGGACACCGAAGTCATTCCCATACTTTTATATACTTAAAATTTACAAGGGCCATGATCGATTCTGCCCAGGAGCTGATATGAGTAGACAAATACTCCGGTTATATGTTGTACAAAAATGCTACGGACACAAACGGAAGAATATAGATACGAACATATATGTGGGTGAGTCCCACATACGTTGTGCTAGACCCACGTGCATGTCTGGGCATCTCAGGTCTGTGTCTGTAGCTAGCACTCCTTTTATACACAAGTCAGATGTAAATTTTTTGGCAAATGAGTACACAATTTCCCCTCAAATATTTGAACTTGTTTCTGATGTTTGCTCGACTAGAAACAGACCCCGTAATTGTTTTCTGCGGTGTTCTTCAAAGTTTCAAACAGTACTGAAATAAGCAAGGCTTCCTGACAATCTTTGATTTAATGGACTCAAAACATAAGCAATTCTTTATTTTGCCATTCGAGGAAAATTGTCACACTCTCAGAACCAATTTTCCCCGAATGGCAAAACAAAGAATTACAATGACAGTAACGAAGACATTCACTCTTCTATATGTAAAAAAAAGAAAAGAAAAAGAACCATGTTCTTCACATTCTTTAGCACTATCTCAGAATCCGGTGGCAGCAGAAGCAGATGAGATGACAAAGACGAGGAAAACTGCAATGTGTAGGGTCGATTTGATGGTGATTCCATCGGATGAGACGCCAGTCATAGGGACTGTTTTAGAACCTGTTCCTGCATTGGTTTACATGCATTAGAGTGAAGCTGATGAAAAACATACAAAATTATATCTGCTCCGTTATTCCGTTCATCACGTGATTTACGTGTATATTTAGTACCTTCTGATGGAATATCTGAATCTGATCCCGTGGTTGGAGTGTCATCGGATGAATCAGCTGGGGACTCTGCCGGAGAACCCACTGGAGCACTTGCTGGGCCTGGGATAGGTACTGCTGAATTTGCTGGTGCGCTTGCGGTTGCAGCTTTATGTTGGCCTATTAAGAAACAACAGGTAAGCAAAATGAGTGGAGCGAAAATGAGAATGTTGAGGTAGATGTGTGGTAAGACTATACGAGATAGGATTAGAAATGAAACGGTTCGTGAGATGGTAGGTGTAACACCTATAGAAGAGAAGTTGAGGAAAAATAGGCTAAGGTAGTTTGGACATGTCTACTGTAGACTTAGAGATGCAATAGTTAAGAGAGTGGATAAGATAGTTTTGGGTAGCAATGCTACGGGAAGGGGATGACCTAAATTGATATTAGATGCTGTTGTGCGTAAAAATATGAGTATAATGAGTTTGAGTGAACAAATGACTCTTGACAGAGTCCAATGGAGAAAAATGATTCATGTAGCCTACCTTAATTGAGTGGAACATAGGGCTCGATTTGGTTTGGGTTGGCTTGCGGCTGGTGCTTTAACAATAGCATATTCACAGTTGATTTGCATAACGGTAAAAGCTCGAAAATGCCCATTCTTTCCATATAATTTTCAGTGTTGCAAGTAACAGTTTCTGAACACTTGAAAAACATGTCTCTGCTGTATCCTGGACAACGGGTTTTTTCAAGGGAAAAAGTATTGAAAACAGTGTTTTTTTTTCGTTTTTTGTTTTTATTCCTAACACATCTTTTTGGTGTTGTTTTAAACAAGTTTTTGGTGTTATCCTAATAGAATGAAAACAACGATTGGAAAAACGAAAACGATGCCAAACTTAGGCGCAATCAAAAGCAAGAAAGTGACCATTACACTCGCTAACTGGTGGAGTCTGAACATCGCAAGCCCCAGGGAGTGCCAAAGCAAGTGTCTGATTCACAGTGATTCCCATTGAGGAGCCACTGCCATTGAGCAACGAGCAAAGGCAGCGAGGCTGCGACTGAACGATGTTACTCAGCTGCGAGCAACATGAAGGTGACGGTGTTGATGAATTGCCGTCGACATAGTTGAGACACGGCGATAAGCTCATGAGCGCACTTGTGCAGCCCGATTGAGCAGCAGTGCCATTCCATAGCACGAGGACGGAGAACAGGACAAGGGCCATTTCAACCCTCTTGACAGCCATTTCAACAGGTTTGCTGTTTTTGGATCTCTTTGGTCAAACTGAAAATGCTAATTTGGGAGAAGGAGGGAACTGTTTGGAATGGGAACAGGGGGGGCTGCGGCTTAAATATGACGGTTTATTTAGAAGGGTCGAGAACTGATGGGTACTTTGGTTGGCCGACTTTTGAACTACTGACTTGTTAACTTACTTGATTTAGTTTCCTCATTTTTCTGTGTCTATGAGTAGGATAAACAAGAAGATTGATTAGCATTGCCTTCAGTTTCTCACTACCCTAAGTTTATAACCCAACATAGTGATTTTCAAAACGTTATTTGGTATTCCCGGAGCACCCTGTGGCATTGTCAAGTGGTGCTCTTGCAAATGAAAAACCGCGACACATTTTTCCCGCTGCATTTGTTGCTACGGTATTTGTTGGGAGCACCATCTGGACAACGCCACGTGATACTCTGAAAGTATTGAATAATCACCGTGATTTCTAGTGTCTTTTCTGAATTAGCAAGATTTTCATGTTGAGGTTGCATAAATTCATCGATGGTTGTTGGCTCATTTGATTGTAGAATAAAGTTCTCCACCTCCCAAAAATGGCTAAACCAGTCCTTTTGGACATGAACATAAATTGAGTCAACAGGATGAATATCATTTAACCCCAATAGGTTGACTTGGTGGGCAAGACTTGGGATTTAGGGGTTTGTTCTCTTCTAAAGGTCTTAGCTTCGAAACCTCTCAAGTGTATCAGCTTCTTTGAGGCCAGTCCATGCGGAGCTTTGCTCCACCTTTAATTGGGCTCCTCGCAAATGAGCGGTGAAATTGGGCTTCCAGGATTAATCGAGGTGGGCATGAATTGGCCCAGTGACCTGAGTTATAAAGAAAATATAAGTCTCTTATTGTATGATAACAGGGCATAAGATTGATCCACCTAACTCATGAACCAATTTAAACTAAGGGAACAGTGAAAGAGAGTAAATCATTATCATACTTTGGACAAATTAAGCTAAGCCTATTTGGCATGCCAAACGCACCTACCTTTGAAGACCTCATTTCTTTTCTAATTCAAATCAGTCAAGAGAAAATATACCCTTAACCATCTATGTTAGTTTTAAGTGGTTGAGCTCCAAAAACCCAGGTCAAATCTACCAGTTTAAATTCCCTCCAAATCTCTAGAATCCATTCTCCTATATAGTATATATAATCTTCGTCTTCATCCCAAATCCAGCTTAGATCTCCATTTGTTCATCCTTCCATAAAAAGACTCATGGAAGGCCTCAAAGGCTTCCGCGCTATCGTAGCAATAACTGCAGCAGTGTTAGTGGTTACTTGTTCAGTTATTTCAGTTCAGGCTCAGATCAGCACTCCTTGCACAGCCTCACAGATCACCAGCTTCACCCCATGCATAAACTTCCTCACCGGAAGTAGTGCCGGTGGCAGCGCTACGCCGACCGCCGGATGCTGCGATTCTGTGGCGTCTCTCATGAGTGGTAGCATGGATTGTGCTTGTCTCATAGTAACAGGGAACGTCCCTATCTCTCTGCCCATTAACCGTACCCTTGCAATCTCTCTCCCACGAGCATGTAATTTACCTCTTCAGTGCAAAGGTGAAATCTTCTCTGACTTTTCCCTTGTGCCTTGGATCTTGGATTTGCAAAAAAATTGCAGCTAGAAAGAGAAGTGAAGTGAGGGAAAAAGGAGAAATATTTAGCTTCGTATTCTTTTGCTCGACTCTTGCTTCACGAACAGAGCTAGTTTTGGGCTAAAGCCAAAAAGCTATCGCTTTAGCACCAAATTTTGACTAATTTAGGTGGTCCAATTTTAGGCGCATATATACTTGAGACGAGTAATTCTTCAATAATCCAGGAGCATTGCCATTTCAAAGCCACATATTTATGTGAGGTCCATACACTTAGTCGTGGATTTCACGAGAATGTGTGGTTGTACGTGCAATGGTCACACGGTGCTCCTAGACTACCGAATAATTTGCCGTAGTGAGGCTTATATAAAATTAAGTTAATCTGTCTAAATATTTTAAAGTGCCAAGTTAGAGTAAGGCCCAAGTGAAAAAGTCCTAACATGAGATGATTGGGTGTTCAAGCCGTGAGGAATTTTTCAATAAAGAAGATGAGCTTTCAAATATTGATGCATGGTAGGATCTGTGTTCCGAGGTTAAAATTATGAGAGAAGTTTTATAGAAAGAGCTAAGAAAAGCTCATTGATTTGACCAATTACTTAAACACAAAGGATATGTGTTTTTCGATTCTTCGAATGGATGAATTGGGTACAGAATATTGTCGACTATTTTAATTACATTTGCGTGAGGAGACAAAAACTTTTTAACTTTTTGAATGGATCTGCGGTTGTCTGAAAAGGCTATGGTGAAAAAATTAATTGTGCAAATTTAATTAGTGTATTAGCAGCTAAAAAGGCTAGAAGATAATGTTTATGAAGGTTTTTCGTATTCCTAGCTATTTTTTTTTACAATGCAATGCAAATTTGAGCTGGCCCTGTTCACGAACAGTGGCGGAGCCATGTTTTTAAGTCGGATGTGACATTCAAATATATTTATATTATTAATATAAAAATTGTTCACGTGATCTAAGTTAATCATTCATAATACTAGAAAATACATATTTTCAAGGGTTAATTATTCATCAAAGTACTTACTATAAATATAAAAAAAACACACGTGTTCGCATGTTAAGTACTCATATAATATCTAAAAAGGTACATAGTTTGATAGATTAATCATCCATCAACATACATACTATATCTTAAAAAAAAATTACTTGCTCCTACAGTACCGCCACGTGGTGTTCCGAGAGCCTTCTCCATCACACATCTGTGCACGTTTTACCACTACATGTGTGGCTCTCGTACAAATGTGTAGTGGTAAAGACCCGTGAAACATTACGTGGCAGGACTAATAATCACTCGTCATGCTTTCACAATAAGACAGTTTGTATTCAGATTTAGGTTTTGTTCAACTTCTTCTGACTCTGCAATTTCCGTAATGATTTGCAGCATCTGGTGTTCCATTACCGGCTCCAGGTAATTTACATATCGAAAAAAACTGTCAATTCTTTTCTATTGTTAATTTTTACAATAGAGAAAAATAGGAAAGGGAAAGCTGCAGTTGCTCAACAATCCTAAAAATGTGCACACATAGTGTGCGCCAACCTTCTTGTACCACGAAAGCGGGAATCGAACCCGCCAGGATCACCTAACCACTGCTCACGCGGGTGTTTCCTTCTAAAGGGGGAAAGCTCCCCTACCAACGTACTTTGACATCCACAGTTTCAGAAGATCGCTTAGCCCAGTTCACCATATGATTAATAGGTTTTGCTAAAAGAAATTAAAATTAATTGGCAGGTCCTGTTATTTTTGCACCACCGCCGCCGCCTCTTGTGCCTGCTTCATCCCCACTTTCACCCGTTGCTGCGCTACCGCCGCCGTCTCATGTGCCTGCTTCATCCCCGTCTCATGTGCCTGCTTCATCCCCACTTTCACCCGTTGCTGCGCTACCGCCGTCGTCTCATGTGCCTGCTTCACCCCCACTTTCACCCGTTGCTGCTGCCGCTGCTCCTTCTCCTTTCAGTCCCACAGGTAACAATGCAGTGAACTTTGCAGGAAATGAACTTGTTTTGGGATCTCAAGCTTCAAAATATTTCACCGGAAGTATTAATAACTAATAGCAAGTATTTTTCTTCCCCTTGGTTTTTATCAGCTTCCAAATCAACATTAGCTGCGGCTGAAACACCAGCCGAGACACCAGCATCTCCGCCTGTGCATTCAGTAGCTCCAACAGCAACTCCCGGGATTAAACCGGTTGTGACTTCAACATCGGCTTCGAGTCCATCCTACATCCCCTCACCCTTCGTCCTGCTGGTGTTCATGGGAATCATGGCTTTTAAGGGCCATTAATTAAGGTGGAAAAAAATGTCGTTACAGGCTTACAGCGATTGCTTGTCTCTCTGCTCTTTTGCTGTTCATGCATTCTTTCTACTTACAGGAGCTGATCGATGTAGATCATCATTGTTTTAGAATGTGGGAAATACATGAACTGTAGTGCACCATATGAGTTGACAGAATTAAAAAATATAAGATCACTGCAGTTCCTTTTCGGGCGGCTGTACTTTCATGCTTTAGTTGATTTGCCAATTCTCCTAATACCAATGTAATGCGATTAAAGATTCAGATTCTAAATGGGCAAGGGAAAGAAATGGAACAAATTGGATGAAGTAAACCTTCGATTAGTTACTCAGCAAGCATCAATAACCTTGGTTAATCGTCAATAACCAACAAAACTCGGGTTGTTTACGATTCATGACGGAAAATCTTGACCGAAAAATAGTTGAGAGTCATTGGTAGTTTGAAGTCTTGTTCTTGCAATTTCTCAACAGGAAAAGTAGCACCCGGTGGTGAGTCGCGGATTAAGCAACTCGATCGAGTTTCAAAATGAAACATAACCAACAAACAATATGTTAGACCCTAGTAGACATATGGTCCCTCCATTAATTTAGACATGTCATTCAAGCTTATGAAAAACCATGAATCATGCAGATAGAGCCTAGAGTGCAACGTTTGCACTGTTAATCCATAGTCCATACATATGAGACTTTTGGGTAAGTAAGGATTTTGTTTACGAGCTAGAGGATTCCTCAAAACAATGGCCAGTACACACAAGGTAGGTGCTCTGCCGATGCTTCTAAAAAATGGCATGACGTAGAAACAGAAACGAGACATGGGGCGCATACGGTGTCAAGCCAAACTTTCGTAATCTAAGGCTCCATCTAGTTGTTGCCTGTCGGGAATGTTGTGTGGGAAATGGATTCTCAGAAAATGTAATGTGAGGTGAAGTAAAAATAAATAAATTTTTTTTATATATGTGTTCTCTTGACAAGGAATCTTGCAAGAAAACTAAAATTCATTCATTTTGGCAGGATCTATTCTGCATGAAAGTATTATTTTTCAGTAAGAAAGTTTGAAGTTATGTGTTCCACAATTTTTTTTGGTAACTTAACACACAGAAAGTTGCAGAAAAAGATACGAGAAGCCTGTTAGTTGTAACTGAACCCGCAGAAAGTTACGGGAAAGGCCTTTGATTTCTTCTCTTCCACTGGCTAATTATAGCAAGCCCATGTTTTCGGCTAAGCCACTCTTATCAGAAAACAAATGAAAACCACAAATTTCCCATGATTCGAGGTGCATCTCCCAAACAAAGCTACAGCCCTCCTATAAAAGCCCATGCCCATTGCCCTCTATAATCCATCAGATCTCAAATAAACACAGCAACAAAAGCTCCAATAAGAAAAAACAAAGCAGATATCAAACAGAGAGATCGATCAAACCCAAAACAGAAATGGCCGCCACCACCAAGTTTGTCGCAGTGCTTCTGATGTGCATGGCCGTCATGGCAGCCGTGCAGGTGCAGGAGGCCCAAGCCATCGGCGAGGTCTACAAGACGTGCTATGGCGGCTGCCATAACGACTGCTTGAAATCCGGCAACGGATCCACCTTCTGCGAAATGAAGTGCGACACCGACTGCGCCGCCAAAGAGGCTGCTGGTAACTAATCCAATCTCTTCAATGCCCAACGTTATCCGAAAAGATTTTTATTACTGATTTTTTTATACAAATTTCTGTTTTTCTAATAGCTAAATCTTTTTATTGTACAGCCAAAGTGGAAGCATTCAAGAACCGGGTCTAAGAAGGGTGCTGTTTTTGGCGCTCCCCAAATGGAATAGAAGGCGACTGCAGTCCCTAGAATAAAGCTGTGGGAGAAATTCATTTATTTCTTTCCATTGCCCATGTACTACTAAAAAAAGAACTCAATAAAATCAGTGTTCGCCTATATATTTTTATTTATCTTGGATGCGTTCGTTGTTTTTTTTATTTTTCATGGGTTTTGTTTCGATGGCCGATAACAAAAAAAAAAAGTGCATGGAGATACAAAAAAACCATGAAAAAAAAACCAAGCATCATACACGGAGTTAAAAACTTGATCGGTTTCTCAATCTCTCTATTATGTCCAGGGCGGGTTTCCAAAGTTATCCAAAAAGACATTAAAATGAGATCCCAATAAGGCTCGAAGAAATTGATAAAAAAAAAACGCTATAGGGCGATAACGTTTTTTTTTTTTTTTTTAAGTTTCCAATAAGGCTCGAACAAGTAAATGGTAGAAACACTGTAGAGCGATCGAATCGATGATAACATGAACACGGAAGACCGATAAGTTGAGATTCAAATTGTGTTCGAACGAATTATTATTAGAGATTAAAAAAAAAAAAAAACACTGTGGTTCTGTGGATCTACAAATAAATTATCGTTAATGGAGTTGTGCAGGTCCTCCCCTGTTCTAAAAACTTCTGCTGGGAAAATGGCTCAAAATGGGCAGACGCAGTCACCCCCTTCCTGGTAACATGAGAATTTGCAAACGCATTTGGGATAAGAGGGACGAGGAATGAATACTTGGAGAAGGTGGTCCTTGTAATAGGATTTGCAAGCCTTTTCGCAAGAGTCCGCGGATAAGGAAACAAAGTTGTCGAAGCACACCTTGTCGTCCCGTGCCTTTGTCGTCTCGACAAGCATGACTGCAAAATACATACAAAATGGATTAGTGAAGATGCGCGCAAGTTGCCCGGAGATTCGGTTAGCGACAAAAATACAAAAGGAAGAATTTTGGACCTGCTACCACAGCGAGAAAGAGGAAAAGGAAGCAAGAGGGGGCTAATAACTTGGCCATTTCGTCTTCTGCTTAATGGATGGATTCTTTTCTTCCAATTTCTCGTCCATTTATATAGAGGAAGAGCATCTTTCTGTCAAAGATTTTTCCAAAAGGAGTCTTTATTTAGTAGTTCTTTTATTAATGTTTTCCCAAAAAAAAACTTAGAGCAAATTTGGAATCCGATATCCAAAATCTACTAGAGAATATACACGATCAACCTTGGATTTAAAATTGGCGCCATACATTATTGAAATGGACAGCTGGATCGGCGGTAGTACAGGGTTGTAGGGCTGCCTGCCTTACAAGATCCACCTTGCGTGGGAAAAGTTCTTCTAGGCACTTGAGCATGACCAACCCACCCATGAATTTCAAGTTTGTGAGTGGTTGTGACATGCCGAAAAAACGCAGTTAGCCTTGTTTGGATGTCTTGCTTATCTCGAAATTTTTATTTTGGGCAAACAATTTTAATTTATCGGCTCATCCGCGAGTATTTAATTAGGCCGATTTTTTCCCCCTGAAGGAAAATAAGAAAATAAACAATGCAAAACTTTCTTCTTTAGCATCGTTATGCTTAGAGCTTGTTCCAGAACATATTTTTAAAAAATAAGTACTTATTTCATATTTTTAAACTCAAAAATAATATAAACGAAAAATAAAATTTTAATTTTTTTGCACCGTATTAAAGATCTCATTGAGATCTCTTAAACAAGATCCATATTGCATATTTTTATATTTCAATAAGCCCATTATTTTCGAGCTTGAAATTGTCTTCTTAAAAAATAAGTACTTATTCGGCTTTCTGGAACGGGGCCTTAAACCTATGTTATAATCACTACTATAATCTACATTAGTGTCACTATAATCTGCATTAGTATCAAAGAAGATTTTCTATTATTTTGTTTCCCTTCAGGATGAGATATCTCATTTAAGGTTCCTCTATTTTTTAAAGTAAGTGAATTTATCGAACTCCATAATTTGTAGCAGGATATATTAGGGAAAAAGGTAATTACTCCTAACGATTCGAAATCCCATTTATTTGATTTATAAGGCAAAGCTCTAACTCCTCCATATAATTCAAATTCCTTTTTCTCAAGGCTATCTAGTTGCGGGGAAAGGAAAAGAAAGTACGGAAATGCATAACTTTTCTGAAATTTTAATGTGTTTGATTAGTAGGAAATTGTAGGCACCATGTCTCTTACTTTCTCACTAGGAGATTAGCAGCATTTGCGTTCCTTCAAAATTTGTCCGGCAAAAAACACAAGATTTTTCAACACTCTTGCTTAGCTTCTTTCAATAATTTAATTTTTCATTTGAATTTTAAGATAATAAAAAATTAAATGATTGAATTGAACATTTATAGGTATCATATTAAGCTGATTTTTACTCGAATTATTTTTGTGAGACCCATAGTAGATCCCACTTTATAATCAGTGCACTGATTTATATGTGTCGGTTGAATTTCTGTTTGTTTTATTCATAGAGCGCTAACGAGTGCACATAAATTATGCGTACCATCCTCCAATACGTATCATGTGTCAACGGCATGCAAAACTAAAAAATTGCTCAGGTACCCCCATTAACGGCAGAAATTTGAGACAAGGATAAAATTCTAGGGTTTTCTCTGTAATCGTCGCCACACGTATCCAATTACTCCGCTATTCGAACCAGCCCAAAATCGAGCAGGTACCACTCTCTCTCTCTCTCATTCATTGCTGTTTTTCAACAATTACTCCTTGAAAGAGTATTGCCCTGACCGATCCACACACCGGGAGTGAATCAACTAAAGCATGTGCAGTAGTACCATTCTTTTTGGGGGGCCTTCTTAGAATTTTTTTTTTGTGTGTGTGGGTTTTATGTATCAATTATATATCAACGATGATTTGATATTGGTTTCGAATTTGAAAGCTACAGTGTAAAGCATGGCCTAGAATGATCCCTCATGATGGGGTGCTGCCATGCTGGGATGGGTAGATTATGTTTCACTAACGCCTTTATGCTTATGCTATTAACCCTAAGGGGTTTCATGGTACTCAAGACTTGGGATTTAGGGTTTGCTCTGTCTTAATATTGAGGTCCGATACCGCGATCAACTTTTATGGAGCCGCTATCAAGACTTGGGACTTAAAAGGTTTGCCCAGTCCTAACATTGAGGTTCGAAAATGCTATCAACTTTTATGGGGCAGTCTATATCGGGCTTTGCCCCGGCTTTAATTAGACTCCCCGCTAGTGGACGGCTGGAATTGGTTCCTCAGGGATTAGTCGAGGTGCGCGTGAGCTGGCCCAGACACTCAGTTATTAAAAGAATTCCTTTATGTTTTTTTCAAAAACTGGTTTCTAATGGGTTTAGACTTGAGATAAAGAGCTTGGCTGTGCAATTGATGTTGGATTTTTCTAACTGCTAAATCGTCATGTTGTTCCTCTCTTTTATGTTTGTTTAGTAATTATTATCCATCTCGTGTGTATATTGCCAGGATTACTGCCTTAATTGGAGATGGGTTGGAAAGCTGCTCAGAAACTTATACACCACTGGAGAATTCTCAGAGGAGATAATGTAAGGAGATGAGCTAAGGGTATTCTTGTATTAGTTTATTCGTCTGTTCCCTTTCTCTTTTGTCATCTTGAGTGAATGTCTTTTTATTTCTGTGTCTTAATTTGCAGGTTATGATAATAAGGGGCAAAGATAGAGGTGAGACTGGTGTTATTAAGCGTGTTATCCGCTCTCAAAATCGTGTGATTGTTGAGGGTAAAAATCTGGTGAGGAGCACTAATGAATGGACTCGTTTATTTCCATCCTCAATATAACCTTTTCTTTGCTGTTAGGATTGAAGAATCTGTTTGACACTCTTGCAGTAGGTTTCGTGTTGTCATGCTTAGAATTTTGTAGTTGGATGCTTAGTTGCACAAAGCGGGGGCAGGATCGGGGGCGGAGGCGGGGGAACGAAGGATCATAGAAACTCCTCAATCGGGAGCGCCACGGGGAGCGTTTAGGAATAATACATGAAAATATAAATATGTAATAAAAGTAAATATTATTATTCGTCATTCATGTCAATTGCTAATATTATCTTCGTGATTTAATAATATTATGCTTATGTTAAGTACTTGAGCAAATTTAAGTTAATATTTTTCTATTATCTTATACGTGCTTTGTATTTTCTCTTGTTTGGTATCTTTTATTTTTGTTTCTTTGGGGATTTATATGTCTACGAGGTTCTATCCTAGTTGGGAGTGGATTTGTTTCTCAATAGGAGCGAGGTTCCTAGGAGAGTTTGACGTGGGAGCGCAGGAGCGAGGTTCTGAGGAGGATTCGCCACCCACATAGGAGGTTCCTACAACTAAGGTTGGCTATATATGGATTTATTGATTTTTTCATTCTGCTTTTGCTTAGAGTAAGAGGGGCAATAACCAAATAAGGACGAATGAACTTCATATATTTCCACCATAGAATGCGTTGCATCTGACCATAGCATGTGGAAAGTAATTCGGGGGATTCTGTTGATTTAGGATTGAATTATTTAAGTTAGAGAAGTGCCCTGTTTCACTAAGTGTTCACAGTTTGTTTATCTCTTTGACCAATTTGTTCAGTCTTGGATGTGCATGAAGTCTTAGGCATTTTGTTCAACAATTTTAATGCAACAGAGGACAGGATTACTGTTTGTCTTTTTATTGTCATATTCCACCTTTGCAGGTAAAGAAACACATCAAGCAAGGCCAAGGTCATGAAGGTGGGATTTTTTCAGTCGAAGCCCCCCTTCATGTCTCAAATGTTCAGGTTGTTGACCCAGTCACAGGGTATGGTTTCATATTATGAACGAGTAATCACAGCTGGTCTTATGTTTTCATCCATGTCTGTTTTCAATGAATGGCGATTGATGTTAACTAATGCAGGAAACCTTGTAAGGTTGGAATGAAATATCTAGAAGATGGTACCAAAGTAAGAGTATCCCGAGGGATAGGAGCATCCGAGTCTATAATTCCTCGCCCTGAGATCCTAAAGATAAGGACTACCCCTAGGCCTACAGTTGGTATTGTCCACCTTAACCACCCATTATATGTTGTATACTCTTTTGCATGTCTGCAATATGTGTTTGGGCATTACTCAACATGTGTTATATTCTGCTCATTATTTGTTTTTATGCAGCTTGTTACAGCTGATATTGCAGTTAGTCAATGCTAGTAAAAATTAGTTCATTTCTTTTATGGGTGGGATATAAGCCTTGTGTGAGGGTTAAGCTATTGCACTCTGTTGCTATGACATCGATCATCCCATAGTATTATGTACGATATGCATATGATATATAATGACACGCTACAAGCATGATTTCTCAAATATTGCTTGGTTGCTGTTTGTGGTTATTTTTTCTCATCCCTATCTGTTCCTCGTGTCTGGACACTGTAAAATCCTAGAAGGCAAAGGTAAGATAACACCAGTGCCGTCTGCTAGGAGTTTGTTTGCCTGAAAAACTGAAGTTCCTGGGAACGCGGAACCGTGAAACTGCTTATTTTCTTGGAAATATTGCGTATTTTTTACTGCAAAAAAACACTTTTTTTGCCTCCTTTTGTCTTGCATGAAAGTTGGTTTATACTGAATTACTGAGTAGCAAACTATTGACAATGTCAGTGAGGCTGCCGATCCCAAAGTACTAGAGCTAGAACTGTGGTGAAGATGCATAGGTCGTGTAAGGGAACTGCACTCGATGTCATAAGAGAACTGCAGTCACATGGTTTGCATCTCATTCCAGAATATTCGCATATTCTGGCAATTGTTGGGTATTGTCAGAAGCGTATCATTTTGGAATATGTTTTGGACTCTTGGTAATTTGGGATTCTACATAACGGTCTGGATGACTCAAATGACAAAAAGCATTTCTACCTTCCAAGCCACAATACCCCCAACTCCCTTGGTGCGCAATTGGTGTGCTTAAGTCTGCCTAAGAGCTTAGGTTCTTTAAGTGCCGCAGTGCGGCCTGCTCTACCGGTCTGCTTGCTTCCACGGAGTACTCGTTAAGCCCCTTTGTGGACTTGGTGAACTATTGATCCCTTTGGTCCTTTAGATGCTAAGCACACATGATATTCCGGGCTCCCGATTTGATGTTTCAACCACTTGTTATGCATGATCAACGAGTTGTTAGGCATCATGTGTCACGGAACGTGTCAGCACTCATGAGGTAGCTCCATGCTATTTGGATTCTGACTTATTCCTCTGCCAAATTTAGCTTCTCTGTTGTCGCCAAGAATCAGTAGTAATATACACAAATGAATGAGTACTTTTAGCTTTCATGATGCTATTTAAACGATGAAATCTAATATTATTGTAGTCATTCTGGACAAACTTAATGCCTAACCAGATTCATATGCACTAGTTGCTTCTCTTTTCATGTTCTTTTGATTGGCTTTACTCTCTAGTACTCACTACACGCCATTTTGTTTCTTCCTAAACACTGATCCTCCCAACATTTGTATCATTTTGGGTAGCCTTTCACATGTCAAGCTGGGTCTCTGTGGGGATTTTCCAATTGTAATGCAGTGATTTCTTAACTCCATATTCCCAGGGCTAACACATAGCTTGAAGAATAGCTTTTGACTTACGGAGAGAAGAATTTTTCTTTGATAGCATAGTTAAGGAAAAAAGAAAGCCAAAAACTATCTGAGCTCCAATTTGACATGTCCGACATTGAAAGATATTTTGGAAGATGAGTGATTTTTGGATAGAAACCAAGTAGAACAAGTTTGATTTTCGCCCTTTTTTGCAAGTCTGTGTGCGCGGAATTAAGTTGGCTTGTTACAGGCGGCATCAGAATAGTTCTGTTAGGTTGAAAACAATTTGCTTGTCTGAATATTTGTTGTACTCCTTGATGTCATTTTTTTATGGGGTCATTCATGTCAATTGCATCATCAAATTTGTCTTTGAACAACTAACGTGATATTGTGGCATGTGATTGGTTTTTCCGTTTACAGCCGGCCCCAAGGACACTCCGATGGATCTGGTGTTGGAAAAGACATACGATGCTAAAGCTGGGAAGGGCTTGCCAGATCTGTAGATGGTGTTATTTTTTGTTTGTAGTTCGTCTGAAAATGAGAGTTTCTCATGTGGTTTTCCCCGAAATAATGTACTTTCGGGCTGCCTGTGTGGTGGAAATCCTGAATCTTAGTCACCGTACTTTGTTGGGATTAATATCATGATCTAGTCATTGATACCTGTGGGTGCCTCTGGGTTGAACAAACATGAGGGGCACCTTCCTTCCTTCACATTTCTTCTCTTGTATTGATAACTAAACTCACGCTTTTTGTAGCTTCAGTTCACCTAGGCCCAAGTATTGTTTTCAAGGAGCTGAGACAAACTTTGTCAAGTAGCTTGGTTTCCACAATAAGTTGGAAACTCGAGATTGGACTAACAAATCGGGACAAAGGGAGTACTATCTTTTTTCTTTTTTCTGAACATGAAAATTTCAATTCAAAGTCATTCGGCACTTACAAGGATTTCAGCAAAATACTTTCAGGAAAGCCTTGAGAAAACACACCCAACACCCTAGACGCGAGTCCCATGCTCTATTAGCACACAGTCTAAGAAAATAGTAAAATTTTAAGATTCCATTATGAAATTCAAAAAAAAAAACAACAAATAAATCTCAAAGTTTATTATGAGGGCAGTATCCTCCTCCATTATTACTGCTTTTCCTAATTTTTCTTGAGCAAAGAAAAATTGTACTAGTAGGGAGCATTTTACTAATTTCTAAAAGAGATAATAGAGATTTCTTATATCGCTTCATATCATTACTCTCCTTTACTGTTATTGACAATATGAAGATTTCTCCCTGCATTGTTCCCCAGTCAGAAAAGCCACAGAATAGAGAATAGTAGAGTATATACCTGAACATCATTTCCTTTTAAAAGAGCCTAAAACCAAGGTAAAATAGATTTTGCACCTCTCTTTTATAAACTTCGTATATCTTCATTCATATAAAGTTGAGCCAATAAAAACAAGAAAAAATGAGTTTGGAGGTTAAAAATGTGCAAAAATCATTTATCAAAACTATAAACAAAAAGTCTAGGGACACAAGTTTTGGTCACAACTTCAGAATAACCGTGTTCGGAGCTATCCGATTTATTTGGAATCATGTGCATCGAACAACTTTGAACTAACCCTTATACAATATTAGCGGGAAAAAAAAAAACACTTTGGATGCAGTTGTGTTTTGAAGTTATATTTCTCGCATGGAAATTAACATTCACACTTTTTTTTTTGTCTTTTAACAAAAAAAAATACTCTTTTAACACTAAAAAACAAAAAAGAAAGCATGAATAACAAAAAAATGGAGTATGATTAAAAAAGAAAAAATGGAGTGTAAATAGTCAATTCCCTCTCAATAAAAGACAAAAGCTTTGATGAAAAAAGACACAAAAAAAAAAAACGCTAGATGCCAGAAACGAAAAAGGCGCCACCGGACCCCACAGTAGCCTATAAATACCTGCTCTGCCGTGTAGCATCAGCACTCCCCTCTCTCATCAGTCCACTCCTCTGCTCCCTTTTCTCTCCCTTCAACCGCTCTCCTGTTCCCCTCATTCATTTCCTGTACGGCCTCTCCCTCCAAAACCCTAACTCTCTCTCTCTCTAACTTCAATTTCCACTTTCCCAAACCCCGCCGACAATGCCGGCGAAACGTTCCCGAATCGGCCGCTCCTCGAGCTTGGGAGACACCGGAGTGCTCCCGCCGCCGCCCGAATCGGCCGACGGCGGCTGGATGGACCGCCGCGCCGCCGCTTCGAGAAAACGGCAGAGTAACGCTTCTTCCAGGGCTTCGGAGAAGTCCGTGGAGGTATCATCGCCACCGAGGATCCTGACGCTGTCGTCTCCGGTCAAGGAGAGCGTCGGTTCGAGAGGGAAAGAGCTGGTCGGGGACTTTCTCGGCAGGTGTTACCGTTGCAAGAAGCAGATCAATGAGAATGCCGAGGTCTTCATGTATAGGTATAGCGTTTCGGTTGCTTCCTACTGTTTCTACTACTCTGTTTAGTTTTTCTTCTTCTTTTGCTTAATATGTACTACATTTTGTTTGTTTTTTTCTTTCTTTCTGAATTTTCTCTTGAGAATCGGCCAAACTAACAGAAAACACCGCACGTAAAAAACTAAGGAAAGAAACTAATATTTGACATGGTTCCCCAACCGGGTGGCTCACACCAGTTTTCACTATGTGTCTAATTACGAATGGAATATAAATTACATCGGCTGTGTTTAATAATTTTTTATAACGTAGGGTTTACACCATCAATTACCCTTATAGTCACTGCTGTAGTTAGCGAAGTGTGAACCAAATCGAACCGGGCTTCACAAGCCCAACGTTTTCTTGAGTTGATTGGCGTTTTCTGTTTGAATTTGAACTTTCTTGGTTCTAGGTTTCTGTGAAGGACTGTTGTTTCTTGGAATATGTTAGGTCTATGTTCCTTTCTTAGCTATAGCAAAAATTGAAACTGATTTTAATCCACTTCGACGAGGATCAGGCTAAAAAACTGTAGAGACTAATTAGGAACTAAACTTGAATTATTGATAACTGAATAGCTTTAGATACAATGTAATCCAACAGTCCAATGCCCAACAAACTCCTATTTTCCTGGCAACTAAGCCTCAACTAAGAATAAGTCAAAACAGATCCCACCAAAGCCTGACTCAATATGAAAAACCCAGGATTTTTTGCTCTTCTTGTTTTTCTTAAAACCTGCTAATTGAAGTTGTGGTATTTGCGGTGGTTTGTGGTTGTTCACTGTACGCTTCATTGTCAAGATTAGAGAAAGACCGCTTCATTAGTGAATCTGGTGCTTCAGGTGACTCAATTGGTTAATATGTGTTGGATACCTTTCAATGAAGATGGCAATGAGACTGGTGTTGAATATCTTATTGACTTAACTTTGTTAACTGCATTTTTATATCCAGGTTATTTATATTGTATTTCTCTGATTGATTTTCGGGATTTGTGAGGTTCAGCTAACCGAAAGTGCGATACAATGATATTATCAATTGAGTGAAACTTCTATGTTGTTTTGCAGTCATTGATGTTATGATATAATCATGATTCGTCAACCGAGTTAAACTTCCATATTGTTTTACATATCATTCTTCCATGCTTAAATTTGAAGTACTGCTGTATTGAAACAAAATATTGAGAAGTCAGTCATGTTTTGGTGCAGCTACTTGCGTGCATTTTGCACTGTAGAGTGCCGGGATATGCAGATTGCCATTGACAATGAGATGGAGAAAGCATCTGGCTCATTTCAAGGGATGCAACTTAGTCCCACCCAGTGAAGAATGTGGTGGACCAGCTTGGTTTTTAACTGGAGAAGGACAACCTGTCATACTTTAGCTAGGTTTTGTACTAACTGTGGCAGTGCATAGCTGTGAGGTTTTTGTGATTGGCTTGCACTTACGCGCACAATGGGTGTTTTTTCACTGTGGGTTTGTACAGTTCTACTGGTTCCTCGAAAAGGAATCTCTATGTTGAGCATGCCAACTCTCATATGTGTTTATGATGTAAGATTAGATTACTACATATAAGAAAGTCATATGGTTTTGTTATCATTATGACTCATTGATGTGGCTCATATCTACATGACATGGTTGAAATGTTTCTGCGTGCTGAAGTATGTTGTCGCTGATATTTAAAGATGGAAAGTCTGAGATTGTATATTTTGCTATCCCCAGCTATGATAAGGACTATTGCTATTCGTTTGCACTTTCACTTGCCTCTGAGGTTTCTGACTCCTGTTTGAGCCAGCTTTTTACTGAATCTTCTAAGTAAATGTTTTATGTTTGGTGATGAACAATACAGAATTGTTCCATGTCTTTCACTAGCTGATTGGTGTGTTCTTTTCTTTATTTGTTTCTTTCAAAAGAGTGGAGGGACTACCTTCTTCTGCCAAATTCGCATGATAGTTGATGTTCTTTAGAATTCATTAAACACCCAGTTTGTTTCATGCTGTGGAATGAAGACAACCTGTCTCACCTCTACAAATAAAAGGTGAGAAGGTCTCCTATGCACATAAATAGAAGCTTCTTTTATTCGCTATTGTGAAGGTCTCCTATGCACATAAAATAGAAGCTTCCTTTATTCCCTATTGATCCATCATTAAATTTAAAGTATTTCAGTTGGACATTTTCCTATTCTCTCCCTCCCTGTTGGATATTTGGGAGATAACAAATTTATAATTCTTACTTCCTGTCTGATGGTTATGTCCAATTTTGTTGTCTTGCAAATGTTTATTTTGTTACGTCATCCAAAGGTATCTGATTTATCTCTTTTAAATTTCTAAGACTACACTTTTAGTATCGTTCAGTGGTCTCCATTTGGTTAATGGGCATGTTTCTCCTCTAGTCTTCCGTGTGTGTGTGTGTGATGATGATGGATGCCTCAAGTATTTTGAAGAGGAAAACATTTCAGTTGATTGGATGACGTTATTATGCTTTTAAAGGCCCTTCATCTTGTCTATACTAGTGGACTTAAGATTGGTTTTAAGTTTACCTATTTCAATATTCTACATATGATCTGGTTTGACAGATTGAGTTCTATCATCATTGATATCTTCTTGATACATTTTAAGCGCCTTAAGTATCATTCGGCTTTGAAGCTTTTTGGTATGTGGTACTCCTGCCATCCCAATTAACAGGCGTGGGCTTAGTTGGATTTGAATGAAGTATAGTACTTCCTTTTGGACTAGTCATAGCATGTAAAATTTTTGTTGATGATTCTTACTACTTCAGCATTTCCATTCATCTCAGCTATAAACTTTTCCGCAGTCATAGAAAAGGTGGATTACTCACTGTGGAGCTAAATAATCTAGCACAGAGTAGTGAATGAATTTCACATGTTTTCTTTTCAGAAATACCCATTGCTTCTAGTAGAATTCTGCATGAACTCTATTTATTCTGTTAGCAGTTATTGATAGCAACTGTCATCACTCCCCAAAATGATATGGTTGGCTTACCGCCCATACCCCCATCAATTGGAGGTGGATACCGTTATAGTTGTATAAACCTCTTTTTTTCCTAATTCTCTAGGCACTGTGATCTCTGGCTATATCTCATCGATGGTAGGCGGTGGCACCTGTATTTTGGAGAGCCTACTAGATTTTGACCTCCACATTTCTGCCGGCCAGGGTTTGCTTTTGGTGGTTTGCTAAGGGAAAGCATTGGGTGATTCAGGGATGGCAGATATGATTCCTTTATCCTTCTGAATGTCTGTTCTACTTCCATTCCATGATCTTCAATGTACTACGACTAGAGCTGGGCAACGGACACGAGACACGATAACACGACACGAACCGGACACGAAGTTAGCGGGTTAGGGTTGAACATTTCTGACACGAAACACGAAAATGACACGACTCGAGAACACGAATTCTAAATGGGTTGGGTTCGGGTTGAACAAACGAGACACGAAATTGACACGACTAACACGGTTACTAATCTGTGTCACCCATTAGCACGAACGTATATACATAATATATGGTATATCTGTAATTCTATATAGAGTTGGGCAACAGACACGATAACACGACATGAACCGGACACGAAGTTAACGGGTTAGGGTTAAGCATTTCTGACACGAAACACGAAAATGACACGACTCGAGAAACACGAATTCTAAATGGGTTGGGTTCGGGTTGGGTGATTTGTGACACGAACCCGACTAACACGACCCGACACGACCTGTTACCCAGGCCTAACTACGACCTGATTACCTTGCCTTTTTGATGTTTCTTTGAGGCTCTCAACCTAAATGGTTTCAATTTCATCTCTAAAGTCACACATTATGGTTAACTGTTGTTTTAGGTTATCTGGAACAATGATGCAAGTTATAATGCTGTTGGTGGGGTTACCTCTGTCTGTTTTCCATTTTTGGATGGAGGAAATCGTGGAAGGCGTTAGTTGATTCAGCTGCTGTAAGTCCACTGCCTTAGTGCTTGTAATCATCTACAATGATTTTCAATTCTGGTTTTATTTCAGGAATGGATTTATTTTTGTACAACCTAGATTTCGATAAACTCTCTGTCGACATGTTTGCTCCTGTATTTTGACCATGAATTTGTGTATTTAGGGAGGGAAAGGAAAATGCTGAGCGGAATGGGAAAAAAATATCAAATGATTATAGAGTTATAGTTATACTTTCTCTGAACTTTTAATTTTTCCTCCATAAATCCATGATCCAATTGAACTCAAGGGAGCAATGCATTGAAAGGGGTTTTTCTTGAGTCTTACTGTCAAAAGATCCAATGGGCCTTTTGGGTCCATTGTGAACCCACTAGAGATATTGTGGGCTAGGCGCCGTTCCACTTTCTTCCAAAACTTTATTTTTCAAAACGAAGGTAATTTCAAACTCAAATATAACAAAAATAAAAAAATAATTTTTTAATTTTTTTTGCACCGTTTAAAAGATCTCGATGAGATCTATCAAACAAGATCCATATTGATAGGAAAATTATTTGCGTAAACACATGATTTTTGACCTTGAAATTACCTTCTTTTTTTTTAAAGTTCTTTTTTTTGAAAAGTGGAACAGCACTCACTGAGCTAATAAGAGTCTATGGAAAACCCAGCAAAAGCAATAGGAAAAGGGGAACCAAGCAGCAGTCAGCAATAGGAATCAAAACTTAGCCAATAGCATATCCATTAGATCAACAACCCCAAGCTTGTTTTTCAAACTTGAGTTTAGGATACGTTGGTTTTCATACACTTGGGAGGAAATAGGCTAAGACATTGGGTCATGTATTTTTCGGGCAATAGCCTTTGCTCTTGTTCTCAATCCTCGTTTTACGCTCTTGCTCTCGCGAATTCTAGAATTAAGATGTTTTTTTTGAATGGACTTTCACGCTCGTATTTCTGCTTTCACTCATGCTTACACAGGTTGTGTGAATTGGACTGAGCTACGGTTGGATACTTCTAAAGATTCGCTCATAATTACCACCGTCAACATGCAATCAGCGCCATCTTGGTTTTTTCAACCTAGTATCTATTTGGAATTTTCACATGAAATGACGACTGGATGACGCAAGGAAGGCCTAAGGCTAAGGGGAAGGGTGTCAAAAAATTTCCTTAAAAATCCACATAAGTACATAACCTACGAGACTTCCAGAGAGTAGGGGCCGCCGAGGAAATGCTAGCTGACGTTGTGGATCCACATCCGAGGTAAACTGACTGAAAATTGGACCTCTATCTTTTACTCTGCAGCATACTATATATGCTTGTATGACCTAAGCCTCATGCATTGAAATCACCCAGTCAGTGGACTGATAGAATTCACCAGTAGGAGTACTCGAAGGTATGTTGCCGAGTAGCTCCCTATAGAGCGGATGCAGAGTGTTCATCTCGGCAAAAATAATTCGAATTGAATTTAAACGCATACAAATCTAAACCGTCTATTGTTCGGTTAAGATCTGAACCATCGATTGGCAGCATCTCCCATCCCCCATTCCGGTTTTTATGTTGCCTTGTTGACTTCACTAACCCATACATACACCTCCACCAGAGTCCACTGACCCTTCAGTGCCTTCACCCTCGTGTGCCTGCTGCTACTGTCACTCTCCCTCTGATTAAAAGTCACTGTCTAGAGAGAGAGAGAGAGAGTACAGTGGCAGGCAGTCCTGACTACTTGTATTACAAGTTAAGAGTAAGAGATATGAGCACTTGATGGCATGCAAAGCCTTTAAACTGTGACATCACGCCCCCTAAATTCAGTATTGAAAAGGAAGTACTTCATCCACCTAATTCCTTTCCACTTGTGGTATTTCCCTCTCTCTCTCTCTCTCTCTCTCTCTCTCCAACATTAACAACATTACCAAAAGCCTTACGCAAAGGTCATGGGGGCTTTTGCGTGCATGGAGAGTGGCAAATCAATCGCAATTCAATTTTATGATGCCTCTGCTCCAAAATCCCCAGTAGATGGTGATAGTCATGGACTTTTTGGACTGCACAAAATTTGCTTTCGTTTCTCAAAGATTACTTTTCCTACAAGTTTTCTACGTCATTGCTAGTATATTGCATTGTTTTTCTTATGCGAAATTTGAAATTAGCTGTTCGGCTGTTCCCATCTTTTCAACCAAGATTTTCTTGAGGTACCTGTAGAAAATTAAAAAAAAAAAAAAAAGCTTGGAATTTTGTATTCTTCTTTAATAAGTAAATACAGAAGTAAAATATGGGAAGAAAGTAGGATCAAATGGGGGTGGAGGTAGAGAGCTATATGCCTTCCAAAGGAAAAATTATTTGCATGCAGTTTTTGGCGTTCTGTTTCTTGTCATAAGCATGGGGTAGAGTACTCTGGCTTTGAACTCTCATTGTGCATGGATAAGCCTAAAACCAAAATTATGAGTATCAAACCTTGACGTATATCCTGAAACCAAACATATAACCCCGCATTGATGTGGAGTGGTGAGGGATTCGTGCCCCAAGCCTCATCACCTCCAGGGATGACAACGGTGCGATTTAGTTTGGTTATTGGCAAAATCAAAATCAGAACTGAATTCGAAACGGATACGTAAAACCAAAACCATAATCAAAACTGGTTAATGTATCAAAACCATAACCAAAACCACGGTTATCGTTTCGGTTTGGTCTTTCACCGAAATAGGTGGTCAAAATTCTAATAGAGTTAAAAACGCAAAACATTAAAAAAAAACCCAACAAACTAATGCACTATTACACCATAGGTTTTAAAGACACCAAAAATCATTGTCCAACAACAAAATATCTAATCTAAAGGGACAATAAAACTAATATACCCTATGTTCAAAGACACTAAATATTCATTATTGTCTAAACAACATAACATAAAATTTTCAACAAACTAATATACGAATGAGTGATTTTAGAAACTTTTACTGGGGTGTATATAGGGTATTTATGTAATTATATTTCAATTGGGTTACGGTTACGGTTACGGTTCGATTATCATATAAAATCAAAACCGGAACTGTACCGGCCGGTTTTTTAAAATCAATGTTAACATAATATTAGAAAATATTATGTTGTCATATTTTCTAAGCTTTATTATTACGTTTTCAGTTTAGGCAGATTATTATTTATGTTTCCTAGTTAGTTTAAGTTTTCTTATTATGCGTCTTGTAGCTTATATAAAGGCGTGTTAGAATTTTATAATTTGAATACAATTAATAATACATCTTTCACTTTTTCTTAACAGTAAATAACCAAAACTAAAACCACGGTTAAAGATTCGATTAAAAACTGTTTCATAACGATTTGGTTAAGGGAATCCTGAAAGAGGACAAAAATAATACAAGTAGCTGTCTTGTCTACAGGGGGAGGGAGGGAAATCCGGTGGTTCAAATACTGATGACCACGTAAAGAATCTTGGAAATTGTTTTTGGTGAGAATCTTTTTTTCTTTTGTTTTGCTGCTTTATAAATTATACCCCATAAATGGCATAATTTGTTTGCATGCAAACTTTATTTTGTTCCAAAAATATACGGACAGCTACTTTTGTTTGGACGTAAAATATCTTTCGGTAAAATATTTTACCTATTTTTTGGTGTTTAGTTGTGTAAAAAATGATATTTTTCATTAATTGGATGAAAATGACTTATCTTTAAATCTTCCATAAGTTATTTTCCGAAATGAACCCGGTACCTTATACTGCAATTTTCACTATTCAGTTTCCTAGATCCTCAGTCTTGACCTACGTTCAATTCCAATATTCTCAGATCTCCACCGTTTAAGTCTCCCCCCCTCTCTACACTATTTTGTTGATTTCTGAAAATATTTTTAAGTGCCAACCAAACACCCGAAAATAAAAGTTTGAAGTTTGTTTTTTGAAAAAATATTTTACTTGGAAAATATTTTACATTGTAAAACATTTTACATCGAAACAAACGGAGCGTAACTTTATGTATATCAGCAACAACTTCGTGGTCCTCTTAAAATAACAAAATTTGGGAGACCAATTTCTCCATCCACTTGTGAGATCCTAATTAAAGTAAAAGGAAAACTCTCTGTGGTACCAAAGAAATTGATAGCACCTCGAAGATTTCAAACCTGAGACCTTAAAAAGACAGAGTAACCCCAAACCTTGACCATAACCAATTGTGGCTAGCTCAATTGGTCAAGACTCTTGCATCCCATTAGAAAGTCAAAAGTTCGAATCTCATTACCTTCGTGTGTGTTCTTCCCTTGGTATTTGTTGAATTTATTTCTCCCTATAAGAGGTCTTGCAGTTGGATTGGATTTATAATGATTGCGGATATGTTTGGAATTGTTTCTTCCCCTAATGGGCCTAATTATTGAATCGAGCTTACAGTGATTGTGAATATATTTCCAGTTTTATGTAAATCTTAATTTCTTATACTTGTATTCTCCTTTGAAGGAAGAAACCCTTGACCATGGGTTAAAAATAGTTGCTGTCTGCAAATAAATTCCTAATGCTTTGCCACGTGTAACAACGGCCCCACCAATGAACAGAACCGGGGGATTCAGATCTGGTACCCACAGCACCATGTTGTGGGGTTCGGTAAGTATATTCTGATGATCAACGTAATTTTTGCATAATCTCAAAAATCAAAAGAAGTCAAAGCCATGAACGATTCCGATCATAAAATTAAGGATAGAAAGCCTACAATTAGACAAATCAAACGGTCCAGTTTGACACCCGTTACATCGTAGGGTAGATTATGACGAGGCAATTAGCATCCATCACAATTTTCTATATATCCAGTAATAGTGGAGTAAAAATTAAGAAAACAAACACCTCATCAGATTGACTTATCAAAAAAAAAACTCATGAGATCTTTGTCAGAATCTCTTAGGGGTATTTTCTTTCAGAACAAAAAAAAGTCCCTAGTTTTTCATTCTGATTTTCTGAAATGAGTTTCGTTTACTGAATCACCAAGGAACCGCGAACCTGCATTTTCAGGCGTACTCACCCTGCAAAACCATTGGGAAAGAAAAAAAAAAGCTGGACAGTTTAAAAAAAAAAATTGAAATGTTTCACTAAGTGATAACTAGATGAACACTGAAGCAGAATGAACTAGACTTTTACCTCATTACTTGTGCAACGGCGACATGTTCTAACTTGTTTGTAATCATCGACAAAATTTTGAGTCGGTAACCGAACTGAGGAAGACGTGGGACAACGACATAAGGGATCACGGGCATAAAATTGTGTGAGAATATCGGATTTGTAGAGGGAAAATAAAAGGCAAGCGAAAAAAGATAGGCAAGAAAAAGGAGAGATTAATTTCTTTCTTTTTGGTTGGTTTAGGAAAATGTCAGGAAAGTGAATAGATTTTTGTCGAAAACGAAATCCTTTTTTGTTTAGCGACCTACAGATCAATCCATACACGTGAGTAATTTCTTTTCCGTTCCATTTTCGTTTCCCTTGACAGATCCAAGATTCGAACGCGGAGTAAGAAGAAAGGAAGATGAAGGTCCAACCTTCTTTGAAGTGCAGCATGCAACCAACGTTCTCTATCACCGCTGAGGCAAAGATTTCATAGCGAAACCTGCAAATGGGGGACCAAAGAGTAAGACAGAAAACATCTTCTCCATCTGAGAACTATAGTTAAAAACAACTTGATTTACAAAACACTTCCACCAAAATATGCCGGAGTACTTTCTTTTAATGTAAAGTCCAATTCAAATGGCCAAAAAACAAAAAGCCCGCGTACTGTTTTGCTCTACATGTGAGTTCTCGTGGCTATGGAAAACATCGTAGGGTGGACCGATAAAAAGATACCCAGCTACCGAGTCATTTTCGCATCAGTTTCTACTTTTCTCTCCTCTGTCTTTGAAGAGGACAAGTTAAGTGATGGCCTCAGTCACGTTGAACTGATCCTCAAAGATGCCAAAATTCTTTCTCAAGTTCCTAGATTAGCTTTTATTAGCCCAAAAGGACATTTTCAGTTGAAAGTGTGAAAAATGAAGAAACTTTATTTGATAAAAGAAAATCACTGGTACCAGGCCCTTCTTGGCAAAAGACATTCTGAAGCCTTATAATGGCTTGTGCCTGTTGAACAATACCATGCCCTCCTACAGAACAAAGGCAAATAATCGTTAATCCAAAAAGTAAGGTACAGAGAGAGAGAGAGAGAGAGAGAGAGAGAGAGAGAGAGAGAGAGAGAGAGAGAGAGAGAGCTTACTCAAATGGGAATCATGTGAATCAATTCCTTAATACAACTGAAGGCCAGTGTATCCATTTGAGTGCGGCAACAACTCTTCCACCTCGATCCCAGAACTAGAACCACTCATGCTTTTCTTAATACAACCGAAGGCCAGTGTATCCATTTGAGTGTGGCAACAACTCTTCCACCTCGATCCTAGAACTAGAACCACTCATGCTTTTCTTGATTCGGCTATGGTTAATAGACTCAACCTCTGCCAAAAATATGCTATAGACTGGTCTATGATCAGAGAATCTGGACTCTCCACGAACATAAGATATTTGGTGTAGGCCTCTGCCATACCACAATATACGATCACACCTTCACATGCAAAACAAAGCCAGATTAGTCGTTCACACCGGAAAGATGTAATGGATTTTCTGCAGCTGCTTATGCCTTTCTGTCTCAGAACTACGCCAATCTGTTTGGGACAGGTTCTAGTTACTTTTGACTTATGGGCCAAAAACAACTCTAAAATGCTAAAATAACTGATTATTGAGAATCTAGTTCCTTTATGATGTTTTTAAGCTTCTGCTTTCCAATTATCAGCTTTCAACAGAAAGTCACAATTGTGACAAACAACCAATTTCCTATTTCCTATTTGCACAGTTACACAGATATATTCAGAAATGTTCCTCAAGCGTTTTCTCATTGCAACCTCTCTTTTTTCAATTAATCAATTGAAGGAAATGATTACCATGCAGGTGTTCTCCTTTTCTCTTTTGGGTGCATATCATCTCCGGCATATCTGTCTGAATTATTTGAGTACTTGTACGTGGGAGGAAAATAAATCTTTCCTTCATTCCATCGCTCAAAAACACGTCCACGTCTCTGCTCTATCCGAAGCTGCTGAGAAAAGCCATCATAGGTTCAAACTGAACAGTTCCAAGTATTGGTCATTAAAGAGAAAGAAACCTTTCACATGCATTATACTAAAATAATATAGAATCATGTACATAAAATAAGAACTAAAATAAGGTAAAATTGCTTGTTAGATTCTATGACATGCCTGGTCATTTTCTAACAAAGCCCTCCAGTTACGCATCTCAACAAGAGCCTTTGCAGATCGGTAAGAAAGTGCAATCCGATAGTTCAGATCCCCAAGCCAAATAATCCGACTACATTGAAACAAACACGACTCAGTATTTTGATCAAGGTGAGATAAAGCGTGCATTTCTCCCCAACAAAAGAAAACCACTCAAAACAGTGGATGACTTGAAAAGAAGGTCAAGATGTTTTCTACACCATGTAACTTTTAGAGATCTCAAAATCACCAAAATCATAAACAAGGTAAATGAGGGCTTTCTTACTCATGCTCTAGAATTGTTCGAGGCGAATTCTCATCCCCCATTCCATGAACCCGTGGAAACCTTGTCTTCCTAAGAATTTCCATGACATCGCAGTTTCTTCGCAACTCGTCGCCTTCCTTCTGCCCGGAGGTTAGATGACTACAAATGAAGCAGAAGCTTGTTTGGTGCAAAGACATGCTAATTGAAATTGAACCCTGCCACACTCAAGTGCATAAGATTTCTACCATTATACTTACAGATTAAAGTTCACATTCAAATTACAGGAAATCTCCACAAAGCCAAAAGATGTACCTTGTTTCCAAGATAGCCCATCAATCCTCTTCCGACACAAGAAACTTTCATGTTCCGAACATCATCCCTTAGATCACTCTTAACCCATACTGTGAGGAATATCCCCACCATTTGCTTACTAGCAACCAAACAGTACCTTGATTGTCCTGATTGTCTATCTCTCTCCATTGAAGTAGATCCATTGAACGAGATTGGTGAGACATATGGGGTACCGGGTGAATCCGCAGGCCCAATCTCATCATCCGATGAACATGATCTAAAATTCGGGTCATAATCACTTGCCCTATGCCCAAACATAACTCTATCACAAACACTGAATCGACGGTCAAGTTGGGGTGTTGGAAATGGCATGTCACTATCCATCATCCTCATGCTACGACTCAAGGACTGAAATGACCGACGATGGAAAAAAGATGACGCCTTTTGCCGCATTGATCCCTCAAAGTCTGAATCTAGTTCAACAATAGGGTTAGGAATCGGCGAAGGTGTACGGAAACCCTCACTTGTGTCTGGAAGACTATTTAGGGTCTTTCGGATTAGTGCTAGCCATTTTCTAGCCGGGCCATTGTCCTCTGTGCCCAAGACATTACCCGCGTTTAAAGGAACAATCTCTTGGAACCTAAGTGCGAATAGAACAGTTAAATTTCCCAAAAGATGCATGGTCCAAATGAAGAAAAGCACCACATTTTATTACTTGCACTCACCCAAGAACATAAATGTCGGCGGGAGGGGAGGTATGAAGCCAATCTTCAAGATTCAAATAACTTGGGGGAGATTTTCCGGCCACATTCCATGTAGCTACAAAAATCCTATTTCCACATGAAAAAAGGGAAAACAGTAAGGACCAACAAATTAACAAAAAAAAAAAAAAAAAAGTAAATCCAAGACAAATTAATAGTATGTAAGAATAGAAACACACCTATAATTATGCAGATCTGTAACTTGGGAAGCCTCTAGGTCAATTTTACTTCGCCGTACGCGATCGGAGTTTTTCCTACTTGACCTTTCTGTTAAAAATTAGACTCATCAATGGCGGCGAAATCCGTCTACCATTTTTCTTTTCTTTTCTTGTTCTTGTTCTTGAATTGATCTAGGTAAAATCTAGTGGGGTTTAGCGTGGTAGTCCAAAGGAATACTGATTGTATGATACTGAACCTGTTTTGTTTTTCTTGATAGTGCATGCTCCCTTCTCCGTGAATTTGTTCCTCCATTCTTGATCACCACCTGAAAAAGACAAAAAAATAAACACAACAAAACATAAAGCTGTGATTTTTCCACTGTTTCTGAATCAATTGCACATCCAAACACAAAAGAACAAAAACAATACACATGCATCCAAAACCATCAACTGATTGAAATTCAGAAAGAAGAAAACAACTAACAGATCTTTAGCTGCAAACGGAAAGGCAGAACACATTAAAATTTAAGTGTTTTTGGTATGGATAAGCCACAGCAAGTCAGTGACGAAGTTGCAGAAAAAACAAAAAAAATTCTAAATGTAAAATCCAAGATTTCCAATATCAGAACCCTAACTTGGATTTGGGCAATATAAATTTGAAGACAAAAGATGAACCTTCGTATACGACGTCGTCTGCGTGGAAATCCTCGGCTCTGCTCCTGATATTGAACCATTTCTTGACCAGGGACTTGGGCCATGAAAGCTTCACCAACATCATAAAAAGTCAGCAAATTTCAAAGATCACAATGCAGACAAGCAAAGTCAATGAGAGGCATTCAAGTTTTGGATTTGCCAACAACCAACCTTGCTATTCTTGGAATACCCATCTCTCATTTTTTCCACAGCTTTACATAGAGATGTCAGATATTGAAACTTGTGATTTTGCTTCAGACTATTGATTGAGCCTTCTGGGTACTGCTTGAATGCGAATAAATCGATGGAATTGACCAAGATTATATTTTTATTGAAGGAAAATATCGATACCTAGATTATCTCTCAATGAAAATGCCAAGAACAAAGAAAAGGGAACAAGAAAGTGCTCTATAGTTTGAAACAGAGTAGAGAGGCCTATGTTTTATCAGGTTAGAAATATAAAGGCAGGCCTATGTTTTATCAGGTTAGAAATATAAAGGCAGTATTTTGGCATTTGCGTTTGTGGGTATTGAAAGAAGGAGACTGATGGAAAGAACCCAGTTGGGATTCTGTGTTTGTCTTCGTGGTACGGTTAATTGAGAGAAAACAGAGAAAAGAACGAAAAAAGAAACAGATAGACTCGGAGGGCAATGCGGAGAGAGGGACAACAGTGATGGGTAGAGGCAATACTATGAGATTCTGATGTTTAGAACACAAGAGAGGTGAGAGAGAGAGAGGTCCTGCGCTCTAAACCTCGCTCTGAGAGTACAGCAAAGTATCGAATTTGAAGAGAATAAAGTGCAGGAGGGAGCTCTAATCTCTCCTATCTCTCTCTGCTTTTTTTAACCCCAAGTCCAAGCCCGAAGTTAGGAGAGGGAAAAATGGATAGGAAAATTCTAACACCATATTTACACACTAATTCACACACCTAGACTTTAAACAAGGGTGGGGCCCACATACACTAATCTCTCCTATCTCTATGTGCTTTTTTTAACCCCAAGTCCAAGCCCGAAGTTAGGAAAGGGAAAAATGGATAGGAAAATTCTAACACTATATCTATTTACACATTCATTCACATACTCAGACTCTATACAAAGGTGGGGTCCACACACACCGGTGTGTGTGGGCCCACCCTTGTTTAGAGTGTGGGTGTGTGAATGAGTGTGGTGGTAGAATGATTGAAATAGATATATTTGGCCCCTGAATGACACTCCGATCTCATAGCATCTCCAACCTATTTCTAAAACTTCAAAATAAAGAATGGATATGACATATTGGAAAAAGATTTTTGTAATTTTTTTTCACTTTTTGCACTTTATGAGAGAATCTAGAAGGGACCCATGATAGTTTTTAGATATTTGGGTTTCCAAATTATTTCTGGTTCTTCAAATATGGAGATCTTACGATTCTTACTCCCATTTTGAAGACAAAATCTCTAAAAAGTACGATGAATTCCTCTTAGATTCTCTCATAAGATGCAAAAAATGAGAATAAATTACAAAATCTCCCTCCAATATGTTACATCCATTCTTCATTTTAGAATTTTAGAGATATGTTAGAGATGCTCACAGTGCTCTTTCCCTTTCACTTTTAATGGGACTAGTTTTCGTGCACTTTGACGAAATTCGAAATCTTGAAGTTAAGAACCTTCCGATGGTCCCAACGTTTTGAACATGTAACCTCATAAAAAACAAACCCACTCCGTCCATATTCATAGACTTTAATAAGAGGCATTAATATTTATTTTTTTGAGAATCAAGAGACGTTAGATCATCCAATAGGTTTCTCTGAATACAATTGCGTTCAACCACTTTGCCCATGTGTAAACCTTGTCCTCATTTGCAATTTGCTACTGTATAATGGTGAGGTCACTGAGGACTAGTGCTTGAAAAAGAAAATCAGATATATATGGTTGGTGGGTGAACAAAATCTGTGGATACCAGTTCTCTCGTAAATACTTCTTTCCGTGGTCGATAAAGTAAAGGTTGATATCAAATCCAAGCACTGCCCATCTTCCCATTTGGTCTTCTAATAATAAATGTATGTTTCCTTTTTTGGTCAAAAATTTGTGTTCTGATGGAGGTCATTTTTTAGAGTAATGAGTGAAAATAGATAGATAGAGAAAATTTATTGAAGACTGTACCTAGAAGTTTTCAAACCCCAAACAAACAAGGCCCAAGGTGTTCCAAAATAAGTTATACCGGGTGAACTTTTGTAGATTTTCTATTCTTGGTTCTTGTAGAACAGGGTGTTCCGGTCAGCTTGCGCACTTCGGACTATTCTCTCCGGTCCCTCTCATAGCCATTTTATACGTTTACGGGTGAAAGTAAGATGACCTCAATAGTTGCCAGCAAGGAGAAGCCAGGATCACTAGTCTAATCCGTTGAGATTCGATCAGTCGAGATGCACACAAACTAATTCTAATTTTATAAGGGACGTGTGGAGGAAATTTTTGTAATGGGAAACACACAGTTGCAACTTGGGTTAATGGATTGTTTAGACATCTATACCTATAGGGTTGAACACAGAGAATTTTATATGGCAAAGGCTGTTTGTCCGATATAGATTTCAGGTGTATTTGAAAGATTATCCCACAATATTTAGGGTTCTAGCATTTTAGTTGAAGTCTGGTTATCTCCTCAAAAGCTTCACATGCTCATGCTTACTAGAACGATGTGATTGTTTGATTGATTGTTCAACAATTTTGAGGTTCTTTTTGGCCCAATCTAGACTAGCGTCTGTTGGAGCTAAGGTAATGGTCCCATATTTTAGGTTTCCTTTTCTCTCTCTCTATCGAGATTGCAATTGGAGTAGAATTTGGATGTTTGAACGGATTAACCTTTTAACCATTATCATATTTTGAATTAGATGTACAATCTCATAAAAGAGTGTGTCGTACAAAATGTACAATTGTTTTAAGCTTTGTTGATCGATATTCTTATTCGATAGTGATTTTCACAATCCTTCGTACTTCAGCACTCGTTTGTCTTTATTCTAAGTGAATTACTACAATATTGCATTTTAATTGCTCTTTCACTTATTCCATTTTTCATAAATGAAAGAACGATTTTGTAAAACCTTCTTGTAATTCGATAGCACGAATCATTTTGTAAATGGGGAGTATCTTCCCATGGAAAAGTGCTTAATTACTACATCGATGTAGGATCTTGTTAGGGCATTGATAATTTTCTAGCCCAAGCGAAGCTCACGCGATCTCCTAGTTTGTCGCAAAGCAATCTGTCATGGGAATTATTTTAACCTAAGCTTGAACAAAGTAATTTCTTGGATTAAGCTCTCAAGGCTCAAGAATTTAATTGACTAATCTTTAATTCACATACCACATGTGGGAGACTGTGTCTTGTTCCCCTAACCTAGACTTATTTTTTCAAATTTCAAGGTTCCCCAACGGAGTGTATCAGTTTACACATTCTAGGATAATAAAATACTGACATAGAATGCTTCAAGAAGCCCTGCCTCCCAAAATGGGAATCTCTAACAAACCCATGCAACCCACTTCCCTAGTGAAGCTTCCACTAGCATTGTAGCCATTGGGGTCCATTTGTAGCTTCTCATCAATAGTAGGAGAGCCTGGGTGTGTGTGACAAGAAGAGCCTTATATTATTCCGAGTTTGCAAATTCGACTCATAGTACAGATACCAAATTTTTAGGTCAATAGAGGTTTTATCAGATTGTTAACTTCGGAATCTCTATAATTAATCGAGGAGATCGTAAGTTGACGGGGACACCCACCCAGTTATAGAGACAACAATAGTATTATTAATCCTAGTTGTCAAAACAAAACTCCCCTCATCCTTAGCATGGCAAACTCCCCTCATCCTTAACATGGCAATCTTATGTGGAGAGAGAGAGAGAGAGAGAGAGAGAGAGAGAGAGAGAGAGAGAGAGAGAGAGAGAGAGAGAGAGAGGGAGTGTTTACGTAGAAGGACAAGAAGGGGGCCCTTTGCTGCCAACCATCTTTCATGTCCTGTTGGAACTGGGGACTGTTTGTTTTCAATGCAATTAACCATTGACATGAAAAGATATATGCAGAATGAGACACAAAATGTACTTCATTAGAATTCAATAGTGGCATGATGAATTTATGATTCATTCACCTATCTTTTTCCTCCATGTTTTTTTTTGGCCTTATCCTCTTACCTATGTGCCACGAAGGTTACATGCAGAGGACTCTAGCCATCAACCTATCAATTTGGATTTGTTCCCATTAAATTATGGAATCATCAAATTCGTATTTGGTTTTACGCTTGCTTAATTTTTTTTTTATTTTTTATGCTAGAGTTGAAAAGGCCCACTGCTCGCTCGATAAGCTATTCAAATTAAAATAGTGCTGATTTGATTTGAGAGATATGCTTGACTCATCAACAAACTAAACCTGGATAGATTTTTGAAACTCGTTAGTTATTCAAAAAATAAATTTGAACAACCTACTTAATCGGCTTGACCTGCAATTAGTGTACACATGCAGGGATTTAGGAAAACATAAATCCACATGGAAAATGAAGCTTTCTCAAAACAATAAGATTGAATTCAGTCCGCAAAATGAATAACTACATCAGGAAAAAAAAAAAAAAAGGAAAAAAAAACTTGTAAATGGTTTCTATTTTAACTGTGCTTTTTTAATCTGTATTTTTCTGCTGCCAGAATTGCCCTAGCTGCAAGGACACGAAGCAGTATCACAGAGACAAATGAGGCAGCCAAATGGTAGATAGAGGGGTAGATCTTTGATTTGTACTTTGAGCAAAGTATCTCCTTCTCTTGAGAGGGAATTTGATTTTGTTTCTGTTTCTTTTTTCTTTTTCAGCTTTTCAAAACACTATCTCAAGCCAAAACATAGTCAATATTTTACCCCTTGCAAGGATTTCATAACCGTTTTAAGCAGTTTATGTTTTGGTCTTTTGTATTTGGAATGGCTCTTTCCTTATGTCATTTTCCATACCATAACTGTGGCACAAGGAATACTAACTGCCATTTCCAAAGCACTTCTGGGTTTGTGTACTCAGATGATACGTTTTCTGATGCAGACGTACAAACACATACAAAAGTAAGTGTTCCACTTGCAACAAATAGGATCTATGTGAGATCATCTCCAAATGAGAGAGAGAGAGAGAGAGAGAGAGAGAGAGAGAGAGAGAGAGAGAGAGAGAGAGAGAGAGAGAGACAAACTGGCAGCTGAGGTGGTTGAGTGCAAGTACAAGAAAAGGTCGTCTTCATTCTGCACTTGTAAACAAGTCACAACTTACAAGTTGCCTGACCCTATTGTTAAATGAGTTTCACCTACCAAAGGAACATTGGGTTGTTAATGTTATGTTGTGGTGTACAACAAATGTCCCTATTATGTCTTACTCTATGTTCTATAGCTCCGAATATTTGGGCCACTTAATTGATGTAATTGGCCCGAATACTCTACAGTGATGTATCCTAAATCCCCACTCAGGCATATGCTATGCTGCAAGAGTGATCCTAATCTATGAGAACTCTACAGTCCAACACATCATCTCTTAGTAGATTGAAGTTAGCTCCCCAACCCTGCTAGAAGGATGGCTAGTGCACATAGGCCCTAAAACGAATATCAAACAGAAAACCGATACGAATGTGTTTTAGGTAAAATTAACAAGAGAAAAGGGAAAGGATAACGGCTGGCCTGGTTGGATAACAGAGAATCTACAGATCAAACATATTAGAATCCACAAAACATGCATGTAGATCCTTTTCTTCAAGATAAACAACTTGAAAAGGACACAGGTGACCCCACATCTAATTGTTTGTGTAAGCAAATTACAAGAATGCAGATCCTTTGCTTGCCTACTGCAGTCTGCAGCCACAAATTTAAATATAAATTAAACGATTGGTATTTTCCAAATTTGCCTAGTTATTTAATTTATATTGACAATTCTTCTTTGAGGCTAGTTTTTGGGCTTCTCAAGGCATAATTTCTAGACATTGTTAGTTAGGTTTTCTCTTTGTTATCTTAGCACAAGGAAGAGGCACTAAACAAAGAATTGTACCCAAATCACCCAAAAGAATAAGCATCAAAAACCCATCTAGATGATAACAAGGTATGGGCCATATGGCAAGATGAAAGTTCTCTTCTTTATGTCCTCAAATGATTTTCTAATCTGACAACAATTTTCCTCCTATACGCTCCCCCTAATAGACAGGTTACACGAAGTTTCAATCGTTAAAACTTTCCTGCCTATGTGACAGCAATAACCTTTGAAGAACCTCTTTCAGTGTTCTTCCACACCACCAGACATCATTCCAGAAGCTTCTTCTGCATGTTCCTAGCTACTCTTATGTCCCAACAAAACTCTCGATTAAAGAGAAAATAATATAAGCTGTCATCCCGACCCTGCAACACCCTGCCCTTTCCTGGACTCCACATGGTAACAATCTGCTTTTGTATTTGAAACTGTGAGTTTGCTCCTCAAACCAGAACCTCCCTCTCCTTGCCCAAACCTCCACCACCAGTTCGCCCCAATGGAGCAGCTTCTTGAAAACAACCTACCAACGCTTCAATGTCCCTCTTTTTTGCTCTAAGCGACTGGCCAATTCTGAGTGATAGAACATTATCGTCTTTTCTCTTCATTTTTTCCTCAAGCCCGCATAATTTCCCGGTACTTTTACATCTTTTTACAGGCAGTTTGTATAGGGACTTGAAATACACAGGTAGGTTTCTCAATACTGTCCTCCCTATAAGAGGTATTTCTTCTTCCACAAAGCCACTTTTCTATTTAATTCATCACGAGCTGGTTGCTATATCTTCACCCATCCGTGATTTGCACCTAATGGTAGCCCAAGATAATTGGAAGGCAACACTCCTGGATTACATCTGAATGTCTTCTGAATTCTTCAAAGACTTCCACCACACAACTCAAAAAGTTGCCCTTAAGGCCTGACAAAACTCAAAACACCTAAGAATAATTTTAATACTTCACTTACTCCCCATATCCTCCTTGCAGATTATTATCATGGCGTGTGCGCACTTTAAGCGATGGATCAGACCGTTACGTTCCCTAATACAAACCCTCTATTGAATCCAACCTCCAAAGCTATGTGAAAAAGCGCCACCACATTAAATGAAAACGGCAATAGGGAATTCGCTTGTTCTGAGAGTTAAGCCTCTCCAACTCTTTTGTTGGAGATCCATTGATTGAGATTCAAGAACAAAGCTGATGCTACTCCCCCTAGTGACATTTTTTCTCCGTCACTAAGGGAATGCTGGTTGTTATAGGAAATTAGAGCAAAGGGATCAAGGTATTGCTAATAATTAATTACCCTTGAGATGTATTGAATTCAAGAACAATTTTGTCCCTCTTTTAAAGTGAAAAGACTAAATAAATAATTTCCTGCCACTCTACACTTCCCCTAATTAATTAGAACAATCAAATTACAAATAACAGCTAATATTATCCAAACCATCTTATAGTATACACAACAGAGATCACGAAAACGTAACAAGAAACTATAGGAAATCAAGAAAACCAATTCTGCTTATGAGATACGAGCCATGCTACAAACATAACAATTTGCACAACACTATGCATAATATGTCAATGGGACATTGCTTCATTTAAGTACTTCGAAAATATCAATCTACCCTTTTACGGTTTACGAATGAAACAGTGCCACATTAGCATGTTTTGCACAATGTCGTGTAAGGAATTGTACAATTTATGTTTATTGGGGCAAGTGGTAACACTTACGGGCCAACTTGATGCACTGCAGCCAGTGCAACACCTCCGCATTGGGATCCCTCTCCGCAACCACATCCGAAACCGTGATCTGAACCGAACCCCTGTACCCCGTGATCCGTCCGCGCACTCTCAAAACGGCGCCGAGTTGGACTCGGGACGCGAATTGGGCGGCGGCATCGGCAATTAAGCGAACATCCGAGGGGCTGCGGCGGGAGAAGTAAGGGGAGGTGAGGTGGTTGAGCCAGAGTATGCAAGGGATGATTCCGGTGCCGTCGTCGACGCTGAATTTGAGGAACCTGTCGGGTTTGAGCTCTCGGGTGGTGACGACGCCGAGAGTTTCAGCGCGGGTGAGGAGGAGGAGGGTGGAGGAGAGGGTGAAGGTGAGGGGGTTTGAGGGGGTTGGGGTGAGAGAGAGAAAGTCGATGGCTAGGAGTTTTACGTGGGTGTTGTAGAGGGCGTCCGAGGCCATGAGAGAGAGAGAGAGAGAGAGAGAGAGAGAGAGAGAGAACCTTACTACCTTTTGCCTCTCCTCTGTTCATCTGGGCGGGAAAGCCTGGGATTTCCTCTTTCTTTGGAACTGGGAAAGGGATGGAAAGTGAGGGAAAAGAAAGTGAGGAAAATGGGAGGGAAATGGAAGGAAAATTATTACTCCCTACGTTCCATTACACCTACTTTTCACCATTGCTCCTATATTCGACCTATTTTGCACTATTTGTTTTCACATATGAGGAATATTTTTAGAATTTTATCAAATTTCTACTTCTATTTTTGGAGAGGGACAATTATTTTGGAACATTCCAAAATGGAATGAGGACTCTCGATTAGGTACGGAGTGAGTATTCACAAAACTTGAATTTTTTATTTTTCCTCCTCTTTCTCTTCCATCCTAACAATAGGAGGGAATTTTTTTTATAACTTTTCTTCATTTTCTTCCATTTTTCCTAAGTTCCAAGCAAAACTAAAATGAGACCGTGAGAGTAATCAATTTGGGGCTCATTATCCCGACCCAAACCCACCATGAAGCCTCACTATCGGGGCATAATGCTAACTCACACAATTCGCGTGCTAGTACGCGAGCGAAAGTGTAAAAACTATTCTTAAAACACATCTCAAACTATTAAAGAATCATGAAAGCGAGAATTAAGAACGCAAGAACAGTGTGATGAGTGACAACCGGAACGCATGACATTTTGAAGGATTATGTGACCAATGCGTAATGATTTGGAGTAGAGAAAGTCTAGAAACACAACATTGTGCACAACATGCTAATGTGAAACTGTTTCATTGGTCATTAAGTGAATTTAATTATTTTCAATTCCCAATGAAATACTGCCACGTTGATATGTTGTGCACTTTGAGACCAATATCTCCCCCATTGAATAATTTCTCTCCCAATTAGCTCCCTAGCGGGTGTTCGACAATAATTTCTCTCCCAATTTGATCAACTGTGAATGAATGAATGCCTGTGGTGTGGACGAAACAGGTTAAAAAGTGTGGTTTGTATGATAGAGAGATTTTTACTAGTGGTTAATTTCTTTTTGAGTAACGGTGTTACAATGAAAAAAGCAGCACACCGTGAATTACAGAAGTCCAATCTCATCCGGCCTTTCGATACCGGCCCCCTATTAGGAGAGCATTGAAAGACAGAGACACAAATGCGATAGAACTCAGGTAAAATATACTGTAGCATAACAACATCTCACACGCGATCACATGAGAACTATATAACTTTAGGAAATTTGAAGAGGAGAATAGGGACGGGGAACCATAACGATTAAAATGAGAATAGAGAAAATCATCAAGATACACAAGTGAGTGAATCGTATGATAGGCCGAGGAAAACTAGGATTACAACCATAAGGCACAACAGTTTCAACAATCTGGTCTTCAACAAAGTACTCAAAATCATCTCGTTACCCATGGAGCATAGATTCACACCACCCTACCAGCTGTACTGACTTTCTTTTGCCCTTTTCCATAGCCTTCATCTTTCATAAGCAGCATTGCAGCACTACTCCTACGGGCTACGAATAAGCATATCTACAGCAAGTAGCATATGACAATAACCATGTCAGAGCATAAAAATAAATCCAATAACTTCTTCAAGACTTTCACCTTTTACTTTGAAGAGAAAAATGTACACGACCCACGACATGCACCGGAAAGAGTAAATTTCCAACAGCGATGGATGACTTTAACAAGGAACAACCAAATTAAAATTTACAGGTATTCTTTAGCCGAAAAAAGGAAAAAGAAAAAGCCCATTACCCTTACTGTACCCTGTATCCACAAATGTAAAAAGGGCTAAACATGTGAGACTGTAGATAGGTGGAGATTGTAAAACTGTCCTTAGACTCAAAAATTGATTTTGCACTAAACATCTGCTTGTCAGGAGCCTACTTGCCATAACTCCCTAATCCAAGCGATCCGTGGTATTGCCTCACCTGATAAAGGTAAACAACATTAATCCCTCAAGCATGTTGAAATTAATTCCCAGTTCAAGATCGCCGAAGAGATATATCCTGCTTGAGCACAAGTAGATTTGCAGTTTGGAAATCCCACAAAATATGAAGTGAGACGATACTTCTAGTAAGATAATTTTGTCTTATTCTGAAACTGGAGCCAACCCATCCAGCATATCAAGATATTGTTATCTAACCCAGGATAAGACCTTTCCAATGTCGTTGTACAAGATCTCACCACAAATCACATTTATACAGCAAAATCATAATTTGACCCTACCACTACACATACCCCACCAGTTTGACTCCCAACAATCACTACGCAATTCAAATAGCCTATTCCTTTGACAAAGATGGAGAACATGGAAAATGTTTGAGAAACCTATCTAGATTCACTAGGACATAATGCTTATAACTTGATATGAATTCAAAGATTAAGGATGGACATTTTACTAAACACGCTAGTCAGTGCCACTGTGTAATACAGTTGACAACTTATATACGTGTGTGAAATATAGGGGCAGGCAGGGTACAGAATTTGTTCGTAAGTCGTACTCTTTCATTAGTCGGTCTACAAAAACATCTCACTTACCTTACTGCGGACAGAATCGTTGAAGGTCACCCAACCATGGTGCGCTTTCTACCTCTTTGGCGGACTGTAAGAAGTAGTGAGTCGGTAAGAAAAGAAGGAAATAAAACTAGCCATATTTAGAAAGAACAATGCAATAAAACAGATCCAAAAATATGCGAGGGAGAATTTGCACCTTCAGCTAGTTTGTTTAGGGTGGATGACCACTGTTTTGAAGACTTCCTATATCCAGCAAGAATCCGATCCATCTACAGAAGTGTATAACAATATAACATAAGCAAGATGAAGAGAACACCACCAGTTAGAAATCTGGAAACTCTTGCTTCTTTCCTAAGTCTCGCAAACATAAAACTTCCAAAGCAGGGGAAAATCATATGGAAAACAAGCAGAAGGAACAAGTATCCCTTTGGCTTACCACATTCCCACATGAAGAATGCATAGAGAGCAAAGCTCGTTCAAGTACATACAAATCAACTGCTTTATCTTCCGGAAGAGTTGAAGTGAAGCTCAAGCCAAAGTCAATGAGAACCTGAAAGAAGACAGATGTGGCTGAGAACAGACTGGTAATAAATAGTTAAATACTGAATTGTGGCTTCGGGGGAGAGGGATACAGGTAAATAAAAACTTAGCTAAATAAGTAAAGCAAAGTGGAGTGGAAAAGTAGGACGCTATGAAATATGACCCACCAGCTGATTGGTATTATCCCTGATCAACATGTTTGATGTGGTCAAGTCACCATGAATTTGGCCACCATCATGTAGTTTGCCAATTGCATCACCAATCTGCACTACAATGTCATCCATTCGTTCTCCCACAACACCATTTGATCCAAAGTCGAGGAAGACGTCCTTTACAGAGGGACCCTCCACATACTCGAAAGTTAGGGTATGTAGGATGGGGTCAACAGCATAAAGCACTGGAGTACAAACTCCAAGGCGTCTAGCTTTAGTCGTACATCTAGCCTCCTGCTTCACAAAACCAATTAGGAAAGTTAAAGAAGCATTGAGGACCAGACCATTACCTCTTAAAGATGAAAAGACAGCCAATAAAATCCCTTCAAAAGACTTACAGCATTTAGGCGTTTGATGGTAAGCTTTGAATCCAAAGTTGGATGTCTATACTTCTTTGAGAAGCGTTCCTTAACAATGGACCTCCTTCCCACAAAGGTTGACTCAAAAACCCGCTGGAAAAGGCAAGCAACAAAATAGCAGTTGAGCACATTAATTTGCTAGAAACTGCATAACCAAGCAACTAGATTAATGTGTGTTAAACAGCTGGGCAACATCTAGTTGACGTTGAAAGCCCTTAAAAGAAAAGGGAAAAAGTGAACTTACAGCTTCAGCACCTTGCTTCAGCAAAACTAAGGAGCCATCTTTTCCATCTGCATTGATCTCCATAATGAAGAGAGGTACTACTGGAGTAGGTTTAACTTATAACTGTGATAGCCAATACTACAAACAGAATTAAAATGTGAGAGAAAGGACTAACAAGCAGATACATAGGGACACTAATGTCATCCATATCATCTCATTACAAAGTAAAAGAAACAAAACATTCAAAATTCAAAAGGCTCTTCGACCCGCAAGGAGGAAACCAGCCTCTGCCTCATTGCCATTAATCGAAGGCTAGAATCTAGATAAGAATGCCAAACCATGACCACGTCCCATTACCATCATACCTCCACAACGTAAAAAGCAGAAGGTTTTTAATACCTGTTTCACGAACACTAAGAACCTGGATAAGACCGCAGGTTATTGAGAAGAACCCAATAAGGTTCCAGTGCTCCTCAAAGGAAATGCTCTTTTTTGTCCAATCTCACGTTTTATGAACAAAAAGATAACTAATTTCGTTGGAAAAGATGATAATTCTACTAGTTTTAAATGCAGTGGGAATAATTACACACAGTAAATGATAGCTTAACCCGAGTGTTTTTTTTTTCTTTTGATAGGCACAATTAATTCCATTCATCCCGATAGCTTTAACCTGAGTTACAGCTTAGCTAAACAATCCTTCATTTTTTTCCCTTTCCCAACTGCCTATTGAGTTCATTTACAAGCATCAAGCTACATATAGTACTGAAATCATCAGCACACGCACATACAAACATCTTTTTCATCACCATGGTAACTATTAACAACTCATCCACATTTAAAACTTGTTTCAAATAACTAGAATCAACAAGTGAATAAACCAAGAAAAAACACATAAAGCTACATTTACGTCGATCTACGGAACGTGAAAACGAAAAACAAGACAAGAGAGAGCGAGATTAGATTCGACGGGAACCTTGTGGGAACAACGCGTTGCGGCGGCGCCCGGACGGAAACACACCAAGCGTCGACGGGGCTTCCGATGAAATAACCACGAACCTAAGTCAATTTGGGGTTTTTATGGCCTTGAAAGTTTAAAAACCCAATTAAACGGCGTCGTAGAAAGAAACCCACCGTATGCATAGATGAGGCTAAATTTCACTTTTATCCCCTCAAGTATCCGATTTCTTTCTATTTCGTCTTTAATCCATCGATTCATCGTATTGAGTCCTTAAATTATCAGAATTGATATCCACTCAGCCTAAATTTGGATTCCCGGTCCGAGCGACGACAACTGTTCTGTCACTGGGGTAGAGATTGAGGCTCATTATTTTCATTCGATCTAGTTGTTACTTGGAAGTTGGAACATTTTGCCTCCAACTATGAAGTGCATTTATCTGGTGCATAGATGGACAAGATGTAGGAAAGATTTTATTTTTTTTCTTTTATAATATGGTTAAGAACATTGTTCATTAATTTTAGAAAAACAACCAACGGAACATTATCCCTTGAAAAATATAGTTTTCTATTTATTTATCAATATTTGTTTATAATTGAAAAATTAATTTTTTTGATATCTTAAAAAAGAGTGGGTCAGTTAAATCGGAAAAAAAATCCTTGTAGACCGATGAATGCGATCCGTTTCGGTTAAGATTGCGGAGGTAGTGTCGCAAGTCCCTTCCAAAATATCTCTTTGAAATCGATAACGCATCGAACCCTTTGTTTGGATGAAGTTATAAGCCTCAGAACGAATGTTTTTGATGGGACTTAGTAGCGGTCGTTTAGGCTTTGTCCCTGTAGGAGTGTTTAGAGTTTGTCCCAACTGGCTGCACTTCCTTTAGTTGGAATCCCCCCCCCCCCTCCCTCTTTTCTTCTTAATACAGTAAAATGTAATTTTTGCCGATAAAAAAACAATGATGGGAAATCCACAATTGGACTAGGTGGATATCAGTTTGAATAGTTCAAAGACTCATTCATATAGGTTTACTCGAGAGATTAAAGACGGGTTGAAGGGGATAAAAGTACTCCACAATTTATCCCATAGAGAGACAATTGCCTTCGCCTATCATCTCCAATCCATCCAAAATACAGGATGGATGTAACACATTGAGAGGAGATTTTGTAATTTATTCCATTTTTTTTTTCACTATTTGTATTTTTTGGAAGAATCTTTGAGGGACCCATCGTCATTTTTAGAGTTTTGGAGGAATTTTGTACTCCAAATTTACTTTTTATCCTCCATTTTTAGAGGACCAAATTTACTTTTAGAGGACCAAACTCTAAAAAAGACGGTGGGTCCCTCAAAAATTCTCCCAAAAATTACAAAAAGTGAAGAAAAAAGAGAATAAATTATAAAATCTTTCCTCAATATGTCACATCCATCCTCTATTTTAGAGAAATAGAAGTGGATTGGAGATGCTCTTAGCCCGACCCAAACCCGGAATTATCCCTGTCGCAGCATCGCTTCAACTCTGTGTGCAAAATTGCAAGCCCTAAAAAATAAGGCTAAAACCCTTTCGACTCCGTTGATTGCAATTGGGAAGCGGTTGGAGCAGACGATAGATCTCAATTCGGTGAGTATTCTCTCTCTAATGTTCTTCTGCTTCAATTCCTGGTTATAAGGGTCGCCTGGTCTAGCCAATACGCTGATTTTGCTGGATACTGATAGAGCTGATTAACGAACCAAAAAGATCTAGTTTGTCACATCAGATAAGATTTTTAACATGAACAAACCAAGCTTGATCATCTTCTTGAAGCTCGTGAAGCTTTCGAATCAAGCTTGAACGAACTACTACTGCTCCGATCGTTAGACTTACGATGTTTAAGAAACTCAAGCTACTCGAGAAGGGCTCGATTAAAACTGGTTTGAGTTCCGTTTGTCTCGTGAACGAGCCAAACAAAGCTCTTTTATGGTTTCGAACTAAACTTCAACAATCGAGCTATTCGACTCGTTCAGTTCGTTTATTCGGCATAGATACCGAAGGTATATGTTTATGTCATCATTATGAGGTTCTAAATCTTGGCACCTTGTTGTTTATATTTGCCTCAGAGTCATCGCCATACCATGAAAAGGCCAATGCCATGGGCATGGAGTGATGGCGAGGATGACTCATCATCTGATGATTCTTCAACCTTGGATACAGACAAAGAAGCCAATGATGGGTCTAACAAGAAAAACAACACGAAGATTAGCGGTACCCCTAGTCAACCCTCCAAAGGGAAAGCATCTCGAGGTTAGATGGTATATATTGTACGGTCTTTGGTGATGCTTGATTAAGGATGAACTTTGCCTTTCGTTCTATGTAAGATTGGAACATTAAAAGAAGAGTTCTATCTTGTCTTATAATGAACTTGTAATGTTATTTAGAGTTTTCGTCATGTTTTTTTAGATATGCGCGGTTCATTTGTTCTTGATTGAGTTAGTGATTATAATTTCTGTAACTGCTCAAGGACGACCTTGTCGAAATAACTTTTCGTATATCCTTACTTGGTTCAGTAGTTTAAGAAGTTCAGAAACAAGATGAACCTTTGAGATCTCATCTGACGGGTTTCATGGAGAGGGGTCTACAAGGACCAAATGTGATTATATTGTGATAAAGTGCAGACAACAAATTATAAAATTGGAGTGGAGAAGCAGATTCAAAATTTCAAATTCCCAAAAGGCTGCTTTGCTGGATTTTTCCTTTTTAGCTGGAACATGCCTTTTTATTTTCAACTTATCATAGTTGTGAATTTTTGCTATTGTTGTTTGTGGGGATTTAGATCTGACTTTGTGCTTGGAAGTTGTACTACTACATGGGGAAAAGCTTGTTACTCAATGCACATCCTATCACCTGAAGTTTTAACAGTTCCATTCATCTTTCACTTATGGTGCCAACCAAATGAATTGGAAGTCATTTTGCTTATGGAATTCTGTATTTTGTCCTCCACCAAATAGAATGAAGGAATATTGGTTACTTGCTAATCACTCTACACACTGTTTATCGAATAGTGTTTGGTACAATATATCCTTATGGATGATTCCCAGCTTCTTGAGGCTTAAGTTGAGCTGACTTTAGTTTTTTTCATGTGTAACGTTTTAAATTTTGTGGATAACAATACTAAAGAGAAATCGCATTTGGGAGGCAGATCAGGATTGCTTCAAAACGATATGGGATATGAGGGAATATACAGAGATTAGTTGTAAATATATCCGTGTATTGTGTGACTGAACGTATGAATGTTTCATCTACATGAGATAGTTATTACTGGTTGACTTTTAGAGGATGCAATTTTATCATTGCTAGACCAAGAAGGTGTTTTTCCACTGGAATCATGACAGTATAACTTCTATGCTTCTCTGTTGATTTTTGACTTGCTTTGAATCGTCAACTTCTCAATTCTTCTTGCTTTAACCATTGTTTTAGTTGCATTTATGCAGTTGATTCCGGAAAACGAAAAAGCAAGGGTGTAGACTTTGAAGCTTTGAGTCGACATGGCTATAAAGGCGGACCATCTATCTTGGGTGTGCCTCCTCCAAAAGAGGCCAACCAAAATCAAGATTGGTCTTGGTCTACTGGGAAGGAAAGTCGTGCAGCAAATGAGTCGGAAGAAACTTTTGAAGAACGACGAAGAACCAGAGATGCAATTATTGAAGGCGAGAACCTAACCCATGTGCAAACTCAGAAAGACAAAAAGAACACTTCATTTTCACAGAAGGAAAAGAGGAAGAGAGATATTGGCCAGGCTAGTCGCGGAAAGAGTTATGTTGAGGAAGAGAAGAGGTTGCTAAGGGACAGTGGTGTTTATTCTGGTTTTGATTCCTAATACGAGATTGTATCCCTGATGAGTCCTTTGCATTGGCAATATTAATGATACATTTAGGAGGAGAATGTATTGTTGGAATAGTTGTTGATTTTATCGAACACACCACAGCCCTGATCTGAAGAGCATGCACATTCCTCACGCTATTAATCTGACAGCATGCACATGAAAAAGTTTAAGGCGTGTTTGATAACCTAAATTCAACACTTAAAATTGAATTAATTAAGTAATAAGTGATTCAGTAGATTTGATAATCATATTTTACATTACTTAACAAATTAAGTGTCACTTCAAATATAAGCTAAAAAGTTGAAAAAAATTAAGTAGCTTTGAACTACTTAATCATGATTGAATTCTTGTGTAGCTGCATTCAACCACTATATCACCACTACACCCACCACCACCACCATTGCTCAACCACAACCACCACTGCTCCACTACCACTGCTACTTCACCACCACCACCACTCCACCCGCCCCATCACCACTATCACTACTCCACTACCATTACCACTTCGCCACCACTACACTACCTCCACCACCACTCCACCATCACTACCTTCATCGTTAAAAATAATGAGTGATTCGGATCATATTGGTGTTAAAATGAATGATTTGGATCATATTGGTGTTAAAAATAATGAACGATTTGGATCTTATTGGTGTGACTCGAGGTGGGCCTCATAAAAGTGTATGTACAAAATCTATGTGAAAATGTATGTGCAAGTAGCACGGCTGATATGTATACATACATTTAACTTTTCAGCTCAATCTGATACCTATAGATACTTGATCTAATCATTTAACTTTTCATTTGGATTTCAGGATAGTGAAAAGCTAGATGATTGGATCGAGCACCTATAGGTATCGGATTGAGCTGATCTTTCGTGTGGGCTCTTGAAAAATTGTTCTACATTTAATGAACAGCTCGAATAATTTGTATGGGACCCGTAATGAGCCCCACAAAAAATCTGTGCGCAACCTGTGTCAATTTTGTCTGTGTACTTATTGATGTACATATTCATAATCAATCACCTTGTTCCACACCGTCTACAGTACTGTCACAAAGTTCATTTACAAACATGGAAAGGGATGCAGCTACATACTGTAGTTATTTTTTGATAACTCAGTTGTTCAGGTCAGTATACGCGCACCTCAATAAATTGCTCAATCTCACCGCCTACTTGCGGGGAGCCCAATTAAATATTGGAACAAAGCCGTACAAACTGGGCCCAAACTAAGGAGTTGACGTTTCGAACCTAAAACCTTATGAAGAAGCAAACTCCTAAATTCTAAGTTTTGACCATCAAGCCAACCTCTCGGGGTTATGCAGCTACATAGTTATGTGTAGACAATAGTAGGCTTTGAGATTACGGCTCAAATTTTTTTAACTAAAAAAGAGAGACTTTTAGCCCTTTTGTCTAAAAGTCACTTGACTATAAATATCGGCAACTAAGCCTTATTTGTGGGGAAAAAAATGTAATTGGTATTATTACGTGCATGTGCGGATTCTTTAGTTGGGGAGGATTCGAACTCAGTAAGTTGTGTGTAAGTCATGGACTTTGATAATTTGTAGAGTAACGCGTGGATCCAAATGTAATGAAATATTGTTGAACGAATAAAGCATAAAGTTTTCATTTCATCGAATTCGACTTCACTATATACCATACATTGACTACTAGTTACAAGTACAACACAACACTTAAATTCTTCATTAGAGTATACTTCACTATATACCATACATTGGCTACTAGTTACAAGTACAACACAACACTTAAATTCTTCATTAGAGTATCATTACCAGGGTCGCTACTTCCCATTTTTCGTATAGTAGCAAGTAAAAGGGTAAAAAGTCCTTGGAAATCAGGCTTGTTTCTTGGTGGCTAGAGTAACGACTAAAATGAAATTGCTATAGTAACTCGTCTGACTTGACAAGCAACTGTTGAATCGCTTCCAATTTTTATATTATTTCCCAACCCTCACTCCATCGACATCCCTCTCTTGTAATTGCTGTATAACTACTCTCTCTGCCTTGGGGATCAATGAAGAAATGGCGAGGATCTGGTCGGCGGAGTTTGGGCTTGGTCTGTGAGGATCTGAGAAGAGGGAGAGCCAATTCTGGCAGATGCACTTGGAGCGCGAAGAAGGGATTTGGGAGGGAGTCTAAAGAGGATGTCGAGTTTGATGTCGTTTGGTAGATCTTGCCATGGTGCCACTGTTGTTCCTTTACTCCGGTTTTGTTATGTGTCTTCATTTCTTCTTTGTTTGGAATTTCCTATGGGTTTGAATATTGGGTAGATTTGAATATTTAATTGAGAAGAGAGTGAGGGCAAAAAGCCTAATTCTGGATGATTGTGAAAAACTGACTAGCTATAGTAGAAAAGTGGTTTTTGAGAATTAATTTAGTCCAAAATTTGATAAAACTAATAAGATGCAAATAGGAACCAAAAAATGGTGAGTAAATATGTGACTAGCTAGTATCACCTTCGTAATCATTTCATCGAATTAGATTTGACATTCTTTCCTTCTCGAACGGAGTTAAAGAGTGATATCATCCTACATTCACACACATGCGCACAAACTAAACAAAGTAGTGACCTTCCAATCAAGTGTTTTATATCAGTAATGGACGGCTAAGATTACTTTCATCTAATGGTCTATATTATTCTTGTAGAATTCTCCTACAAAATATCTTTTATTTTTCTTATTTTCACTGACATTCTAGAAATCTCAACACAACTATAGCATGTTGTGGAGTCTTCAATAATCTTCTAGAATATTTTGGAATCATCTGCACTCGAGATGTTATTTCGAGTTACCCAACAAACAAGATGAGTTAAATCTTTCTCAACCAAACTTCAACAAGCCTATATAGGTTCTATGACACCTGTGCTAGTCTATGCACAAAAGAAGTCTGTTGCTAAGCATCCGCCATCACAAACACGTACACTGAATCAAATTATGCATGAGTTCAAAGCAACATCACAAACAAGTAAACTAGACAATTGTGTACGGAGACATGCCTTCAGTGATGATTGCCAGATGCAATTCCTATGAAACATGACTTTCTTCTCTAAGGATGCCATCAACTCACTAGATTTTTTCAGCCACAACCTTTGTAAAGGCTATAAGAGCACCATAAAGTATACACTTTCAAGAGAAAGGAGCCCTTTAATTAGGAAGGACCGGGTACTAAACTCAACATATGTGCATTACCAACAATTCGATGAAGTATAAAACCCACCCAAAACAAGCAATATAGCTATAAACTGCTTTATGACAACTTTGTTTGAACATAAAAAAGTAGTAGAATTGAAGAAGGAAGAAAAAGCAGGTGAAAATATGAAAATCATGGACCACGAGTTGCGCTGAAACAAAAGCATCCATTAGCCTGGTCTTCAGGTATCATGCCACCTCCTTTGTTTGTGTCAATCACTTCTAATAGCTTCACAACCTCATCCATCTCTGGGCGTTTTTCTGGGTTTGCATCCCAGCATTTCCTCATAATGTTTGCAATTGAACTTGGGCAACATCTAGGGATTTCTGGACGTAGATTCTATCAAAGAAAAAAGTTACCATTGTCAATATATGAAAGATAATGACGGGATTGAGGAACTAGGAGGTCCAGTAGGATTTAAGGGTGCGTATAAGAAAAAATTACCAACCACCAGTTTACTACTTCATTTTTCTTTCACAGTTGCCCTGTAATATCTCCATACTTGGATGAACTTAATAGTGTTCCTAAAAGGTTTGATGGCTTTCAGTCATGTGTACCCAAAGAAAAGGTATCATACATATACCATCATAGAAACAGGTTTGATTGAGCATTTTCCCAATTTCCCAACTTTTCTTGTTGACTCACAGAATAAAGAACGAATTTCGAGTGCGTATGTGTGTGTCTTAATTGGCCGGGTCATCTCACTCTAACTTCGAAGTAAGCATTTTTGTGTGGTAAAATGATGTGTACGAGGTCCTATAGAGTTTCATGGGTAGTAAGATGGTTTCATGCAAAGCTAAAACGTGGACTCAAATTATTATAGGCACTAAATTTCAAGTTATCCAATTGTGAGTACATCAAACATGTGGAAGAGTCCAAGACTCCAAATAACAGACGAGATTCTTGAAAATTTAAAATTTTCCTACATAATATTAGTAATAGACTAACCTGTTTAACAACTGCAGAAGATACATCGGCAAAGCTCAGATTAGGATAAGGCATGTCACAACAATAGATTTCCCAAAAGCATATGCCGAAACTGTATACATCACATTTCCTATTATAAGGCTTGCCATCGAGGACCTGCAAAAAATTATACCATTAGATGTCTTTCCTTTCGGGGAGAAGAAAACTGAGATGGAGAAAAAGGTGGACATTCACTCAATTGTGGTGCCAAGTGCATCTTGAACAATTTAGCAATCCATAATGAAAATTGATTGAGAGTGGAAGAGTAACAAAGTGTAGTACCTCGGGGGCCATGTATCCAAGGGTACCAGTTTCTCCAGTCATGTCCCTTGGGTTTTGAGCTTCAACTCGAGCAACTCCAAAATCAGCAATTTTCAGAGTTCTACGAGAATCTAACAACATATTTTCACTTTTAACATCACGGTGTACAATCTTCTTTGAGTGAAGATAGCTCAACCTGCGGAAACAAAAGAGAGTCAAAGCATTAACGCTTTGGATCTCAACCAATAATGACAGAAGTTAGCCTCACCCTCTAGAAAGGTCCAAAGCGAGTTGAATCACGACTTTAAAGGCAAGTTTCTTTCTCCAATTCTTGATTAAGTACTTCTTTAGTGTTCCACCTGGAAGGTACTCAACGATAACGGAACAAGCTCTGGTAGGAAGGGAATTAATAGCATCACTTGAGGTGTTGGAAGGAATCTTGAGATTTACTGTTCCCATTGAAGCTCCAATGAACTTTTAAGAGCAAACAAGTAACATAAGTGTCTCAATGAATATAGAAGAAAATACAGACAATCACACAAAGAGATGAAACATATTTCGAAAGGCAAGAAAATGAAAAGCAGTTTGAGACGACCAGTTAATTCCAGTTATCAAGTTTTACAGGAAAAAAAAATTCATTACCAGCTATGCCACTAGCCAACAGAGTCGATAGTATTGTAATCAGGTCATATATGCTAGTCAAAGAGATACCATAACTGAAGTAAATAATTCTACTGTTATTTAATGGGCTGTGTTATTGGGTATTTCAATGTAGAACCAACGCCACCATCAAGCTTGACAGAACCAATGCCACCATCAAGCTTGACAGAACCAATGCCACCATCGAGCTTGACATCTTAGCAAAGAAGAGGAAGAGGAGAAGAAGACGAAAGAAAAACCTTTACCCTAGTGACATTTGGATGGTCAAGCTTTTGCCAAACAGCAACTTCTTGCCGAAACGATGCCCGAAGAGCAGCGGATTCAGCAGCTGTGGAAATACCATCTTCCCCCCAATCCAATACTTTCACTGTAATATTCGAAAGATACAGTAGTGAGGATATATTAACACAAAGAAAAACATGATTACCGAGTAATATTAACCAGACTTCCCAACTTCCAGTTTGGACCAACTAGAAAGGATCAAACAATCTCGTCCTTTAAAGTACTTCAAAGGAAAAGGATTATGTGGGAGGACACATTCTAGATAAATCCTCCAAGTGAAATAAGGAGGGCAATTTCTTTCTCTGTTCTATTTCACTTTCTATGCAGAATATGTATATACAAAGTATCATAGCTGTTCAACCAAGATGCACAAATCAAGTATTGCCTTGACCCATTTCGGAAGATTGATTTCAGTTTGAAACCTCGTTATGCCAAGAACAAATGGTCGTTGAAACTATCAATCCAATACTCTAATTAGGAACTGCCAACCAAAATTCGAGTGATTAAAGAAATTAAGACCACAATGATACCATTCAAAAGACATCGGTTCATTGGGGCAGAAACCGAGATTAAAACAAATGATAACCATTCAAAGGACATCGATGCAGACTGAGCATAAGTGCATAACACAATTCAAACCTAATGATGCATTAAGTAGCTTAATGATACAACATAGCATATAAAGTATCAAATTGGCAATCAACAAAAATGAAATATGTTCTTGTTTCATTGAACAGAATGGAAAAGAGGGCATAGCTGAATAACCTGCAACATCTTGGCCATCGTAAGTACCGCGGTAAACAGTCCCGTATGTCCCGTGAGCTATGACACTTTTTATATCTAGTTTAGCCAAATCAATCTCCCACTCTTCCTTCTTCGTATGAGCTTCCCTATCCCTCGACCAAACCCGACTCAAGTGCTTCTCCAACTGTACATCCCAGCTCTTGAAATCAATCATATCTGCTCTGAAATACATATCTTTGCCGCTGGTACTTCCCACATCCTTTGCCTTCACTCCCACCTCTGTATTAGACTTGCCAAGGCCATTCTCTCCATCATTATTACCTCCCTCAACACTTTTCAAATCCATTTTTGCAGACTAGAATACCAGAAATTACTTCAAACCAATATCTTTTCAAAAGCAGAAAGAAAGAAAAAGGATATCAAAACCAAAATCAGCTTATTTCAGGAAAAGAAGGTTTGAGTGGGAAGGATTAGCAATTTTTTGATTTAGAAATTACCATTGAAAAAATTTCCTTTCTGCTCCATGGTTACGAGCTTCACCATCAAGATTTCAAATTAAACAAATGAAAATCCCTAAAAATGAAAACCCAATTGGAGTAATTGAAGATCAAACCATTTCATGAAATTCTAGCTTTCACGGAAGAGATTTTTCACAACAATAAATAAAGAAACCAACCCACAGAATGAAACCCATCCAAAAAAAATTGACCTGATAACCTGAATTTGTGACTATAAAGGGAAAACAATAAACACGAAATCTTCTCTCCTATTTTTTTACGGGAAGCTAATAGAAATCAAAGAAGAGAGAGAGAGAGAGAGAGAGAGAGAGAGAGAGAGAGAGAACAGAGCGGAAACTTCAAGCTACTCCAAGAGAATCGTGGAGCAGATTACATACGCAAAGGAATCACCACATTTTGAGAGAGAGAGAGAGAGAGAGAGAGAGAGAGAGAGGAGAAAAAAGGGACGGCGCTGGTGTCCTCATATAGGGCTCTCGGACCCCATGCATGGCAACTCTATCTAACCTTTTCGTATTCGGGAAAAAAGAAGTCCTATTTCCACTCCCACAGGGAATTACTAATGTTGTGGCGTTGTTTGTAACGGATTTTACCTGTGTGGTCGAAAATCTTTATATTTGGACCTCCTACTAACAAGTTCTGCTCAAAAGAAGACTAACATATTATTCTCTATGGCTGCAAATGCACCTAAATTTCTGAACTGGGGTCCCTGACTCCTTGCAGTGCAGGGTACTTCGGTTTGGTCCTTTGAGATTTTATTATCACAATCATAATCGTTAGATTTATGGAGATCAAGTTAGTCCTTGCGATATTGGATCAATTTGATTTCTTTGGCAACACTTTGTTTAGTTTTTGAGTTTTGAAATTTTTTTTTAATGTAATGAATGGAAAGAGATAAAAAAAAAATTTATTGAGAATTGTGCAGAGAATAAAAAAAATTTGCAAAACTTGTAAGTGAACAAAGTTAACAAAGTTATTTTCCAGAACTCTGTGAATTAAACGGTCAAATATTAAAGCGATCGACAAAGGAGGGAGAGTAGAGAGAGAAGTTTTTCTTCTAGATCTAGGTTGGGACCCTCTGTCCCTTGGTTTGAGAGATGAGACTCAAAGGGACTAAATGGTCCAGTCTAGTTCATTTTTGGACTCTTCTCAGCTCATTATGATCGTGATCGTTCACTTTACGACCTTATTAAGAACTTGAGGGGAAAATGACGGCCAATAACATGTTTTGATAATTAATACCCGTCAAAGATATTTTCAACATTAATAAATATTCTCAATTTGTCCTTGACGGATATTAATTATCAAAATATGTCCTGGGATGTCATTTTCCCGAAATTGAGACATGCAAAAAATTATGTTGATCAACTATCTTTTGATATGTTTTTCTGACACATTTTTTTAAATTGGTTTTCCTAACACATTTTATTTTGTCTTGAGACAAATTAGCTTCAATCCAGTGTTGCGATTTTTTTTTTCAAAACTATTTCTCAAGATAAATGATCTTTCAAAGTATATCAAACAATATCTAATCAACATAATTTTGGTGTGGCTGACCGCTTTCTAAACAATGAACGGCGTGATCATTGAATGGGCTCAGGAAGGACCTTAAAAGGATTGGACTAGTTGTCCAATCCCTTTGACCAATCCTTTCTTTTATCTCTTCATTTTTGTTTTGCTTGTACCGCTATAAGTTTGAGTACTTCTTAAAAATATGTCCTATCCTATATATACTAATATCGGATCATCTTATCACGTCGAACTCGGTAAAAAATCTTAGTTTCTTAATTATTACGTGCATAATCTTCTTACCCAGCTCAACATGATACAATGATTCGAGACAGGACGGAGGCAAGCTCACATATATAATTGGACTTCACTGCAAAGTCATTAACAATAACAATAAAGGACTTTGCTCCAATTACTGCTTACCATGAATGATGTTTGAGAGTAAAGAAAAACTTGGAATTCAATATTAATCCTAGTATTTGATACGCTGTACAAATATGTATATATATATATATATAATTACATATCTAAAGATTTTGGACAGAACTGCTTTGTTGATTTTTATTTTTTTAATTTTTGACATGGTATATTTTCAGTAATATTCCGATTTCAATAATGGTATATTCTGGTTAATATTCGTTCAGTGTTGTAACAAAGATGCTAGAACACAGAATAATTCACATAAAAAGTAGAGAATTTCAAGTTCAGCAATCAAATGAGGAAATAAGGATAGGGTAAGGGTTGGAGACTTGGAGCCCTTGACGATAAAAAAAGAAAAGAAGAAAAGTTGGAGCCTTTTTTTTTTTTTTTTTTCCCTCTTTGGGGAAATAATTTTAAGTAGTATAACGGTTGGGATGAATGTTTCAAATTGTGCAAAAAAATAAAAAATTATGGATGAAAACATTGTATTTCTGAAGAAAAATAGAGCATAATTTAAAATCGACTGCGATGCAATTTTTATTTTTTTTGTGGTAATGCAGAGTGTTCCAGATCAGCTTATGCGCACCTTGAACTAATCCCTACCATTCCTCCCAAAGCACCTCGGACCAGGATGTAATCCGACTGGAATCCTTAAAAGGGGACACGTAAACTGCGAAAAGCAGTTCCATTGGTGCATGATGACAGAAGGATCATTTCTACATCCTATAACTATAAGCACCTTTATCCTGTTCTACTCTATTGACCTTCTGGGATTTCATCCAGAGGAAAAAAATGCCAGAGTCTGCATGCACCCACCAAGCGTACAGAATCTAGACAAAGCATAAATTTCACTCACCCCCTGGGGTTTTGCTTTTCGAACTGATTCCTCCTCTACCTATGAAAAATCTCCTCCCCTCCTCAATGTTTGTATTTGCATTTCACTTGCACCCCATCCCCGATTATGAAAGCACTGCACTACACTACAAAAAAATTGACAGCTGCACATACGATTGACTCTGAACTAGCACACATTCAACATGAACCTATTGGCTCCTATTTTCTTCTCCAGAGAGAGAGAGGGGGTCTTCTGCAGTTCCACTGCTACTAAGGGAGGAAGGATGTGATGGTTGCGAGATTTCAGTGGGTGGAAGGGAGTGGAAGGAGGGAGGCAAGCATGGGAAGAGAGGTCATGGAAGAGGAGAGCGGGCAAGGAGAACAGGGGTGGTGATGGGCATTAGCAGTGCTCGTCTGAGGTTTTGTGGTGGTGGTCTATTAGCCAACGGTGATGCCTAACATGTGAGAATTGGGAAAAGTGGGGGAGAGGAAGAACCGACTTTTGGAAGGAGCAAGAACGTCATTGTAAAAGATTTTGTTAACTTCATCAACAGACAAACTCAAACGGGGTGCATAGCCATTTCTCAAACATCCAGGGAGAGTTTGTCGTAAGAGCAAAACCTCCAAGGGTGCCAGTGAATTTTACCCAATCAAAATCGATTGACCAGCCACCACTCACCAGGCACTTGGAACTTTATTTTTCTGTTCATAGACCTCTATAAATGGTCTACGTTGAAAGAAGTCTCTTTCGTAAAGATTCAATCCGATGTGCAAGAATGATATTGGCAAAGTGAGGAAAACAACGCCTGGGCACATAAACAAAGTTAAGTACCTGGTTTATTTCACCTAGGTCAATTATTCAGCTCTTGATAATCACTAAACCCCTTAACCCTCTAACATATGTTGTATGAATTCCATCCCTTTCCTCAGGGAATAGAAAAGGAAAATATACCTATAGGAATTTGCAAATAATTGTTACTCATTGAACAAGTTCTATGTCAGCAAATTTCCTAGTACACCTACTCTACTAAAGATAAGCTAAAACCACAAGGCAAGAGTGCACAACGTTCCTCCCTTTCAATGAGATCCTACCCATTCATCCACAGAATACGCTGGAAAAAGTAACAAGCAGATGCATACCTTATTAGCGATTGCCAAGAACAAGAGAGCTCCATCTTGAAGAATGTTAGGTTTGGGTTAATCTACACGGAGGTTTATTATTTTACATATCGGAATTTTGAAGACATTAAATCAAAGAAGAAACAAAATATGCCCAATGCATCATCATGTATCAGTTTCTCATAGCCTCTGTGCAATTACAGTTGAGATTTCTCCACATTAGCAAGGACTCGAAGTCAAGCCGTTTTTCATTCATCCTGGCAAAAAAAGATAAGTCTATTATGCTAGACAGTTTGGTAAACTACAATAGCTCAAGGAATGAAAAGGTCAAGAATTTGAAGTAAGTTCTTTATTTCGAAGGCAGCAAAATGGTCATTGCGAGGAATGATACTATAACTCAGTATCGGCTTACAACTAATTTTGAAGGGGCAACAAGCAACAACATTGGTAAGAACAGCTATTCATCGGCACAGAAAAGCATAGCTATATGACAATGGCTACATATGTCAATACATTAGAAACCGTACTACATAGAAGTTTCTACGACCAATAATTTTACACATTTGTGATTTGAAGCAAGTTAATCAGAAAATCATTTATCAAGAAAACCATAGAGAGCACTTAGCACTAACAATTATTCCTTTTCCAAACAATTATACAATAACCTTTATTGTGTCATGTGAGGTAGTACGAATATCTAAGTAATGAATCTAAAGCACAAGTGATGAGGTTTGATAAGAAAATGTCTAACCTTGACATAAAAGAGAACGCTACTGTCAGATACTTGTTGGCCTGCTGCAACCTGAAGCCCATGGATAAATCCAGCAGATGGGGCCTTCACAACATGCTATTACATGAAGAAACAAAAGACGTAAATCACAAAACCTCTTAACTTCGAAACATCAGTAGGCTAGAATTATGGCCAGCTTAAAAACAGACCTCCATCTTCATAGCTTCTAAGACTACTATAGGTTGCCCTTCTTCAACCTTCTTCCCATTCTTTACGAGAACTTTAACCACTAAACCAGCCATGGGTGCCACCACAGTCCCTGGAGGGTGGGATGCTGTCTCAAAAGTTGGCTTGTGTTGTATTTCATCATCATTGGACAGCTCAAGTCCCATTTTCTGTTTGAAGTAATGATGGTGTGGACCACGCCATATATGAATATGCTCATTCCGATCCTAGAAGACCAAAATCAGAAACGCTTACTGTGATCAAGGTTTGTTGTGTTTCTCTGTGTATCTGCCTCTAGTATCATGTGAGTGTTTAACATGGTTACAGCAGAAACACAAACTTTGTTAACACAATATATTCAAAGGTATGTATGATGGTGGATCTGCGGATCTGCACAGAGAAGAGGATAAAAGTTCCTTGCATGCCCTGAGTTCATTCTACAAGGAACTCTATTTAAATTATTCTGGCTAAGCAAGCAAGAATAAGAGACATCATGCAACAGCATACTGGTTGAGAGAGAGAGAGAGAGAGAGAGAGAGAGAGAGAGAGAGAGTACAAACATAGTTCAATGGACTTTTGATTGGGGTTGAAAATCCACATAGACAAAGTTTACCTTGGAATAAACTGCTAAACTAACATCCATGCTTGCACCATCAGTTTGAACTCTAAAATCACGGTCTCCCAAGTGTGCTACTTTGACTTCCAAACCTGGGGAACTACTTTCCCCTGTCTGTAAGTACCAAAAAAAAAAAAAAAAGGATAACATAATAGATAACTAAGAACAGGAAAACCTCATGGAACAGTAAGAATTGGTGGTATTTCTTTCAAACAAAAGAAGTGATGGTCAAGAGCCATACTATACAAAGAGTAAGATACTACCTCAATGAGATAGCTCCCATCTGGCTGATAGGTGATAGAAAGTGTCAAAAGCTTTGAACCAATGTTATCGTATTCATTCACCCACTCAAGTTCCATGGTTTGCCTTGCATGATGATGAACTCTAAAAGGGGGATGAGCATACCAAACCGAGAGCCCTCCTGCAGAAATTGATAGACAGACTGAGAGGCTTAACTATCACAGATCGCGAGACAAGCTTGGAGACTCGACAATACCAGGGGGCCTCTCCTTCAATGCTCTGTGCTCCTTTTCACAAATACATGCAGCTACCATGGATGCACTCAATTTAGCAGCATTATAAGGTTTTTGTGCCGCTACTTGATCACTTGGATCACTAAACAAATCATCTCGAAAGTGCTCAATAAAGTGGGTCTCTACTTCACCAGCTTGGAATGCCTGATGGTTGGCAAGTCTGGAGAGAAAATTTATATTGGTCGGGAGACCTCCTACCTGCATCGACAATTTTGCAATTGTTGACTAAATGTGGAAGAAAAACAGTAACTGAACTGTAGAACGAGTCAGCTGGGAAGTAGCATGTCTATACAAAGTGTAGAAACTTTATATCCATCTCAAAACCAATTGGCAACGGGTGGAGAGGTTCTAAATATTATTAAGTGATCTCCTATTCCATACCCAAGCAATGTGGGACAACTACTATAACACCCCCCTCACGTGCAGACGCATTTAGGTCTGTCACGCATGGCCACTTTTTGGGTCCTATCAAAGTGCAGCCTTTTCTGGGCCTGTCATCGTGGGGTGTGGGCTAGATTTAAATTTTTTTTTATACATAAAATTTGGGATGGAATGGGCCTACTCTGTTACCATGTAGAAACCAATTGGCAACGAGTAGAGAGGTCCCAAATGTTATTAAGTGATCTCCCATTCCATACCCAAGCAATGTGGAACACATACTCTAACACAAAGAAACAGCTGAGTGATCCACAAGGATGCACAAAATAAACAAGCAATTAACCTTTCACACACAGAAAACATGACCACAATTGGTTAACTCTGGCTAAAGGGATCTCCTGAGACAAATCAACAAAATATGTCATCCTTTACATGATTGTCCCTTTTCCTTGTCCCAGGGAATCGAGGATGATCATATTATTAGAATATGGAATCACAGCAGCAGGCTGACAGCTCATACTGAAGATATTAGATATTTATAATTTGCTTACTCTAACACAAAGAAACAGCTGAGTGATCCACAAGGATGCACAAAATAAACAAGAAATTAACCTTTCACACACAGAAAACATGACCACAATCGGTTAACTCTGGCTAAAGGGATCTCCTGAGACAAATCAACAAAATATGTCATCCTTTACATGATTGTCCCTTTTCCTTGTCCCAGGGAATCGAGGATGATCATATTATTAGAATATGGAATCACAGCAGCAGGCTGACAGATCATACTGAAGATATTAGATATTTATAATTTGCTGGTTCACGAAAGCATAACCATCTATGTTTCAAAGATAGAACATTGGAAGTATGGTGAACTGAAGACGTATATCCAGCGTCACTCTACCTGAAACTTTGACAGGGAGTCCTTTAGTTTAACTAATGCTGCAGAACGATTCTCTCCCCATACTACAAGCTTTGCAATCATAGGATCGTAATGCATGCTCACAGTGTCCCCTTCTTCAACTCCAGTTTCAACCCGAACTGTTGATGGCATTGACCGAACATTACAAAAAATCTATACCACAAGGGAAATATCCAAACAAATGCCATTCTAACAACTGGTGGGATTGTCCTCTACAAATACCTTTCATACAAAAGTATATCTTACTTGCATGGTTCCTTGACCAGCTAAGGAAAGCATTACTACACCAAAAAGGTATACGGTTGAAGGATAATTAGGATTCCAATATGGGGCATGTATAGTTTTATTCCTTTGTGCAGTTTTTATAAGGACTAATGAGTTAATGAATCAGGAATCATTGTGAGTGGCGCTGGTATCAGAAGCTGCCAAAATATAAGTTGTAAGCGTTTAGTTCATAAAACATCAACTTCTGAGATAAACTTGTACCTGTGGATGAAGTTGGAACAGGATTATAATGGTGAAGAACACCAGTAGCAGGAAGGAATCCTTTCGGAACATTCTCAGCATATATTCGGGCTTCAAAAGCATGACCTGCCAACAAATTGAGACATGTCAGCATGTCTTAATACACGTACATGAAGGAAATGTGGCTTTAAGTTCCAAACATACAAAAACATATAAACCTGGATGAAGGCAGAAACCTAGCATTAACACCTCTCAAAAAATTGCCAAGTTATATTCATGCACTGTTGAAAGTCGCTTCACTACATTTTGTCACTCTCTATACATCATCGGATATTTTGAAAATAAAATGCTCTAACTATTTCATCCAACTACATAAATGGGGGAAAGAAAAGGAAATTGTGAAACACAACATTTATTCTCCTTCCTCTGTTTATTAGGGACCAGCCAATCACAACAGCCTTGTATATCCTGTTGTCACTAATACGCAATTGGAACACTTTTAAAGGATCATTTCTCTCTAAATAAAGCAGAATACAATATGGAAACCAAAAAAATGGGAACAAAACTAACCTGATAATGGCAATTGTGATTGACTCATGGGAAGAGGCTCTCCATTTGCAACATTTATCTGCCACTCCACGAGATCTTGACCAATAATCATCTCAGTCACAGGATGTTCAACCTACCACAGTAAAAATACAGACCCACATTTATGCCTGTTATACTTTCAGAGAATAAAGGAAGGAAGCAAAGTGATCAAAGAACCTGAAGACGGGTGTTCATCTCCATGAAATAAAATTGTCCCGACGAAGTATCAACTATGAACTCCACAGTGCCAGCACTGTGATAACCAACTGCCTTCAGAAATCAGAAAGGAACTGCCAAATTAGTGAAACTAGTTGAATGGATCACAAAAAAAAAAATGTTGAAATGTGAAGGAAAAGATGTCAATAACAAAGTTGGGCCAGACATATAAGCAACAAAATAAACCATAAGGATAAAAAAAGATAACAAAAATACACACAAACGCACATGCACAGACATCTATTTCAACGATCAAGATTTTCATTTTGTTTGTATACTCACAAGAAATCTGCAGTATTCTTCCAAATTCTCATGAGAATACCATAAGCAAATCGAGAAACATAATTCTCTTATCAAATAAAGTTTTCGGGCATATGGTATTGATGGAATCTCAACCTTTAAACGAAAAGCCATTAGCAAATAAGCGTGGTGAAAGATTGAAACCCCGCTTCTGACTACATTCAGGCCTAACCATACAACAGAGGCGACAAACCAGTCTCAAATAGCAAGTCAACGATCATGACAACACTCAGTGGAGGAGTTTTTAGATGAGGATATAAATTTACAGGAGAAGCGCAAAGCATCAGGTTTCATAGCATCAAAAGATAGAACAGGAACTGTGTGATGAAATATTTGATTTGGGCTAAACTATCTAAACTATCTACAATATTTGATTTGGGCTTCAACGATGTGTGATGAAATATTGAAGTTTGTCTCCTAAGACAAACGTACAGCACTAGGATAACAGACTGCAGCAATCAGGGTTCAATGATAATTCAGATGTACAGAACCAGGAGCATGCCTTAAATTGTGAGGAAGAAAAAGAAATGAGAAGATTCATATTGTCTCAAGAAAATGACATATTGTGGAATTATTATCTTTCATAAGTTATGATATAGATATGAGAGAATGGGATAATACTATACTGATCTCCTTGACTAAGTGCTCATTCAGACCTTGGCTGCAGATACAGCAGCTTGACCCACATGGGAGCGGAAGTCATTCGAGACATTTGGCTGCATCAACATCGTTTCTACCAAAAGTTTAGACATCTAGAACAAGAAAGCTAAACTGAAAATACAGAGACAGTTGCATACAGCTGGAGCTTCTTCAATAATTTTCTGGTGTCTTCTTTGGACACTGCAGTCTCTCTCATACAAATGTAAGATGTTCCCATGTTTGTCCCCAAATACCTTCACATATAAAACAAATTCAGAGAACCACAAGAATCAGCATCTAAGTCATATAAGCAACATAAGTTCTTATCATGACCTTTCCATTAGACAAAAAATACGACAATGCGCCAACGACTCAACAACAGATTTCAAACACAAAATCAAATAAACAGATACAACAAGGAAACTGAGTATATACGACAGGCTGGATTTCAAGCTTAATTTATCATACATGAACTTATCTAGAGATGCTCAAACATAAGAGTACCTGGACTTCTATGTGCCTTGGCCGTGTGATATATTTCTCAAGTAAGATTGTATCTACGCCAAAAGAAGCAGCAGCTTCACGTTGCGCTCCCAAAAACGAGTCAACAAATTCACCTGGACCTTGCACAATCCTCATACCCTGAGAATGAACAGAAAATCACACAGATGTTGATGAACTTGATTGCGATGTGTTTTGCCACCAATAACTGGTCAACAATCATGACAGTCCAAGAATAATCATAAGAGGGAACACAACCAGTGGCACACCTTCCCTCCACCTCCATGAGTTGGCTTTATCAAAATAGGATATCCAATCTTGTCTGCTTCTGACTTCATGAGGTCAACATCTTGTTCATGACCATGGTATCCAGGCACAAGTGGCACCCCTGCTGCACCCATTATCCTCTTTGATGCACTGAGAACAGATTAAAAACAGATTACAACCAATTAAGAACTACCATCCCAGTGAACAAACTTTTTTAGAGCCTTTTTCACAAGGAAAAAGGAAGAAGAGAAAATATGGTAATAGTATAGACAAACATGAACACACACATTGAGATATCAACCTGCAGCCTCATGTTGTCATATGTACCAAGTAATGAACACATATGTCTAGAAACTGTATTTAAAAAGTGCAAGACTAAGGTTTAGAGTTCTAAGCATAATCGGTAAAAGTTGAGGGGCAAGAGAACAAAACACAACATACACTTGGAAAATAGATGGGAAAAAAAAATACATTTAATTCGAAACCCAAGAAATGAACAAGTGGTGCATAATAGATGCGATTCTGGAAGCTAAGACTGACAGATTCAATATAAAGAGACCGAAACTTTATTCTGCTCTTCTTCCCTTGCCCCCACAAAAACACGGAAGAGAGAGAGAGAGAGAGAGAGAGAGAGAGAGAGAACAAACCAGGATTCGGGACCAAAGGGATTAACAAGAGAAGGCACAGATTTGTACCTTTTATCACCCATGTCCCTGATAGCAGATGCTGGAGGTCCAATAAATGTAAAACCCTCATCTTCACAAAGTTGAGCAAACTCAGCACTTTCTGATAAGAAACCATAGCCCGGGTGGATAGCCTAAATATTACATAAACATTTTCACTCTGAAACAATGACCTCGCATTTGCCAAAACACTATCACTCATGCTCTAGCAATGCCAACATAGATAAATTCAGTATAAAGGGCAGAAAAGCCAACGAAGATAAAGACGCAATGCAGTAACTCAATTGCCAGACAAGATACTGACCATCAATATGAGTTCATAAGAAGCATCACTGGTATGATAACTTAGTCAGTTAAAAAGCAACAGTTGTAGTTGAGACTATTTAACCTTGCCTAGACAATAAAACTGCAATGTACTCATACAGTTAAGGGAAATCATTACGGAACAGTACAGAAAGAAGAGTTCAAATCCTCTATTAACCAAAAATGTCTCCCGCAGCCAAAAATGCATCTGAACACCAAGTGTGTTTTGGTTCAGAGAATAAGCTGCAAACGAACTGAGCTGTTCGCAAGCAGCTCGAGGCTCGGCTCGGCTCGGTTCATTATATATGAGTCGAGCTCCAGTTTTAACCTTGTTAAGTAAATGAGCCGAGCTCGGGTTAGTAATTAGTGGTAACTCAGACTTATTTGTGAAAGCTTGGCTCGGCTCGTTTAGTCAACAAACCAAGCTCAAGCTCGACTTAGTTTTGATTCTTTTGAATGAGCCGAGCTCATACACTTCAAAGCTTGGCTCGGCTCGTTTGCAGCCCTTTAGAGGATTTGAGGGGCAAAAAGCATGCCGTGACACAAAACACAACCAAGTAGGGCTGCTAAATGAACCAAACTACTCGATTTCAAGTTCATGTTCGCTTAAAAGCTCATTCAAGATCAGTTTGGCACATAAACAAACCAAAGTTGAACATCTTTTTAAAGCTCGTTAAGTTCAAGCTACTAATCGGCTCATTTGGCTTGTTTGAGATTGAGACTAGCTTGTCTCGTAAACAAGCTAAGCTCGAACATATTTTGTAGATCGTTAAGTTCCAATCAAACTTGAACAACCAAGTGCTTGGCTCGTTCTGCGTGTATAATGTGACAATCAAAGAATATAGGAGTAATTGAATGAGGATCAACAGTAATCAAGACACAGAAGGAAATCAATACGCTGAGATGATCAATTATCACCTGAGCACCGGTACGAATTGCGGCTTCGATGATGGACGAAGCGTTGAGATAACTAGACCTCGCCGGCGGCGGACCGATGCGAACGGATTCATCGGCGGATTTGACGTGGAGACTGTGACTGTCCGCGTCGCTGTACACGGCGACGGTTCGGAGCCCTAGTCTTTTGGCGGTCCTCATGATTCTACAGGCTATTTCGCCTCGGTTGGCCACCAGTATCTTCTCAATCCTTTTTCCGGTATTACTCCGGTTGTTCTGCACCGGAATTGTACTGAACAACAGCCGTGATTGGAGATTGGAAGGGTTGTGGTGGAGTTTCCGGCGAACAATCGACGCGATTGACGGCATTCTTTTTGGAAAACGGACTCGATCACCGGCAGCGTCTGAGTCTGGCACTGGACTAATTTAAAGATTGGAACGCGATCGCATGGAATATCCTTTCTTTTCTTTTTTCTCGATCCGACGCATGGATAATCTGATACTACAGTAAAATTTAAATTAGATGATCACATGGATAAGGACGATACGCGGGCTTTAGGGCCACTTTAGATGATGAAAAACGGTGAGATAAGCAAGATGAGTTATTTTCCGTAAAATCTTGCCATTTTTTGTGAGATTTGGTGAGAAAATGGATGATTCTATTAAAACATTTTATTTTATACTATTCTTTTCATTTCTCATCAAAATGGTCAATTCAAATGAGTGATTTGACTAGAAATTAAAATTCTTTCTTTTTTTCTCTTGAAATCACTCCATCCAAACGGACTGTTATTGTCATCTAGCGCGCGGTAATATTTGGGCAGAGTTCCCCTTTATAGGAATATTTAAATATCTATCATCTTTATCCATGCCATGTAAGAAATCATTCCGCCCTTTTTTCATGCTTATTTTTTTATCCTCATAATGTGTAAATTACATTTCTTACCATTTTCACTATGATATACATATATTATGTTATATTACTTACCTAATTTAGTGGGATTGATTGGATTATTTTTTCAATTTAGTAGAATTGGATTGATTGTTTTCCTAATTCAGTGGGATTTTGTAAATTTAAATATGATTATATGTTAAATTATTTTCCTAATTTAGTGGGATTGGATTGGATTATTTTCCTAATTTAGTGGGATTGTATTGAATTGTTTTTCTAAATCAGTGGGATTTTGTAAATTTAAATATGATTGATTACTTTTATTTTTTTATTTTTTTATCTTATTACTTTTATATTTCAAATTAAATCGCATCAAAACAATCATAATTCATGATTTTTTGGTAATTTTAATATGATTGATTACTTTTACAAAAATGCTACTTGCACTGTTGTGTTAGTTGTGTGCGTAATTCTGACCGTCCAGATGCATTTGGACGGTTTAGATTCTATAAAAACTCTTCCAAGGAAAAGTTTAACTTTTATGGGGAAGAGCTTGAGCGAATCCTGACAATTTATTACAGCAATGGATGATGAGAGATTGGTTGTGTGTTGTGTTTTACACAATCGTTGTGTGTGTATTTCAATGATAATATTTTGGGAGTACGTCATGTTAATTAAATCGGTTTCAAGCTAAATTACGAATAGTCATGAAATGTTAAAATTGACATGGTAATTTAACCATGAAACACTAATCACGATAACACCTGTTTTGATGATAATTTAACCATATTTCATGGAATAAGATCAATTAAAAATATGACCTTTTTGGTTAATACGTGGGTATTTTAACATGATCAATATATGCAAAAATATGGTCAGCTTATCATATTAATTTCATAAAATATGGTCACTTTATCATATCTGGTTGGCCAATACCTATTTCATGGTAACTGCTACAAATAATCTACCATGAATTCAAAAACTACTATAATAACTCATCTGCTTGTACGTAATACACCATGATGAGAACATGATTTCGATGAACAATTATACATGCAATATTGATCATCTTCTAAAAATGATTTACCATAAAAAAACAAACATATTTCAAAAATTCGATTCATGGTAAACTGTTCAATTAAGAATGGCGGAGGAACCCATGTGGGTTTTCAAATTCTATTGCAGATTGGAATGAAAATGGGTTTTCATGGGAGAAGTGAAAATGGGTTTCTTTGTTGAATCATCTTCTCCTCAATCGTTTTAGGATTTCCCGATGCAATGGACGAGGGCAATAGGTGGATGGTGATCAGGCACATGTTCGAATGGCAACAGGCTGGAATACAAGATGAAAAGAAACACCATATGAGCGACGAACGGCAACGGGATGGAATCCAGGATGAGTGACGGATTGGATGGCGTGAGCGCAGTGTGAGGTCGGCGACGGGATGGAATCCAAGATGAGCGACGGACTAGATGGCGTGAGGCCAAAGGACTAAGCGTCGGGATGAGTCGGAGAAGTTGACGGAGCGGGTGGCGATTCAAATCCGAGAGAGTGGAGAGAGGGTTTTCATCCCTTGCCATAATGAATATTTGGAAGTTTTGAAAAAGATATACATGGAAAGCGTAAGATTAGGATTAATTAGATGTGTATATCCATTAATTACGCACGGGACCTCCGAGGTTAGTTTTCAGTTCCAAAAATCAGGGCTATATACAGTATCTTGAAAAACAAAGAAATACAATTAATATAGTGCAAAAAGGGTAAACTTGGGTTTATAAAAATTGGAGGATGGAAACATAATCCTAAAAAGTGGATGGAATGAAAACATAACCCATACTAGATTGGAGGATGAATATTTAAGTACCCCGAATTTATACTGCGGCAATTTCTTATCAACTGCCCGTTTGATCGGTTAAGATCCGAGACTTTGATTATCGGGATGTGCAGCCAAACCGGCCATTCTAGCATCTCCTATTCAGTTTTTGACACCGTTCTTTTTCTTCAAAATTATTACTCCTCTTGCACCAAATTGCTGGTCCTTTCTTTTTTATGGATGTCCCAAAAACGTAGGAGGATGTTCATTATCGAGCATAAAAAAAACAAAACAAAAAACATATGTTTATTTTAAAAAGTCAACATAAAAAGTTATGTAACATTACTCTTTCACATTTTCTTTTCTATATTAAGTGTCATGCTAAGCATAAAAAGAGGTAAATTGGAAAAGTCAATACCAACTATATTTTCCATCATTCTAATTATAACTATAAAAGGGACAACCAAATTGGGATAGAAGAAGTATTAGACTTGGCTCAAATTTTTAGATCGCACCATTCATCACAATAAGAGGAATGAAAAAAATATAAACTATACATCAAATTTGAATTTTTTTCGTCATTCATAATATATATCTCAACTGAAGTACATTCACCCCCCTCCTCTAACTCTATTGGTAGCTCAAACATCTCACTGATCAATGAGTAATCTGATTCAATAGCCAGTTATTTTGGTTTGGAAGCGTAAAGCATAGAGTTGCAAGCTTCAACGGCATCTCCCACTGTTAGATAAATCCTCTTCTGCCCTATTGCCTCAATCAACTTTGACTTGTTTAGCTTCTCAATCACCTCACCCCTTGGATTCGCCTGGAAGAGCTATAAAAAAAACAAGGAAGGGAAGGGAACATAATCATCTTCTCAAATCTCACTAATTAACTAAGGAACAACACTTCTTGCCCTTCCAAAAAAAAAAAAAAAACCCATGGTTTTTGCTAAAAAGGTTCTAGTAGTTCTAATTAATAAAGAAAGATTCGTAAATTTCTTTTGCCGAGAAAAAGAAATAAGAGTTTCGAAAATCATTCCATATCAAAATGATCCTACAAGTGCAACCAATTATATATAGAGTGTCATAATGCGAACAAATATAATTGAAAACGGTACTTTTTCAAATCATTTCATGCAACTTTTTTTTTTTTAATTTGTTGGTTGTTGAAAACAAACTACAAATAGTAAAATATACCTTCAGCCCTTTATATCAGTATTCTTCTTGAGCTCTTCAAACATGTTGATTCCACTTGTATCGATGTTGCCAACCGCTGATAACCAGAGATGATCAATTTATATAGTACTATATAAGTCATAGAATTGATATATATATCTCTAGATCAGCAGCACAAATTCAATATCATATCCATCATGATAACTTACCACCCATATCAAGTACGAGAAAACGTAAGCTGGGTTTTTCCTCGGATTTTAGATTGTCTTGTTCCTCGGCTATCCACCGCAAAATCCTAGATCAAGTATTTGATATTAGCCTTCATGGTATTTGACGTTGTTAGAGCATCTCAGGTGGTTGGAGCCAATTTTTTGAAGCCAACCCTATTTTTGGCTACAGTGTGATTTTGTTTAACCGTTGGAGACGCTTTTTTATTAATATTTTACAGCTGGTATATATATAGGAGTATTAAATATGAAAACTAGATGTTTTAATTTAGAACCTTTCTCTCAAGTAGCATGAATTGGCGAAGAAAATGGGAGAACTAATCTCAAGTATAAGAATTCAGGGAACATTAGTGGCATTTGGGTACTGATCAATGCTTCTGTAGATCACAGAATCTGGGATGTTTCCGAGAACCGCAATCCTTGGTCTCGAGACGAGAAACAGTAGTCTAAGCAAAGATAATCCAAGCTGCATCATCAAAGCACCAACAATTAGCAGACGAACGAGTTTCAAGTTCAGAATCAGGAATTGGATCGTCTCAAGTCTTTAATTTGGACTTTGACGGAACGTTTCAAATCTAGATCGTTTATTGTTGCAATTAATGGTTCGAATTTACTTAGATAGTCTTACCGATAAAAATACACGAGCAAATCCGAAATATACTCGTACCGACAAAATCAGTATTTGAGCAAATTCGCACATCAATTATATATACCAATATATGATCCCAATTTAGACCGTCCCGATCAGTCCAAAACTTAGATCGGAAAAAATCCGAACCCTAATTGTAGCTTGAGAAATGAATGGTTCATACCGCGACGACCAAACCAATCTCGATGCTGCCAAACACCAAGCCAACGTAGGCAACCACGCAAACCACGAAGTCCAACTTGTCGATACGCCACATTTGGATAGCTGCTTCGTAGTCTACTATCCCCATTATTGTCGCCACCATTATTATCGAAGACAACACCGCGATGGGAGTGTATTGGAACCGTAGCGTCAAAAATACCAAAGTAAACAGGACTGCCAGCGCCGTTACGATGTTAGAAGCTGCTGTTTTGCCCCCGCGTTGACGTTCGCCGCAGATTGGGAAAGTGATCCTGAAGTTCATTGTTATGCCCATAAATATTTTTAGTAACTTTCGCAACATTTGCAAATGCTCACAATTGCTCTGTGCTTCAAGTGGAGCCCCAGGCCCCCAGCTAATGAACAATGAGTTTATGGTCCTCTAAAATTAGTCGGGTTACGCGTAAGCTATTGTGAAGCATAATTTACAGCCCATAATCGATTCTTTTCACCCTCCTATTTTCTATAATCGATTTGTTTTTTTATCCCTTTGCATGTGAAGTTACAATATATACTGTCCTTTCATATATTGGGTTTTTTCACATATACTACTATGAAAAGACATTATTATGAATTCGAACGTATGAGGAAAACAAAAGAAATACCAAAACCATAGAGTTTAAAAATCAATTATCTTCGCAAATGGAATGAAAGTAAGGACGTAAATACCTGAGGTGGGGTAGCAAGAAGTGAAAGAACCAAGAATATTCATCATCCCAAAAGCAATCATCTCTTTGTTGGCATCAATATGATAATTCTTGGACATGGCAAAGCTTTTGCACACCACAATTCCTCGCTGCGATCGACATGCAAACCATGGTCATTCCCGGCCGTATTTTAAATTCTCATGACCTTATCATCCTCTACTTCCTAATTTGGTCATGTTTCATTGGTGAGATAGTAACACTCCGTGGCATTAACAACCGGCCAACATTGATGTGGGAGTCATGATGAGTGGTACTGTATAGGAGCTAAAAGCAAAATTACAGGTTGAGAGAAACTTAGACTTACAGCGAGACAAACGCTACCGGTTACTATGCCAGTTTTGACGGCAGTTAAGATGTACGGCAACACAAATACCATATGTGTTATTGACAAAGGATTCAGCCCTGGCGATAATTGTCCTATCTGCAAAGAAACATATGTATATACATAAAACACGGGTAATTCTTTACTGGGATTTTGATCAGAGTTGAATATATATTGCAACCTTTTTCTACTTGCACACCTCCATAAATTTTTGGGTTACTTGGCTTTACTCGTACATGATTATATATCTATCCAGAGATCATGTAGGAGAGATAGAGAAAGAAAGACGATCGAGGTATATATAGGGCTAGTGCTCACCACTTGAACCCCGTGATTTTCCGCATGGGTGAGAAAAACAAGGCTCCCCGTGATAAGCGACGTCAAAGGAGCCATTGCCGATATCCAAAAGAGGCTTGCTCGTTTCCTGCTCTACATTTGTGTTTAGTCTCAAAAGATCAGAACATGCATCAATTTCTACAACCAGAGGAGAAGTCAGTGTATTTGCCAGAAATTAATTTAGTTTTTCCGCTCATCGAAACGTTAAGCAAGCATATTTAAAAGTGTTGCTATGAAACTACTTACAATGTATCTAGCGACGACGAGGTAAGAGAGGAAACAACATCCCATTAGAGCGCTTTGCCACCTCCACTGTGCGTGTTAAACTCATCAACGTCGTATATAAAATGACCATTGCCTGGAACACAACTTGAAAGTACAAAAAAAAACCTTTGGAGAGAGAGAGAGACCACATGGGTTTGGGAGGAGATAGAACGCATGACAGAGACAATATTGGTCTCATGGGTAAAATGCTGAAGCCCAAGTATCCCTTTCAGCTGTTGTAGGCACACCACCGTGGCTACTCCTGCCATGAAGCCCACTATTGCTGCATTTGATATGAAATCCACTAGAAACCCTAACCTGCATCAATGAAACACAAAGAAAAAGAAATATTGTAGGAGTTGGATATTTGAACTGGAAAAACAAGAATATATGAAGTCTTAAATCTTTATTCGTATCGGTTATTATTTTGGGTACTTAAATTCTGTGTCCGGCCCCATAACCTTTTGGACGATTCATCGTCGGCGGAATGATGGTGTCTTGCCATTCATCTATTTCAAAATTTTTGTCAAAGGGCCTAATCAAGGGATATAAAAATAGACTGATGATTACAAACGGATGATTAATCTAAAAAATCGACACAAGGACTTAAAAAAAACGATACTGTGATACCAACCTCAAGACACCCAAAGAAGCTTGAAAGACACCGGCGAACAAAGTTGCAGTAAAAGCTAGATGAAGATAAAGTGTCGGGTTTTCATTAGCGTTCACTTTGGCCCCCAACATAGTACCTGTGAGCAGTGAAACAACCGCCGCAGGAGCCACAACCATCTCCGTCGAGCTTCCCATCACTGCGTACACCAACGGCGGAACAACACTCGAATCTGCATTTTCCTACCCAAATATTCTCCTCAAAGAGCCCATTAGATTTTAACTCGACCTTATCATTTTTTTTTTCTCGACAAACGAAAAGACTTTATATTAATTTTTGAAATAGTAGTACAAAGATTAACGGAAACAAAGGCACAACGGAACTCTGTCGAGCTTCCCATCACTGCATACACCAACGGCGGAACAACACTCGAATCTGCATTTTCCAACCCAAATATTCCCCCTAAAGAGCCCATTAGATTTTAACTCGACCTTATCATTTTTTTTTCTCGACAAATAAAAAGACTTTATATTAATTTTTGAAATAGTAGTACAAAGATTAACGAAAACAAAGGCACAACGGGACTCCGTCCAGCTTCCCATCACTACATACACCAACGGTGGAACAACACTCGAATCTGCATTTTCCAACCCAAATATTCCCCCCAAAGAGCCCATTAGATTTTAACTCGACCTTATCTCTTCTTTTTTTTCTCAACAAACAAAAAGACTTTATATTAATTTTTGAAATAGTAGTACAAAGATTAACGGAAACAAAGGCACAACGGGACTCGCGTATCCTGACGAGGTTGACACCGACACAGATCGACAGTCACTTGTCCCCAAAGCCCCGCAAGATAAAAGCTGAGTTGGCAAGACACCAACCAAAGCCTGAATCAAGACAGTTTAAAGACAAAACCAAACAAGCCACAATAATCGAATGGCTAGCCTCAACCTCAATGTGAAACAAAAACCAGCAAATTGTTGATAAGCCACATGTACCGGCCGGAAAATCAAAGCTTTAGGAGCAATAGTTAAAGGTAAGATTGGCTTCAATTTTGATATCAATTTTAAGCTAAGTAGCCAAGTGAACATTGTCACGCTCTTACTGAAATTAATTCAATAATGTGTAACGCCAGTTTGAAAGGAAAATTGTTATTTTTTTTTTTTTTTGTAAGGAAAACAAAGAGAGGAAAATTGTTGCCAAAACTTTTTAATGCACTTACAAAGGCCAATAGTAGGCGGCAAGTTTGCTAGCTGGGCGTAGCCGATCCCCTGCGGGATAGCGATACTAGTGACAGCGATAGCGGCGATGAAGTCGTGTTTTAGAAGCTCGAGGCCGTAACGCGGGCCCCACTCGAGGATCGGTAACAAGTATTGGAGCCCCATTACGAGCTTCCGAGACCAAGACGGCCACGACTCGTTCTTGAATTGCCTGAGTGGGTCGTCGTGGAAGAAGGTCTCCTTCATGGACGTCTTGAGTGAATCGAAGAGCGGTACCGGTGACGGTATGGCGACGCCGTTGGCTAGCTCCACGTTTGTTGATGTACTACTCTTCGTGCTGCTGGACTCGCCCATTTCGCAATCTTTTGAAGTACTTTTAATTTTGCTATACTTTTTTGGGAGAGAGAGATTTTTAGATATAGTAGAGGAAGAGAGGGAATAGAAGTTCTGAACTGGAGTGAAAGTCCAAATATTGCATGTTGTAATAGAAAACTGCATTTTCCTAATTATTATATAGTACAAAATATTTTATTTTTCGATTTCATAAAAATTCATTGTTTTGAATATCAAACCTTTAACTGTTAGTAGGATATTAAAGACACATTTCAGTTATATTATTCTGGACATAAAATTTGACAAATCAATCGTATTAACTTTAAAAATTACAAGTATCATGTTATTTTGATTACGTATATCTCATAAAAAAAAAAAATTTCGCCCAAGACAACTGTCAATGACTTGTCCCAATGCTTTTGCTGATTTCAGTGGGAGACGACGTGGACAAATAAGAAGCGGCAGCTTTTTTTATTGGGTAGAACGACAAAGGGGTAATTTCACTTAACCACCCACGTACGTAGAAAGCGGCAGCTTGGAGCCTTGGACTGGGAACATCAAGAAACAAACAAAGATTTGGGTCATTATCATTTACTTCAATATAAGATTCATGAGAAATACGTTCTTAGAATTTAGAAATAAGCGTGGATGAGATGGAATCTCTTCAACTATTTAGTTTATTTTTTTTACTCATTTCTACTTTGGTTATTGGTCGACATTCTAAGGATAATCGATTTGACTAAGTGAGTAATATAATCGTGAAGAAAAATCATTATTGACCAAAACGAAAACAAGTTGATGTATTTATAACTTTTTTATTTGGCAAAGCAGGTACGTGGAATCAAACTTAAAACTTTAGAATGGAGTAAATTCTAGCTAAGTTTCAGGCCAAGATCACCAAACCAACTTCTTGGAATTATTTATAACTTATTTTTGTTCTTATTGAGCATATTTTTCAAAAATTTGTCCTACTTTAACATAAACATTTGGAACAAAATAACTTCAGAATTTCTATAAATATGAGAAAACATTTAAACTCGGTCAAAAAAAATTTAATTAAAGAATATCGATCAAATTATTGACTCATATTCTGAATCTCTGATCATAGGGTATCGTTCGCTTTGAAGCGCTTCTTCACTTATTTTATTAGAAGCGTTTTCTTTACTTTTTGTAAAAATAAATAGGAAATGTGACAAAGTCAAGTTTTTTTTTTTCTATTTTTATATTCGGTTATAAACAATCTATCAGAGAACATCTCTCCTCCTAGGACGGCAATCATTTTTGTCTTCTCCAAAAAAAAAAAAAAACAAGAACTCAACGCATCTGCAATAATTTGGATCTGATAAGACGAATAATTAATTCAAAAGAAAAGGACAAAAATAATGGGAAACTACAACATAAATCGAAAGGTGGAAAGTATTTTCCATTGCCGGAGAAGACCAACATGTTTATTTAGTACTTAAAAAAATAGTAATCAAGATTAAATTTCTTAATTTTTCATCATTTCCTGATGTGTCACTGGCTGATTGGATATGCATAATCGGTTATTTTTACGCTGCATGCTACCTTGCAACAACCAATTATGCAGTGCCATGCAGGCGGATATGATTGGTGTTGTGTCCCTAGATTCACGTTATTGATAGCAATTGATGTCTACGTACAAGAATCGCATAAATAAAGAGTCGTATATGTTTGTTTTGACCTTGAGAATTTTTATTCTCTTGTTAGGATACCCCATTGGTGGCAAATGAGAAGCTCATTTCAACAGTCTTATTGTTAATGATTGAGATGATGAGATTGAGATTTACGATGATGCTAGATGCGATAGGGTGATCTTGGTGGAGACTCAGGTGGTTTTGGACCAATAAGTTTATTCAACAAAATTTTGCATTTGTTAGAGTAATTGGAAAAGTAAAATATTATGACCAAATTTAAATTTTTTTGAATAAAGATAAAAATATGTTGCGTCAAAAAATAAATAAATATTGATTTTTTGACTTATTTTTGTCTTTGTTCAAAAAATTGTGTGTTTCGATCATAATTTTTTACTTTTTTGATCCTTCTCGTCAAGACAAATCAATAATTCACAAAAAAGTTTGACGTAAAACGAACAAATGCAATTTGTTTTTTGGATAAAGACAAACCAATAGGTCACTTTTAAAGATATACTTAATTAGATTGAGGTTTCAACGTACAGTTATTTAAAGATGTGAGCATGTATTTAGGGCCTCCCGGAGATAATGGATATTATATTTGATGTGATTATGTAGCCAGATCATCACTTGGCCTGTTTCTAGTTAATAAGTGAAACATGAGTCGATCTCAAGTAACTTGAATTTTTCTAGTTAATACGTTAAATATGAATCGATCTCAAGTAGCTTGAATTTCTCATCATATAACCAAACGATCCAAGTATTAGTTTGTTCAAGAGCTCTGTTTGAAACCTTAACGATTAATGTTTGTGTAACAAACCAATCGTGAAGAAGAATTCAGCTAACGAACACGAGTTCACACTCGAATAACTTGATTCGTTAAGCAACCCCAAGTCAGGTCACGACCTCTTTATACTTTCAAGTATACAACGCATATCCTACAAATTACATGTTCTACAGATCACACCATATTGGAAGACCTCAAATCTCCCAACTTAATCACAAGCCAGAGGAATTAGTATGACAGATTTCTCTTTTGTTTCAACAAGCCAAATAACTGTTGCATTCGAATGGCTTATTAGTCGACGTAATTGGTTCACTGTTAACTCAGACGTTGTCGCTCCCTGCCTCTGAATCTGCAGCCACTGTTTTTGGTTTGCTGGTGTGAAGCATGAAGTTGCAAGCTCCAACAGCCTCTCCCACAGTAAGATAGATCCATTCTTGGCCTAACAAGTCGATGAACTTCGACTTGTTCAGCTTCTTCATCACCTCACCTCCCGGATTGGCAAGTACGAGCTATAAAATAAAGGAACGAAGGATAATTATTGTTTACGAATTCTTAATAGCCATGTTGACTACAACTAATAATCCTGACTTTCGTTGAGAAAAAGAAAAAGAAACAAGATAATGAATAAATCAATATATATATACCTTGAGGCCTCTTCTCTCAGTACTCTTCTTGAGCTCTTCAAACATGCTTATTCCACTTGTATCGATGTTTCCTACCGCTGCCAACCAGAGATTTGCTCATTCAGTATAACTTATTACGTCTCTGTAGCTAGATAATTACAATTAACCCGATAAGTATTCGGATTCTCTCCGGACCAAGTTTTGGACAGGACGAGACAGTCCAAATCTAGATCATACATGGTACATTGGGATAATCAACTCTTACTGGTAAGAGTCTCTGAGCAAATTTGAACCATTAATCGCAGAAATGGACGATTCATATTAATTTGGATTGTACCGCTCAGTCCAAATTACAGTTACAATCCAAATTAAAGATCAGAGAGGATCTAATTTCATCCAATAACTATGACGACTCACCGCCCATGTCAAGTACCACATACTGCAAGCTGGTGTCCCCAGAGGATTTTAGCCTGTCTTCCTCCTCATCTATCCACCTCGAAATCCTGCACATTATAGTTCATTAGGCTCCATGTTATAAACTGATTCAACCATATTGTACTGTTAATTGCGAATAACGCGATCAGATCTTAATATTTTGTAGAACCTTTCTCTCAAGTAGCTTGAATTGGCGAAGTAAATCGGAGCATTCATCTCAAGTATGAGAATTCCGGGAACATTATTGGCATTTGGGTATTGATCAACACTTCTGTAGATCACAGAATCTGGGATGTTTCCCAGTACCATGGTCCTTGGCCTCGCCACGAACAGTAGCACTCTAAGCAGAGATAATCCAACCTGCATTGCGCCCTTCGTTCTTAGTCAAGAGAGAGTTGAAATCAAAACCACTATTTTTGGAGAACTTGAATGAGTTACAAAGTGTTAAATAAGGCGGTTCATACGTACCGCGACAACTAGACCAATCTCAACGCTGCCGAAAACCACGCCAACGAAAGCACCCATGCACACCATGAAGTCAAACTTGTCGACGTGCCAAAGATGGATTGCTGCTTCGTAGTCTATTAGCCCCAGCATTGCCGCGATTATTATCGACGACAGCACCACGATGGGAGTGTAATGGAACAATGGCGTCAGGAATAACAACGTGATCATGACTGCGATTGCCATGACAATGTTGGACATGGCCGTTTTGCACCCTGCGTTGAAGTTCACTGCTGACCGGGAAAACGGCCCTGAAATTCATTGTGATGTCCAGAATTACATATTGGTTAGCAAATCACCAAAAGGCGTCACATGCACAATATCCAGAGACGCGTTAAAGTTTGCTCAGACATCTGGTTATTAAGAAAAATAGAAGGGATGGAATCCGAAAGAGCGAGCTTCTGTCCAGTGGAGGAAGGGCAGAAATGTGATAGGAAATCAATGGATAGATAGAAACCTGTGGTGAGATAGCAAGAGGTGCAGGAACCGGCAATGTTCATCATCCCAAAAGCAATCATCTCTTTGTTTCCATCAATGTGGTAATTCTTGAACATGGCAAAGCTTCTGCCCACTGCAATCCCTTCCTGCGTTATATCGATCAAACAACGCGGCCATGATTCCCGTTCTTAATTAGTTTCCATCGAGTGAAACAAGAAATTAATGTCGTTGGTTTCTCGTGACCTAATCCCTGTAGTGTTCTGCTTTCGAAATTGTTCTCCAACCCAATTCTTGATTGCCAGAATTAAAATTGGTCAGATAACAAGGGTTCTCTTAAACTAAACCAATTTATTTCATTCCAATTAAACCTAGCTATTATCTGGTGATCAGTTCGACATGTGAAGAAACAATAAAAAGTGAGGTCCACAGCGAACGTTTAGCGATAGACCTAGGATTAGTCCCCCGTAGCAGCTTATATGAAGTTGATTGGGAGAGATGCGTGTAAAGGCCTTTTTATTCACTTACAGCGAGAGCGATGACACCCGTAACTATGCCAGTTTTGATGGCCGTTGACATATACGGTGACCCAAACGCTAGATGCGTTATCGACAGAGGATTTATCCCCTTCTTCAATTGTCCTATCTGCAAAAAATGCGTACAAACGTAATGTCAAAAACTTTTTCACCACAATATTGGAGAGAATAGACAATCGGAAAAGCTAAACGTTAGTTCTAGTGACAGGACCCCCCGGACCAGAATAGTTCAATCTGTTAGAAATATGTAAACCCAATTTGGATATTTCCTTGTTTTACTTTTTGGGGTTTTCATGTAATATCTTTATACTTTTGTATTTAGTATGTAATATGTTAAAAGGTGGGTCTAGAATTTTGTACAGAAGTATCTAGTGGCTGTGTGTATGTTTCTTTGTTCTTTGTAAGAGAAAAAAAAAGGGGACAAAATTCATTTTCACCTCTTGTGGTTATCGTCATATGCGGATACCTCCTTCATGATTCAAAACTAACCACATAACCTACCTGTGGTTTTGAAAATGTGCGGATAGATTCCATGCCATCATGTTTTCCATCCATATTAACGGAGGTGTATCTCACACGCCTCTAGAATGTAATCTGAGTCGTTCATAATGTATTAAATAAAGAATAGAGTATCTCAGTAAAAAAAATATCTCAATCAAGTATCAGTAACCCAGTGATCTAATTTTTAGTAAATTCAAATTAGAAAGTTTAATTTCATAACAAAATTGATTCGACCGAGAGCTTTTCATTTTTTGATTGACTTGAATTTTGGCATAGATGTAGTACTTGTCAAAATTTACAATATCAACGGTTTAGATTCAATTTTTGGTATAGGGGATGGTGTGGTTAGATTTAAAAAAGAATAAGAATTAAGGGACATGATGAGGGTATATCGGTCTTTTAATGTTGTGTCCGTTAATATGAATGGAAAACATGACGGCAGGGGGTCTATCTGCACATTTTCAAAATCACAGGTAGGTTATGTGATCAGTTTTGAACCATGAAGGGGGTATCCGCATATGGCGATAACCACAGGGGGTCAAAATAGACTTTAAAAAAGAAGAAAAAATGAGACATAGAGACAGAGAAGAAAAAAGAGAGCGTGGGTTTTGTTTGCTCGTATGTGTGCTGTACTTGAAGGTGAAGGAAAAGGCTTTGTAAAACTTGAATCAAGTGAATGAAATCAGCGTTTTAGTGCCCAGATAAGTCTTGTTATTGCTGAAATTTCCTGCTCTGTTTTGTTGCTGAAAAACTGCATTTTTGTGGTTCATTTGTGTGCTGAAAATCTGCTGCGATTCTACTCAGTTTGTGACTGTTTTATTGGTGATATTTCTGTGTGATTTGGGCCCCTTATTCCCCCCAACACAATCATTCACTTGATCAGCACCAAAGTTCATGGGGCCTGGCTAAAATTATTAGCCAGGAAAACAGAACGATCCAAACATACTTCACATGTGTTTGGATTCGCTTGACTTTCTCAACCCAAGAGGCTTGAACCCCTTTTTTAGCTTGCACATTTTTGTGGCCCTACCCACTTTTTTAGCTTTTCTTGGCGTATTGGATGTGACATATGGATACATATGCGTACACGGTAGCTATAGCATTAGTGAGAGAGAGAGAGAGAGAGAGAGAGAGAGTGCTGACCACTTGAACACCATGATTTTCAGCGTGGGTGAGATAAACAAGCAGGCTTCCGAAGATAACAGACGTCAACGGTGCCATCGCCGATATCCAAAAGAGATTCGATCGTTTCTTGCTCTGCATATTTGTTTAGTCAGTCTCAAAACATCAGAAAACTATGCGACATACCCGAAAAAGATGGTCTCCATATCCGGTTTTCAATCATCTTCAGACATAGTAAACATAACTGAAAAAATCAAGCTCATGTTTAATTTGAGAGACTATGCATGATTGTCCCGCAAATCGTTAAGAATAGGGTTTCGGTTAATTTCTTGTCTTCCTTTAGATTTGGTTCTTGAGTGGTTTTTTCGGGTGTGCCCGAAATTCTTTTAATTTTTATTTTCTTTTTAAAAATTAATAAAATCTTTTTGCTTAAAAAAAAAATTTCGTTAAGAATAGCATAAACGATTCAACTATCTGGGCTACATCTTCTTGTAGTTTATACAAACTCAGGGGGATGGGTATATGTTACATGTTAGATTCAACGAATTCTCATGTCCAAAGGGCATCAACCCTGCTAACCACATATACATTTGTGCACAGATTTTGTTGTGGGATCCACCACGGGTTCCACACAAATGATTTGAGCCGTTCATTAGATGTAAAATATTTTTTCAATTGTCTTCGTAAAAAATCAGCTCAATTTAAAACTTATAGGTACTTAATTCAATCATCTAAATTTTAATTCAAATTTTCGGGTTATGAAAAGTTAGATAATTAGATTAAGCACTTATAAGTATTGGATTGAGCTGATTTTTTATGAGGACCCTTGAAAAAATATTTTGTATTTAATGAATGGCTCAGATCGTTTGTATAGAACCCGTGGTGGGCCCCACAATACAATCTGTGCACAGATTGCCTGTGTGGACAGATTTTACGCAAAGGACATAAGGACACGATCCTCTATACTGAAAACTCATGTGCCTAGAATTTTCTGGCTGTTGAATTTAAAATATAAAAAAAATCACACAATCCAACGAGAAAAAAATTTCTCGGCATGAATTTTTAAAACAGACAAGATCAAACCCCGTAAAATATATACCCACCCGACAATGCATTTTATTGTTTAACTTTAAGCATGAAGCCATGAACACTGATCTTTGTACGTTTCAGTCTGTTCTGACGTCTACCCACATGCCATGTTGGTAATGGTAGCCTTTAGGGGCTCAGGCCCATCCTATCCAATTCTAATTGTTTAAGTATTGTTTGGCTCAATAACAGAAGAAAGAGAAAACAATTGTCAACCCATACAAGAAAACCGGCCCAGTCATTATCTAAGTATATTCTTTGAATTAATCAGCTGCAAACAAACAAAACGTATACTAGGCTGGCTGATGAGATTCATGAGAATATAACTTGTACCATTTTCACAGATTTGCTTTACTATATTTGGGGTGGGAGTAGGTTGCTTTAGGGACTTTGAAAACGAGTCTTTGCCAATTGGTAGGGAAAAAAAAATTTGAAAAAGATAGGATCAACTGACCGAATTATTGAAATTAAGGCAACAACTTACTTACTTTTTTAGTGTTAATTAATTAGAAACTTAAAATTCATTAATACGCGTTCTCTTGATTAACCTGTTTGACTCGTTCAATCGGCCTGGCATGTGACGTGATTTTCAAAATCCTTTTTTTTTTTTTTAATAACTGCATGAGTTCAGACCATCTTATTTGTACCTCGACTAATTTCAAGAGAACCGATTCAACCTCGCAAAATTGTTACAAATCTCAGTATAGACTGACTTGCAGATCCATCGTAAGTCCGCAAATCGTAACCACTAGACCAGCCCGTTAAGAGGTTGGTTTTCAAGATACTCCTTTTGATTTCTCGAATTTAACAAAGCTATTAAAAGTAGAATTGATTAGCTATGAACTACTTACAAAGTATCTAGCGAGGAGGAGGTAAAAGAGGAAACAGCATCCCAATACAGCACTTTCCCACCTCCACTGCGACAAACCCATCAACATCAGCAACTCAAATTAATTAATTAAGCTGGAAATTAATTAAAGCTAATTTCGTTGCAACCAACCCATTAACATGTTTGTAAATGGTATGCCCTCGATCTGCTCCATAATAATACTAGTCCCTTACAAAAATTTAGTGTCCTTTTTAAAATAAAATATAAAACTCTTGGGAAATGATTTTGTTATTCCTTTTTCTTTTTTTTTTGTTAACGTCACTCTTCTGTAAGTGTATTTTTGTACCAAAAATACACTTAAAGGGGAGTGGAGTTAACAAAAAAAGAGTGACAAAATCAGCAACCAAACTCTTTCATGCTTAATTTTGCGAAGTTCATGAAAAAATATTTTATGTTGATTCATAATTAAACATCACTATAAGTCGTACTGAACTACCATTATGAAGCAAAAGGGAGTGGTTAGTAAGGTAATCAACCTATGTATTTTCAATGATTCATGATACACTAATAACAAAATGCAAGTGACCGCCTTTTTGTCATCAAAATAGGCAGGTATATATTTCCGAAGTATCATGTGACATTCGATTCACGACAGTGTATATATTTCCGAAGTATCATGTGACATTCGATTCACGACAGTGTATGAGAGAGAGAGAGAGAGAGAGAGAGAGAGAGAGAGAGAGAGAGAGAGAGAGAGAGAGACCTTATGGGTTTGGGTGAAGACAGAACGCATGACGGAGATGAGATCGGTCCCATGGGTGAAGTGCTCAAGCCCAAGAATACCTTTCAGCTGTTGAAGGCACACCACCGTGGCTGCTCCTGCCATGAACCCCACTATCGTTGCATGCGATAGGAAATCCACTATAAACCCTAACCTGCACAAACCGGTCAACAATCTAATTTTTGTATCAATTTAAAAAAAAAAATGTTCACATCAGCTAAATTAGAATGGCCGATTTGAACTTGGGGAAAAAGTAGTAATCATTCCGGAAAAGGAAATGAATAGTCCAGATTCATTGTAATTTTCTTTCTCGAACAATTTCATGGATTGAGTTTCATGCATCCTAACATTATTGAAAAATTTATGCATCGTGTAAGTGAAAATGCATGGAGAGAGAAATGATTTATGCCATATATTTGAAAGAGTTTGTTCAAACAAAATAATGGTCCCTAGCTACAAAAAGTACTTCCAATAATGCAAAGTGAATTTTCCCGTGATTGTAATAAGTTGTAAAACATGCAAGAAGACAACCTAACGATTCCAACAATAACAAACCAAAATTTGGAATAACAGATACAAAATGCCAAATTAGTAATTCATATATATGATCAGTATTGCTTTTGTGCCTAATCAACGAGAAATACTTTTGAACGACTCGGATTGAAATTCTCTCTCTCCTTTCATCTCAACATTTTTTCTCTTTTTTTTTTCTCTCTCCAAATCCGAGCCGACCAAAAACGCAATGGACGGTTCGGATGCGCCGAGCAGACATCACGTGGTACCCACCCAACACTGAAATTTTTTCCCTAATCAACCAATCGAAGTAAACATGGGCTTATTATTTGTAGTGGCCAACTAGGTTTTTTTTTTTTTTTTCTTTTTTTGGATAATTCAGTTATCTAGGCTATGTTACTGCACCTTGACTAATTTTCAAAGACCAATTACACCACTCACTTGCGAGGGTTTCAATTAAAGCCAGAGCAAAAGCTTTATATATATGGAGGCCAATAATGTTACTTCTCAAAATAAAAACAGGAGTTCATGACTGACTATATACATATATATATCAGTTTTCTCTTCACTTATCATATTTGGATTATGCACCTAACCGGATAATTATAGATATCTACGCTAAGCAGAAATCATTAGGTTATTTATTTGGATATTAGTATCGTTGGCCCAGACATCCGGTTATAAAAATATGATATTACAATATATATGAAAGCTCATATGTAATTTTCAAAAAAGAAGAAGAAAGAAACCTCATATGTAATCATCGTAAGTAGTATTTTACTCCTACATATTCTTTTCTGTGGCTTACCTTAAGATACCCAAAGAAGCTTGAAGAACTCCGGCGACGAACGTTGCGGTGAAAGCCAAATGAAGATAGAGTGTGGGATTCTCATTAGCATTCACTGCATTCCCCAGCATAGAAGCTGTGAGTAGCGATGCAACGGCGACCGTCCCGACGGCCAAATCTCTCGAACTTCCCATCATTGCATATACCAAAGGAGGAACAAAGCTCGAATCTGGATATATGTTCCACCACACAAACTATAACCCATTAATAATCTATTAGATTTAGTACTACTTGACTATGTCTTTTCATGAAATTTCTAGCCCTCATAGTGATTTGGTTGTTAATAAACGTAAAATAAAATTAAAAACAAACAAACTTTTCAAAAAATGATAACCTAAAAAATTAGAAATGAAACTTCTCAAGAGCTTTTCCTTTTTCTTTTGGATCAGATTGTATGAGTTGTTTTGGCTATATAACTCAACACTCAAAAGCATAAAGATTTAGCGCCAAATATGTTTCTACGCTTCCTAGGCAGATACGGTCTTCTTTTTTTGTGCTCGCCCCAACTAATGTCAAGCTTCTAACATTAACGACCAGGCAGACTTTTAGTGGCCTCGAGAAACTTTTTTTTTACTAACGGAGAGAGCCGAACTTGCAAGCTTGGACCATAACAAACACTCCCAAAATACTATGTTACTAGTGTTGTAAGTTGCGAGTGCTAGTCTTGCTGTCATTCAATTTTACAAGTAAAACTGCCTGGAAAAATAAAACACTCACACAGGCCAAGAATTGGTGGCAAGTTGGCTAGCTTGGCGTAGCTGATCCCCTGGGGGATGGCGAGGCTGGCGATGGTGATGCCGGCGATGAGGTCGGCTTTCAGAAACTGGAGACTGTAACGCGGGGCCCATTCGAGGATTGGCAGGACGTACTGGAGGCCCAGTATGAGTTTCCGAGAGGGTGGCTGGTTCTTGAACTGCCGGAGCGGGTCGTCGGGGAAGAAGGTCTCCTTCATGGAGGCCGTGAATGACTTCAGAAAGGGTTGCGGCGGAGGGATTGCGACGCGGTGCGCGCGCTCTGCGTTCTTATCTGGGTACACGTTGTCCGCGTTTCCCATTTTTTGTATGGTAAGCTAGCTGTTAGTGTGCGTATAGATGTTGGTTTAGTAGTATTTTTTTTTTTTTTCTAGAGAGAGGAGGTTAATTTGTGTGTGTTGGATATGATAGCAGATTTGTTGCAATGGAGAGAGAGAGAGAGAGAGAGAGAGAGAGAGAGAGAGAGAGAGAGAGAGAGAGAGAGATGGAAGGTTTAATTTGAAGCTAGAGTGAAGTTGAAGGTGAAAGAAACTTGTGGGGGGGTTTATATAGTGGTGGAGGTCCGGGGGAAAATTGAGTGCGGTATGGGTCCCACAAATTTGTTGCAATAGAAGAGCAGCAAGTGGTAGTTTTTATTGCAACTTTTTCTTATGAATTTTCGTACTTTACAAGAAATCCTATTCTTATTTCTGTAAGCAATTTAATTACGTGGTATAGTAGCTAAACTTTAAAAATATATATAGCTATATTTATATACGTATTAGATGACTATAAATGATAATAAATTTCGACGAAAAATCTATTCAAGAGTACTTCAAGATGATTTAATAGTTTTAGACCCTTAAAATCACTCAATTTATTCTTAAACGTTACTGCTAGCCACCTGAAATTAATTTATTTTTAGAATGGTACGGTCACGTGAAAAGTAAAAAAAAAAAAAATTACCATAAAAGGGTGAGAGAGTAGTTTCACTTACCACCTCCATTGGATAGACATGGTTATAATGATCGGACTACCGGGCCTGAAATCTGAATCTAGCTCCCACACGAGGGCAGGCTAATTAAGATCATTTGTCTTTTTTAACGCGAAAGGATAAGAGAGTAATTTCACTTATCACCTCCACCAGACAATTGCTGACTAGAGATGGATATGAGAACCCTCTTAAACACACACACTTAACCCAAATTCTCGATGTGGGAGCCACGTGAAAAGTATTTTTAAAACTCCTAAAATTAACGAAAGTTGCAAGTTTCCATTTTAAGATGCTTACCATTATATCCATCCAACTGCACTAGTTTATCCAAGATTTTCTGATAGATTTGTGTTGCAAAAATGGTAACTTAATAGAGGAAGACAGAGATCGAGTGGAGATGGAGATAAAGGATTAGTGTATACCTAATTACATGCAGGGACGAATTAAGCAAAGTGTTTGATATTTTTGTCGGACTAGTGCTGCCTAATGCTGTACCAGCTTCGATCATGCCCCAGCTAGGCCTCGTTTGATAATGCTAGATTCCTACTCTCTTGTTATTTATGGAGCTGCATGCTTCAGCCCACGTTACCCTATAACAACTAGTCCCACAATATTAAGGGCGTAAAATATAGAGAATAGATTATTTACACCGCCGGTGTAAATATTTGATTTGGAGAAAACAAATATTTACATCGGCGGTGCAAAGAATTTATTACACCGGCGGTGTGAAGAATTTAATCTATAAAATATATGATGTTAATCTCATTACTATTAAAGTATTAATCATGCCGCTAATGGACAGTAGGTTTATGGTTTTCCGGAATTAGTTGAGGCTCGTAAGTTGGCTCAAATATCTAGTTATTTAAAAAAAAAAAACCTATTAATAATACGGGGTCATCATATATTCTCCCACTGGTAATTCGATAATCAAAGAGGACGCATTGGAAGAGTTCAACTTTGTGCATACTACCCTTTCTTTTCTTTTCTTGACAGGGCAAAAATTTTATTAAGGAACGTGCACACTACCCTTTCAGTCTCATTTCAATAGTCTGAATCATTTAATTTTTAAAAATACGTGCAAATTACAAAAACAGTTCAGTTAGATATAGCTTTCTAGGTGAGTGATTAATTAAATCACCAAATTTTTGGTTGAGAACTTTAATCGACAAGAGTTCTCTTGCGTTATTTGATCAAGTGGTATAGATAACGATGGAGATGACTATTACAAAGATAATTGAAAATCCAAACTCTGAAAATAAATGGTTTTTTATCGTCAGAGTTGAACTTGAAGTCGGCATTCATAATGTCTACCGACTTTTAGGTGGGTGAACATATTCGAACTTGCATTGGAGCAGATCAACTGAGCCCGATCGATCTCCATCTTTTTTGAAAAGAAAAAAAAAAAACCCAATACTCTAAAACTATGGACGGACGCATAATTTTTGCCTATGAGAAGACGAATGCATGCACTAGAAACCAAGTCTTAGCTAGGGTGGAAAACCTATTACCTATATATAATTTTTTATTCTTCTTGTAGATACCTAGCCTACGAAGAAGCCTATTTCTCTGATCATCAAAACAAACTCTTAATTTAAAAATGATTCATATTTTAAATTTAATTTTTTTGGTGAAACGGAAGATATTCATAATTAAATGTGCTAAAACAAGACCAGCTTTCCAAGTAGTTCCTTAACTTAACGAATATTGAATTGCCAAAACAAATTTAAAAATTAGTAATGAATTTAACAAATACGAGAAATCTGACTTACTAAGAACCCATATCATTAATGTTGTCCTAAACTAGGACAACATTAATGATATGGGTTCTTAGTAAGTCGGATGTCTTGTATTTGTTAAATTCTTTATTTTGTCTATATATCCGTGAAAGGAACAAAATCCCGCACACAAGTTTTAGCACAAAGTCAGATCCGATTCTAGTATAAACTGACAAAAAGAAAAAAAGATTCTAGCATAAATAATCGACTTGTTTCTTTTGAAGATTACAAAATTGGGTCATAAATTTTTTAAAGAAATTTCATGGGAAAAAAATGACGGTCTTCTCCAAATTCTTTATTGCCTTGTTCAATTTATATCTATATATTTTTCCTCTCCACTAATTATATGGAAATTAAACCCCGTAATTGGTAAAACCAGTTGGATAAAGAAAAATGTTCACAACTCTAGTGATCTTCGGTTTGGGAGGATTTCGTCTTAGGTTCGATTATCTTTACCGGCAACTCTTTGGCTCACCTCATCCTCGTGCGTAATCATGTAAAAAGACTGTGAGAGAGACTGTAGAGATTAGTGTGAGATGCGCATAAATTGACCGGAAAAACCCTGCATTAAAAATAAAATAAAATAAAATAAAACGTCCACGGAAAACACAAGCTCAAATTAAGTTGACTCAATGGACGGTGACACCCTTTGTTTCCCGAATGGGCATTAGGCTTCAATCCTTTTTCTTGCATATTTTCTTTTTGGGTCAAATTTTCAACGCCATGCCCCTGCAAGTGGTGCCGTAGCTTTTTAACGGCCAAGTTTGACGAAAAGACTGTACGCTTGATTCGCCAAGTGTGTGTAGCAATAAGAGCGGATCACTTCTTCTTCCTTCTTCATTTTTTTTGTTTTTTGCGTTAAAAGGTGTCTGAGTTAGTTTATGCGTACCTCAATTAATTCACTCTTCAGTCCAGTTGAGGGCAGATCATTCACGCTGACATCAGAGAATTCATACAGCAAAAAATTATTATTTTTTAATTTGATTCCAGAAATCGTACTCTAGTCAATATTGCGTTGAAAGAAAACTCACCAACCATCCGGACCGAACTCTTCCGCTGTAAGAGTGGATCAACTGGTGCATGTGTTGAGTGGGTATATGAGTGTAGGTCCGACTCCGTGGGTGGGCACTAGTCGTAATCGTCATTGATTAGCAGCATGATTACGCATTAATAGCTCTATAAGGATTCATTGACCTGCATCAATTCCTGTTTCATGTTTTATCCGTTTTCGTGTTTCATTCGGATGACAAGGACAAGTTTTGGGTGGGTGCCCCGCGGCACGGTACCCCGTCGGCAATTTTAGCTGATCAAACGTGTTTTAGACGGTCTGAATTTTAAAGAGACAAAAAGTGAAGAGAAAATAGTCGGGTGAAGAAAAATAGGAGAAACAAATTTAGACCGTCCAAAACACGTTTGGAAGTCTGAGATTGCCAACGAATATCGCCACTTGACACCCAAAAATTTCTCGATGACAAGGGTGTTCGGCCCCCTAAATATTTTTGGCTTAATTGCAAGAACACCCCCTAAACTATCGCGTTTTGGCAAGTTCATCCCCTTAAGTTTAAATTCGAGCAACTTCACCCCCCAAACTACCAAATTCGAGCAACTTCACCCCCTCCCCCATTTTCCGTCCATTTCTGTTATAAATTTGGATGAAAAGTTTCCACATTGGGTACCAGTACCACCTAAAATTCGGTACCAGTACCAAATGTGGAAACTTTCCATCCAAATTTATAACAGAAATGGACGGAAAATGGGGGAGGGGGTGAAGTTGCTCGAATTTGGTAGTTTGGGGGGTGAAGTTGCTCGAATTTAAACTTAAGGGGGTGAACTTGCCAAAACGCGATAGTTTAGGGGGTGAACTTGCCAAAACACGATAGTTTAGGGGGTGTTCTTGCAATTAAGCCAATATTTTTAGTACCTACGGTCCAACTTTCAACGTCTTAAACAGAAAATCGATGTTAGTAGCATAATCTTCACCTAACCTATTATGAAGAAAAGAATAGTAATTTTGTTTTCATAACCACTGCACCTAAGGAGCTATATTACCAAATACGTTATTAAAAGAATTTGGGGTTCACCCAAGATCTCCCAAGTTCAAACCTTGGAACCACTACAGGTTTTTCGGCTGTTAACTTCGGGGTCAGTGAATAAGTCGAGATGTACACGAGGTGATCCGCTCATTTGGTTATTAAAAAAATAGGATACCTAACGATTTTGGTCTAATTCAGATCCAGTACTTCCACGACTTCGAACCCACTGTATGATTGGAGAAAATCTTCTTTACGGCTGTTCCGTAAAAAGAAGTTACGGAGCTCAATCGCAACTGTCCAAAGTGTTTTTGGACGATCCAGATTGAAAACAAATTATGACCGGTAAAAATTGATTGTGATTAACTTTTCTGCGGAAAAGTTTCATTAAAATCTGGACCGTCCAAAACCGAAATGGACACGCGAGATTGAACAGCTCCACATCTCACGGAGGCTCCGTGAAAAAGACACTCTCATGTGATTGTTGGTAATCTGTTTCTAGTAATTAAATATTATATGGTGTTTGTGATTAAAGAATTTTGGAGAGGAAATTGGTTTTCACACTTTCTTTTTTTATATCCACACTTTAATTTTTGTTTTTTAGTGTTGAAAGAAAATGTAATTTTTTTTTTGCTAAAAGATATATACTTTCAATGCTGAAAAATTAAAAAAAAAGAGTGTGAATATTAAAAAAAAAATTGTGAAAATCAATACCCTTTCGGCTTTTCTTGTTTGACTGAGTCAGTAGCAAATGGTTTCACAATGCCCATTAACACTTTTCCTTTTTAGAAAAATCATAGTATTCCCCAGAGTCACTTGATTTCTAAAATCTGTAGATATAATCACAATGACTAATCTCTTTTAGTATATTCTTTCTTCTTGAAATTAGAACACAAACTACTCTTAATTTGGGTTTTCTGGTCTTCTATTTCTCATTTTGTACTCTTCTAGTGCAACGCTAGCTAGCTCAGTAGGAGTAACTTTTTGGACGGTGGTGTTATGAGAAGAGGGTCTTTCTTTCTTTCTCGCCAAATCTCTCTATTTCTTATCTTGATGAGATTTGGTGAGACATTGGTAGGAACACATTCAAAAAAAATTTATGAGAAATTAGTTATTCACATTTCTCACCAAATTATTCAATCCAAACTAGAAATCGATTTGATGACAAATTATAAACCTTTCCTTTCATTTGTTATCCTCTACGTGCATCTCAACTAATATCCGGAAAATATCTGGAATTCATGTTCGTTTTGGGTTTTGAGATAATTTTTGTGGAGTAATGAGTAAAGAAAGATAGATAGAAAAATGAGAGTTAAAATTTATTGAAGACCGTGCGGAAAGAGAAAAGTTTGGGTCTAAAGTCCCAAAACAAACATGGTAGCATGTTCGTTTCGGGGGATTATTAAAGAAACGACTTCAACATCCTTGGCCGGTTTTGGTCTTTCCGTTGGCATACACGGCATTATTTTCCAGGTAATCTGTCTTTATCTCCATTTTTGATTAATTCTGGAGTACTTGGTATGCTTATTGATCTCTGGCTAGTTGCCAAATAAACACATTGTCAAGCACACCACATGTTCGCCAAATATCCTAAGATAACTTATCTTGTGTATATACTTAGTATCAAAAGTCCTCGTATTCTACCTAAGCTTTATTACTATATAATGGGGTGTAATTGATGATCAAAGTCCTCGTATTTTACCTAATCCTTAGTAGCTTAAAGTTTTTCTATTAGCCTATATGAACTTTAATTGCTCCCTGTGCATAAGCTGCGCGTGATCATTTGATTGCAGTTCAAGTTTGAACTTAGATATTGGAGTCATTGAGTTTGAATTCTGTCTGAACGAGCGATATTTTATGCCTCCTTCGTGTATCCTGTTACCACTAAGGAGAATCAAACTTGAATCATAAACTGAAAAGTCAGCGATTTTAGTGTTTGAGATATATATCACTATAGTGGAGGTGCGCTTTCAAGGATAGTACCAAACTAGTTGGCGTATTGGGAAGTGGGTTTTTTTTTTTTTTTTTTCTCTCTTTCTAAAGGCACATTCTTTTTTCGTTTCGACCTTTTTTTCATCGTGCTTGGTGGTTGTGTTGAAAAGAGACTGCTCAGGCTGAAAACTTTCCTAGATAAAACCTTGCAATTACAGTGAAATTATATTAAGCGCTAGAAGAGTTCTAGTGGGGGGTGAATAGGACAACCAATTAAAAATTCACGCAACCTCTAATTTTAATCTATTAACCAAGTTCCATGCTATTCTAACAATTTAACAATTAAAGTCAACAACAATAAATTCAAAGAACGCAGACGCGAGGATATACGTGAAAACTACTTAGGGTCAACACACTCTAAACATAAAACCACGGCCTAACTACCAAATTTGCTATAGATCAAAAGGTTTACGAAGTGCTAAGAGAGAAATTACAACTTTACCTCAAAAGCTTAACCTAACTCCACCACTTTGTTGTAGCTCCCTGAGCTCCTTCTTGATCCCATAGCCACCATGAGTCCAACGCCTCGATCTCCGCTCACTGCGGCTCCGGAATCATCCAGCCAAGTAGTATCATCGGCATGTATGAGTGAATTTTAGAGAAATGAAGATTTTTGTTTTTGCAAACTAAAACAATCTAGAGAGAATACATAAAAGTGAAACAAATTATTGAAGATCTGTATTGAAAAAAACCCACTTCCCGTTTTTAATTGTTTAATGTTTAACGGTTTTCTAGCATGCTAGATTTATCGGGTCACTCACTAATCTTTGTATTAGTTAACCTTTCACAACTCACAAGCATGTCAAATCGCCTTGCTTAGTCTTTCCACTTGAACTATATTAATCATTAAACTTGATTAGGACTAGAAAATCTTCTCAGCTGACTTTTGGTTGTTAGAAACCTCTAGTGCGTGCATATGACCATCAAGACAGGGATAGCCACAGGCTCCAGAGTTGTGGTGCAGTACAAAAAATTGACACCATTGGACGGTTTTTCTATGGGCTTTGCTCTATGTAATCACGTATAGGATTTTTCTAATTTAGGGTAATTAAGTGATGTCTCAATTTCACAGGGCATTAGACTAAGAAACCAAAAGATCTTTCATTATAGAGAGTTGACCAAACATATAATGCAACCCTGGTTTGTTTTGTCAGATTAACCCATTAGCCATTTCTGATATTATTGGCCATGATACAGTAATCTTAGGAAGTTATCTTCTGCAAGATCTGAAACTTTTGGATAACCTCTCGCACTGTCCCATAGTGCCCAACAAAATCAGGTTTCCATTTATCTCATATGAAGTCGAACTATAATAGAGGCCTTTGGTACGTAGATTCATCCAGACCCCATTGAAGAATGTGTGGTGGAAGTTGTTTTGATTGCATGAACCATACAGGCAAACTTCACACATTGAAGACAAAAGGATCGTATAATGTACATTCGAGGTTGACTTCTATGAAATAATTCAAGCATTTGGAAGGCATCATTAGTGTTCTCCATTTCTAAAAGGAAAGAGAGAAAAGTGAAGCGTCTCTTAGTATTGGTGGCTACAGAGAATGTACCAGCATTGACCAATAACCAGCCTGGAACCATAATAGTCTGAAACATATTCTACCTGAATAGGGGTTTTGGAACTGTTGTTATGGGTACATTTACGTAATGCACTGTTTTATGACCCTATTTATGGTATTATTGAGTTAGAAGGTCTGGGAAACATGGTCCCTCATTCAAATGTGGGAATAGTGTTAATTTTATCATAATTAGTAATTTATCTCAAAAGACAACGTCATTGGGTGGTTGGGATTATTGGAATCTTGAGAATATTGAACCTTTGTTTCTTTTCTGCTAGATGGGTTGGATTTAAAGTGAGAGAGGCCCACATGAAGGATTTAAGTGATGTGGAACCAGAAAGAGAGCCTTGAGAGAGGCCAAGGTGGAGTGACCATGTAGTGATGGGCAGGCGCAGCCAGAGTGGAGTCACAAATGGTGAGAATCTGGAACCGCTTTTCTAAGTTTTGTGTGGCACTAATGCCACCCTTACTCAATGGATGCAAAGTGGTCAACAGTATGTGGTACCTGGCATTTTTTTGAGGGATCATTTTTTACGAACATTTTTAACCCCGCTTGTGTCATTCTACGAGTCTTATCTTCTACAGGGCCGGCCGTGAGATTCTTGGGGCCTAAGTCGAACTTGTAAAACAGGGGCCTATGTTTTCTTTAAAAAAAAAATTAACCTCAGAAGGAAAACAAAATCATACTGTATGAAGAATGAAAAGTGTAGCTTGGGCTGAGAATTGAACCTTGTTCTGTTGGATAGCAAGACTAGAACTTACCGCTTGGACAGATACCTCCTTTGGTAGCTAAAGCACTAATTAAATATATATTACATACTTAGGTACACCTATTTGGGGCCCTAATTTTTTGCCAAATTTTGGGGGCTTAAGTCCCCCTCCTTGTCCGCCTTAGCTCAGGGCCGGCCCTAAATTCTTCCGAATAGCTGGTCTCAAGCCCAGACAAAGGAGGGGGATTGTGCGTTAGGTAGTTGATAGCCAGAACGGAAAAAAAAATCGTTAGATCCGTATGACAGGAATCCGATTTTTAATGTTGCTTATGCTAGGGCGTTCCGTTTATTTTAGCCAACCCCAAATGTTGGGACTTGGTTTGGTTTGGTATAGGTTGATAATTAAATGAAAAGAACCTGTTGTAACTATGTATCCGTTGTAATATTATTGGACATGTTCATTGGCCAATCATATGAAGGCTATGATGCACCGACACCAACATGGACACCGACACCGACACCGACACGGGGACACGGGAATTCTAAAAAAATGGGGACACAGACACGGCGGGAGACACGCCACGTGTATATTTATTTATTTATTTATTTATTTTATATAAATAATTAATTAATTATAGTTCGACACCCAGAAATTTTTTAAAAATTACAATTTGGCCCCAGAATTTTAAAAAAAAATTACAGTTTGGCCCTAGCCGTGTCCCCCTAAAAGATTTATATTAAATTATGGGACACGCCTGGCGTGTCCCGTACGTGTCCCCGAGGTGTCCCCGCCGTGTCCCCGTGTCCGACACTGCGATACTTCGACCTCTAGAGGTGTCAGTGCTTCATAGTATGGAGGTTTTCACTTTGCTGGTTGGTGGATTGGATTAAGGTTGCAATCAAGTGATCTTCCGAAAGTAGTACAAACATCATGTTAAACTAGCTCTGAGAGAAGTTACAAACTAACATTCTTGATGCGATAAGAGTTTTTTGATAAAAATGAACTAAAGAATGAACCCGGTTACATCTATTTTTTGAGGGGTTTGATACTTGAGGCTATAGAAATTTGGGCCTCTTTCAATTCTGCCATGTCCTGGTTCCCTTTTAGAAGCTTTGTTTGGAAACACTCTCTCTTTTTTGCTGTCATTCTTCAACACTGGATTTTGAGTTTGGCCTTGTAGAATAAAGATTGTCATCTCGATATGTAGAAACCTCCGGGTCTATGACCAGTTTTCTGTTTTATTCTCGTTTTCTCCATTGTTACTCTGTTCTTTCGCTCTTTCTTTGCTTTCTTTCCGGTCATAACGATGAAATTTTGCCAATGAAGCTGCATGTTAAGTATTGCAGTAGTATGTACATAGTGAACACTTGAAACTGTCCTTAAATAATTCTTCTTCATATTACAGAGTACAGATTAACTATGGGGTATTTTATATCAGTCTATGTACAGATAACCATGTTTCTGGGCAGTAAGTGAGGATGTGGGACAGTAACATAAAGTTGGGAGAAGATGTAATACGTCGGTAACATAAAGTTGCATAAGGCAAGGCAATGAAAAAATGAAAGGAACAACCACTTCCTTCTAGTATCAACACTTCACATGTTTCTGCAACCCCTTGTCCTCGTCACGTCAACCGTCCATCCACTCCTCCCTTGGTCTACATATTTCACTAAAAATGTTCCTCTTTTTTTCTTTCCAAATCAACTCTTCGGCTTTGCAAAAACATCTTTATGAATGAGGTATAGCTATTCTATGTGGTTCACAAGGCACAAGCTGTGGACAAAAACAATTTGCATCGGTGGTCCTTATTCGTGAGAACGGATATTCAAGTGAATTGTCTGAACAAGGCATCGATTATATGAACACCCATGCCAACTTTAGGGACATCACAAAACACTGGACAAACTCTTTAGACCCTACCTCAAACATATAAATCACTCTCAAGCAGCAAAGCTTTGTCTATTTCAAGTGTAACGAATCTGATGGTTGGATGCAAGTGGCAAGTGGCATTGTGTTTTCACTCTTCTTTTTAATATGTCTCTCAGTACGTTCGTACCCGGCAGCGATTAAACGAACCGTGCAGAAGTTGGAAAAGGTCCCTGTACAAATGGTGGTGTTTTCACAGGAAAAAAGATCAGCTAAAGGACAATTTTGAATTCTTATTGAATCTGATTAGTTCAGGTAGGGAGATTAAAGCTTAGGAAACCTTGTTAATTGTATTGGAAAGAGAATGCTCTACTAGATTTTCTGGCAAGTTCCAATGACAGTACTCCTAAGGTCCAAGTCACATTAGCAAGATTCTTGTGCCTGTAATTTAGACTTTTACATTCCTGGTGTGCATTTTCCAATTGTTTGTGTTTTCTGCTTCTCAAGTTTCCTTTAGTCTATTGAAATAGATTTCGATTCTTCTTTTTCAATCCGTTATCTGTCTTCACTCTTCGAGCATGTTATATTGTTTGTTGCCTAACCACCTGTTTGATTAGGACCAAAGATGACTGTATTGTACATAATAGTCTATTATTAGCAGTTGTTAAAGTAAGACTAAAATATTGGAATAACACTTGGGAATTGGGAGTTTCAAGTTTTCAACCAGTAAGTAAAGTGACATAAAGAGCATTTTAAAGTCTAGAAAGCTTAAACAAGGAATGTGAGAAAAGATAAGGAATCCCTTAAAGGATAGAAAACGATGGCAACATTGGGAAAGCTGATAGGCAAGTAAGAGGGAGGGGAGAGAAATTGACTTGTTCAAATAATTGAAAGGGAAATGTGGGGTTGTTAATGGATTTCTGAATCTAGGCTGCCTTGTCATTGGACAGCTTTAGAAAAACCAAAAAGAAAAAGTCCCTTTTGTGCATGTGGTGTCCATGCTATCTTAGACCCATGAATAGAATCTTGATGACAAAACACTAACCTGTTGACACTGCTGAGAAGAGGTTGCGGACCACCCACTCAAATGATGTGCTGATTGCTGGGAAAGAACAAAATCACTAAATTTAGGAGCAGAAACATTCCAGTAAGCTTACAACTGTTAGCTATATGAGGGTGGGTAGAAACTGAAACTTCTATGGTCAGATAGACATTTTCACCTCGATCTTAAATGTTATATCGATTTTGGTGCAGGTATTCAAGCTATAGAATTTTTTTTTTTTTTTTTTTTGGGGGGGGGGGGGGGGGGGGGGTAAATGTCAAGCCATAGAATTTTCTCTCTGCAAAAATCATTTTTGATGACTCGGGGTGTCCGGGCCACCTTATACGCACCTTGACTAGTATTATGTGCTTGGGTTTAAGTTAGCTTCTCTGTAGAAAATAAAAAAAGCCTGGGAAGGTAATTGCCCATGTATAATCTCCCTCATATTTTGATCTAAGCAGAAGACATGGAGGGACCATGTCCCATGTAGAATTGAGCTTTGTGGAAAAGACATGGAGGCCACGTCCCAAGTAGCACTGACCCATCCCCCACAACCCTATGGTGCATATAAGTGTGTATGTTTAAGTTTTCATGGCCCCAGAAGAAAATCCCATGAAGGGTGGGATGAACTATTCATGAATCATGATGACTTTTCACTTGCCGGGAAACAATTTGGAATTGGCATATCCTTATTATGTTATCATGTCATATTCTCAATATCTATCAAAGTGAGGTGGTATCATTGGAATCAGCATATCCTTTGTATGGTTGAAATGTATATGATGCTCGTTAAGCTTTTGTTGAATCTACAGATTTGATTGTAATATTGCCTATTCCTTCAAGAACAGCCTTGTACTAGTGTTCATGTTTTGTAATATATAACGATGTTTGAGAGGATCAATTATGTGAAATATAATGTGTCTAACTATAACACTAAGCGTAAGATGAGTTCTTTTACAGCAAGTCTAAAGAGGTTTTTTTTTTTCTTTAAGGATGTATCAAAGTTGTTTCTGAGCTGAAAGATTGTATAGATGTGTTATGGGCTTCTATTCATGAAATTTTCCCAAATACGCAGTCCCAAGTTGCATTGCATTTGACATCTCTTTATGGTTGGGCGTATCTATTTCCTGCTATGATTTGGGCCACCATGTATTGTACCCACAATAAGATGTCAACCACTCATTAGCCCAATGTTACATGACGAATAGCATTTCTGTATACGTTCGGGCCTCATTTTTGGGCACCCCTTGAGAAACATGCGGGTTATTTCTAGGACCTTTGTTGCTTCGCATGGCAGCATTCTGATCCGTAAATATTGAGTTTAGTATTTGAAGACTTCATTGTGCTCGTGCCTGCCAAATGGATACCGGAACCCCAACTCTCTCTTAAAGTATCAAACTTGTCAAACATGGCTTTCATGTCGTTGGCCGGACTGCAGAAGTTGGACTGCATATTACTGTGTGTTCTCCTCACGACCTCATGTGGACACCTGGTAGTAAGAGATAGATCCATCTTTTATGGAAGAAAGGAAAAGGAAGGTATAGAAAGAGCTTGTTCCGGGAAGTTAGTTGGGGTTGAAGCGGAAGAGCTGTCATAGTTCAATCGGTAAATGTCCAATGCGATCCGACCTGGGGGGCCTAAAATCTTCTTTACCCACTCATTCTATGACATGTTGATAATTGAAGCACGTTTTTCTTATGATAATGCAGGATGTCCCGGGACTAATCCCTTCAGCCCTTCCTAAGACGATTCAATGTCTTTTCTTTCTTTCTTTTTGAATCATGTCTTAAGATTCTCGTCCCTCAAGATTATCAATGGCCGAGAACGTACGAAAATACGAGGTACTGAGATTTTCAGCCCAGACTTGGGTATGCATAGTAAGTTTGGTGAGAGTAGATACGGGTTGGATTGGGCCAACAGCAACAACACTACTCAGCCAGGGCCCCCATTGTCACCACTACAGGGACAATGAATATTTGAACAAGTGAGAAACATGGGAGAAAGGAATTGGAAGTGAAACTGAAATTGGAATTGGGAGAATGGGAGCAAAGCTGCAAAGGGAATAAAGTGGGAACTGTTTTATTGGACACTAGTAAACAAACAAATAAAAGGCTGTCTTCTTTTTTTTTGTTTCTCTTGCGTCCTCTGTTTACAGTTTACAGGGTTCAGGTGAGTAGTGAGTTTAGAGAGAGAGGAATATGATGACGATACCAAAAGAGGAATATGATACCAAAGAGGAATATGATGACCAAAAGAGGAATATGATGAGTAGTGAGTTCAGGTGAGTAGTGAGTTTAGAGTATCTTTATCTGGGTGCAGAGTTTGACGATACCAAAAGAGGAATATGATGACCTCCATTGGCATGCCAAACCCTTACCCTGCGCATTGTAGCAAAGCCCACTCACTGTTCTGTCTCCCCACCCCCCTCCCAAAAAAAAAAAAAACACTGGTGGTGCCCTGGTGGTGACCCTTCCTTCCTCCCTCTGTGGGTTGTTTTCTGAGAAATCTCTGTAGCATAATTTGGTCGGCCTTTGATGTTTGCAATTCCCTGCCAAGGTCCCCTGCCCTGCTCTGCTGCTGCTGCTGCTTTTACCCTCCCACGTCGTCTTGTTACCAGTAAATCACAAGCCATGGGGATTGGGGGTAAAAAGGGGCCTGCACTCCTTTATACCTATTTTCCAAGTATTACTTAGTTTCACCAAATAGAGTAGGGTTGGATGTTGTTTAAATCTTTTTTCCTCAGATTAAAAATAGGCTTAGAGGGGCGAATATTTTGTTCACGGACAGAGCATTGGGCTCGGTTGGAAATCGGGGTTAGGCGCAATGGCCAATATCATTTCATGGGTTGATACGTTGTTCGGGAATAAAAATAAAATGTCGATGTTGTTACACCGGTTTGTTGTCGTCGTTTTTGTGCAATCTTCGATTCAGAGAATCAGATTTTACACATTTCATTCTTCATTGTAAATCTATTGGCCTGTATAATGTGACAGATTTGACAAAGCCAAAGTTGCTGCCAAATTTGACACCAAAGATGGCGTTGTGATTTTTTGAATGCAACATTTAGGTTACGGATGGAGCTCCCTTTTGCCATATGTTTGGTCAAAATTTGGGTTTTGCAGCCTAAATAGCTCATCGGTGGATTTGTTGTAAGTGACTTTGAAGCGTCCATCCCGTTGGGTAATATCAATGGTGTTCTTCCTCCGTCTTTCAAGGAACCAAATTTCAAAAAGACTCTGAATCTCTCTCTCTCATTCTGGGTTGCGTAATCCACCCCACAGATTGTTATGGCATGAATCATGTTAGTATTGCATTCCATTAAACTTCATGTCAAATTCATTGACTTAATGGTTGAAGAAGTGTCTTGAGTTAGATGATACCTAAATATAGTCCATGTATAGAACCACCCTACCATTACTGTTATATATTCAGAAAATAATAATTTTAAAAAAAACCTTTTGAATAATAATATGAGCATTGCTTTTCTATTTTTTGATCTTTATGAGCATTGCTCTCCAAGTAGTGAATGTTTTATCTCCCCATTTAACAGAGTTGTTTGCCCTTTTTACACCAAACCCCCACTAGTATATGGCAAGGGTCCGTAAGCCAGAGAAAAGAAAAGCCTTCTACATCTAATTAATTGGTGCTTCCGGCGGAGCACACTCACGTAGTGCTCTGGGACACTCCAATATCACACATTCTTATAAAATTCATAACTAAGTGTATGAACCCTATATAAAATTATCCGGAGCAACGTGTGGAGTATTGAATAATTACTCCCTTTTAACCCCCACACACCAGACTTCCTCTTTGTAAAAAGCCGCCAATATCGAACCAGCTTTGGTTCAAAAACACCACCCCATCTCCCTCCAACTCCCCAAATAGGTCACTCAGTAGACTGATCAGTGCGATACACAATATATACTGCTATTATCTATTCCTTGGGGCCGGCGGGTTAGAAAAAATAAGAATGGAAAGCAGCAGGCGGAGGCCGGAGCAGGGTGGTTCCGGCAAGGTTAAGCTGCCCGAGATTCCGACGGAGCCACTGGAGTTCCTGGCAAGGTCGTGGAGCCCCTCCGCCCTCCAACTCTGCAAGGCGCTCTCTCTCTCTCCTCGTCCTCCTCCTCCTCCGCGGTCCGGTACCCCCGTGACTAATGGGTCCAATATGAATATTGCTGCTGCTGCTTCTACTACTAGTCATGTTATTAATAGTGGTGGTGGTGGTGAAAACGAGGAATCAACTGTAGCAGGAGCTGTAGTCAATAATAGTACTAATAATGGAGACCCACCGCAGCCCTCATTCTTGTTTGCTTCTTCTTCTTCTTCTGCAGCTGCTACCACTACTTCTTCTCAGCTTGTCCTCGAACGCATCATGTCTCAATCGGTGAGAGAAAACGAGTCTATCTTACAGTACCCCAACACACTACACATACATACACATTCTCATATATATATATATATATATATATATATATATATATATATATATATATATATATATATATATATATATATATATATATATATATGAGTATTGTACGTATATATATTCATGACAACAATAGTATTAATGTTAGTATTTTGTGTATATATTTTGGTGAGATGCAGGAAATGATATCGCCACTAACGTCAGGGAGGCTCTCTCACAGTAGCAGTAGTACTACTGGAGCTTTGAATGGTATTGGCTCCCTCACTCATCATGATCAAGACACGGATAGCATTAGCCCTCCTGTTGTTTCCCCCACCCATGAATTCGACGATGTTGTCAAGGTAACCTACCATCCTACCACTATGTTTTTTCACCTGATCTTTACGAGAAATTTTTCATTGTCAAGCGGGTATGTCCTACGTGATGCCCTCTCAGCGCATCCAAACCGTCCAAAAGTGTTTTGGACGATCCGGATTTTTAAAAAAAAATTCTAGAAAAGAGTTTAACTTTTCCGGTAAAAAGTTTTTCTAAAATCCCAACCGTCCAAAACACTTATGGACGGTGCGGATGCACCGAGCGGCCACCACGTGGTACCCACCTGGCACTAAATTTTGTTTTTGTGTGTGTGTGGATCTGCTTAGGTGCAACTCAACTAATCCCTTCTCCGGTCTGGTCAAAGGCAGGTTATCTGCACCAGAACCAAAAAATCGATAAGAAATTACTCTTTTATGGCCTGACCCTAAAAATCGAATATTAATTGTGCAGAGAGCAAATCTATCAGCCAACCAGACTATTTTTATTTTTTTTTTGGAACCGGGCGATTTTATAGGGTGGAAAGTTATCAATGCATATAGGTGGAGGATCCGGATCCTCTACGAGGATACTCTCTATGAGGATGGTGTGATACTCTCTACGAGGATGGTGTGATAGTTTGCATCCAAACCATCTAAGAGCTACGTGAGAGGACCAACCTCGGTTTTTTCAGCCATAGCGTTTGACTTCCTTTCTTTTCTTTTCTTCCAAAAATTATACTCCTACATCAGCAATTAAATAAACTGGGGAGATAACAAAAAAAATTTAAATAAACTGGGTAAAACTATTCTAGACTTTTTCTTTTTTTTTTTTGGGTAAGTTAACTATTCTAGACTTTTTCTCTCTTAATAATGATTTTTGTTTTTGTTTTTGATATCTTTCTCCCATGTGAGGTTAAAACTGTCTTTATTTATCACTCCTGCTATCTCCTTTATCCAGCTGTTATGAAGCCATATATAGGCCAAACAAAATTTCTGAACTTTCTAAAGTAAACTCAACGAAATGCTATATTTGGTTTTTTTTCTGAAAGAAAAAGAGCACGCAATTGATTTATCAGTCTTTCCCCTCCCAGCTCACGTCTGCCAATATCTACCCTCTTTTGTTATTTTGTTTTTTTATTATTATTATCAGATTTACCCTATTTTGTTTGAAAACCCGCATTTGAATCGGGAGATGCCGCCAAGCGGGAACATTTAGAGAGTTGGCTTGGAGACAAGGGTTTTTATAGTGCTCTGGAGCAGTATTGGGTACACTGGGCTCAACCGAGATCTTTTGTTCCGTTTTTATGCGTGTGGTAAAAATCAAATTAATTGAACATCGGTACATCATCGATTAAAATGATAGTCCTAATCATCAAATTCTTTTTAACGGGAGTTTTTTTTTTTTTCTAAATTAATTATTATTATGATTTGCTTAGCCAATTCTAGAAATTGAACGAATGATGAAATCTCGGGTACCAAGGCGCACTGAACTCGAAGCGCATGACAGGACCATTCTCAGAGGGGAAAAGAAAAAAATTAGTGAGAAAATATTTTGTGTTATGTTTCCCCCTTGATTTCCTTTTCCCTCCAAAAATCCCTCTACAGATCCAGTATCCAAACAGGGCTTTAGACTTCAAAAGAAAAACAATTGAAGATTTTGCCTCACAATCCACGTATCAGGGTGGCTTTAGCCGTCTTTGCAATGTAATTTGTCCACCTTGTGATACACTTGTCATTTAATTTTACTATTTCTATAAGGAGTATTTCCCAATAAATAACAAAACCATAGTTTATCAACTAATGGGTGATAAGCCAACGGGCTTGTAGCCCAATAGCATCTCCGTTCCTTATTTTGTGAGAGGACAGGGTTCGAACCTCTTGAGAGGCCTTGTGTGGTTCAAGGCTATGGAGAACCTTTGGATCCCCTATGGTTTAGATTCTACTAATGGGTTATATTCAACGAGGGTTGTCTCCGTTGGCCAAGAGATTTGCTTGCTCTCACTTTGGAGGGGCGAGTTCAATATATTGTCGTGGATAGGCCAACCAGTTGAGAGATGAAAGTCCATGTGAGTAGCTTCATTAGCGCATTAAGTGGTCCACTCCTAGCTATTTCTAACTATTTTTTGTAAGTATTGGTTCCTTGCAACCGACCCTAGCTAGGTGAATTAGTCTTCGTTTGGGTATGGGATATCTCTCCTATAGGGGTGTTCAAGAAAATCGTCCGAACTATAAAACCGGTCCGATCCGGACCGAACTGTCCTATTTTGTCCGGTTTTGCGGTTCTACAGTCAGGTTATGGTTCCAAAAAAATAAGAACCGTTAATTTTGATTCGGTTATTGGTTGTCAATTAATGAACCGTAGTTAAAATCAAACCGGACCATTTAAAACTAAGATAAATATAAAAATACATAATGTGTGTGTAATTAAATATATTAATTGAATTTGGTAGGTTAATCTTTTCCTTGCTAAACTTAATTTTTTTAGAGATGAAATCTCATTTGTTAGAAACGCTTTTTATTTTCTTCATTCCTTTCCTATTCCAGCAGATTATCTTCGTATTTCTTTAATTTTATGAGTTCATATTTTGTGAATAAGTGTTTGGATGCTTATTTGATAGAACCAGAACCGAACCAAAACCGGACCGGTCTTGCGGTTTGGTTTTGGTTCTTAATTTTCTAGAACCGTTTGAAATGGTCCGGTTATTGATTTTTTAGAGATCCAGACCGTGTACACCCCTACTCGTATGTTGTTAGGGAAAAAAAGAAAAAAGAAAACAATGGGTGATACTATAACTGATACATTATGAAATACGGAGTATCTTTTTATTTATTCTTTCCCGTCTGTTTGAAAATATAAGTGTACCCTCCACGCAATTCTTGTACATTTAGCCATTCACTCCTGAAATGTTCGAATGCAGTTCCTACGATCAAACAACACGCTACAGCCTCTATTCATTGGCGGCCACAACAGCCACGGCGGCGGCAGCGGCGGGGTAAGCACACCCAGTAGCAAGACTGGGAGGAGGTGGTTGAAGGAGAGGAAGGAAAAGAAGAAACAAGAGGCCAGGGCCCACAACGCCCAGCTCCACGCGGTCGTGTCCGTTGCCAACGTGGCAGCTGCAGTGGCGGCCATTGCGGCCGCGACTGCTGCAGCCTCAGCGACGGGGAAGGATGATAAGATGGCAAAGACGGACATGGCCGTTGCATCGGCCGCAACACTAGTTGCGGGGCAGTGCGTGGAGGCTGCAGAGGTTATGGGAGCTGACCGGTGCCACCTCATTTCGGCCATTAGCTCTGCCGTTAATGTTCGGACCCATGATGATATCACTACTCTCACCGCCGCTGCTGCCACCGGTAAGAACGGCATTCACCATAAGCTTCATTACAAATTGGGTAACACTAAAATGAACAAAAAACAATCGCTCCCCGTAGACGTTTTGTATTAAGAACTCTTTCCTAGGACTTCACTCACTACATGAAATGGATGTGTTCTCTATTTTTCCATTGAATGCCGCAGCCCTACGAGGGGCAGCCGCCTTGAAGGCAAGAGCACTGAAAGATGTTTGGAGCATCGGTGCAGCAGTACCGGCAGCAGAGAAAGGGACGACGGTTATGAGGATGAGTGGATGCAGTAGTGATTATCATGAGCATAGTCATGGTAATGGATTTGTGGAAGGGCTTGCCCTTGAAGATGATTTCCTGGATTCTTGTCATCAACAACTCCTTGCAAGGGGAACTGAGCTTCTCAAACGCACCCGCAAAGGTTGTGCTACCGATATTGAACATATGATTTTTCATGTATATGGAGATGGATTCATAAGTACTGATGTGCGTATATCTTGATGTTACAGGTGATCTTCATTGGAAGATTGTATCGGTTTATATTCATCGTACTGGGCAGGTGGGCAACGAAAAGACCGTTCCAAAAGGAAAACAATAAATATCCACGAAAAATTTCGAAGATATCTGTGCATAACTCGAGGAATATAGTGACACTCTGTATTTTGAACTTCATAAAAAAAAAAATTAATGATAATTGTGGCATTGGTAGCGTGTAATCATCCCACCTCTCCAAAAGTAGGTTCTTAATTTTGCATGAATTGCGAAATTTGTAGGTGATGCTGAAGATGAAGAGCAGACATGCTGCTGGAACAATCACCAAAAAGGATAAGAGTAACAACACAGATTCCCGCGTCCCTCTTTTTCATCTCTTGCTTGAATGAATTGTGAATTGAATAGTCTGAGTCGATGCACATGAAAGTTGGTACCCAAGTGACCGCAATTTTGTTTAATCTAACAACGTGATTTTTTATCTTTTCGATTTGCAGATGTGGTATTGGAGGTGTGCAGAGACGTCAAGCCATGGCCGGGGAGGCATTTGTTTGAGGGAGGAGAGCAGCGTCTGTACTTTGGGTTGAAAACAGTAACGCGTGGGGTGGTAGAGTTTGAATGCAAGAACCAGAGGGAACACGATATCTGGACGCAGGGGGTTCGTCGTCTGCTCTCCATCGCAGCAGAAAAGAACAATCTCAATAACTGAAACAATGCTTGTCCACTGGAAAATAGAGTGCACAGAGAGTCTCTCAGTTGATTTGGATCTTCTCTTGATTCCCCCTTGGGACAATGACATTTATTTAAAGACTTGAGTATTTGGAAGTTTACTTGCACGTCTTAGTCTTAAACTGAGATGCAAAGCATCTTAATCAAGGAAAATAATTTTGACACTCCACTTTTTTATGATGGCACTTCAAAGTTTATCTTTTAATGTGATTTGCTATGTATAATTTTTAAACTAAAAGATAAGTTTTGGAGCGTAATCATAAAAAAATGAAGTGTCAAAATCATTTTCCTTCAATCAATGCAAGCAACCATTTGATTAGATGGCTTTGGAAAGCAAGCAAAGAATAGAGAGAAAATAATGTCCGGACAGTGAGGGCATAGAACAACTAGAAATCTCACATGATAAGTTAGGAACATAAATCCATAAAACAAGAGTGAGAGAGAGAGAGAGAGAGAGAGAGAGAGAGAGAGAGAGAGAGAGAGAGATGAACTTGGTGCCCATATATCACATTCAATTATTTATCATCATACAGCAACATAGTTTGAAGACTTTCCCTACTCTTTAAAGCTAACACAATACGAAAAGAAAAGGGTGGGAAAATAGCAGGGGACCCTCTCTAGGCATCAGCAACTCTGAAGCAAGTTAACACGGAGAGGAAGAGATTGATGATATCAATATACAGCGCAACGGCAGCCCAAATGAACTCGTCGTAAGAATATCTCTTGATCAAGTTATCCGTATCGTATATGATGTACCCAGAGAATATGATTGATGCAAGACACCCGTAGATCATAACTGAGATCTTACCCAGGGGAAAGAGCATCTGCAAGAAGAAAAGCCGGGCATTGAGAAATCAAAACCAATAAACAAAAATTGATATGAAAACGAGTCAGAAGCTAAACGCGGCAGGGATGTTCACGTACCTGAATCAAGGCAAAAAGAATGAGCACAAATACAGCACCAAACAAGAAAGGCCCCAAGAAGTTGAAATCATGGCCTCTGCTTGCAGCCCAGAATGTGTACAAAGTGAGACTCACAACCACTGCAGTTGTTAAGATCACAGATTCCAAAATAACCTTCCCTATTGCCAAATGAAATTTCACAAAATTTGATAAATCAGACAACCAAGATCAAGTAAGTTCAGAAAGAAGACGAACACCGTAAGCAACCCATGACCATTATATTCTTCCTACTTCATTCAAGTTACGAAAATCAATAATTTGCAATCTACCAAGACCAAATCCTTAGGGATCAACACCACAGCAAGTTTTTTTTTTTTTGTCAGAATAATATTCTCAATTCCCTCCTGATATCAATACTCGCTTTGCGAATTTTAGTAGTTAAAAAAAATAATCAAAAGGCGCTTTCACGCTTCCGCTCTTGTTTGCTCATGAGCATTATGTCATTTAGGTTCCACCTAAATGGCTAAACCCATTTACTTGACCAGAATTTTAGGGTTGCATCAATTTGGTTAAATTTTCTAGATAAAAACAATTTGTGATGAAGAATGAGAATTAAAAATAATTTATAAATAGCATTATTTAGTTTTTCGTATTTTATCTTTTAGTAATTTTGTCAGGGAGTTTTAATTTTAGGAATAAATGTTCTAGAGTATTCAATTTTCCAATTATAGTTTATTTAGTTTCCTTTTAGTTTTTCTTGTTCAAGAAGAATTAGTTTTACTTCTTTTGTTTCCTTTTTCTTTATTTCCTAGTACGTAAGGCTTTTCAATTTATATTCATTGTAAGCCTTAGGGCATGGAGAGTTGTTATTGATATTGAATAAAAAAGAGTCTAGAGAGCGTTTCTCTAAACCTATCCAGTTTGTGATTGATTGTTGCACGTCCTATTTCTATAGTTCATATATCTCCCTGCATCAATTTCTATAGTTCATATATCTCCCTGCATCAATTTCAAACAATCAGATAGATCACTTACCACTGGTAAAAGCACATGTCAATCCCACCACAAACGCTAGACCAACCGTAAACAACCCCAGCAGAAAATAATTCAGCGGGTGCCGCTGGTGATAATAATACAACGGGCACAACACTGCAACCAAAACAAAACAATACAGTTTTCAGAAAACACATAACCTCATGTTTCCAAAAACGAAACGAAAGGGAAAGGCTAAAATACACATCTCTATTGGAAGTTTGAATTCATAATAGTTTGTATAGAATTTGCATTCATAACGTTGGCTGCTGGGCTTTAGATATTCATAAAATTTCTTCAAAGGTTTATATCAATTTTTCTTTGTTCAACGGTCAGGGGTGTCAGGGCGAGATCACGCGCACCTCGATTATTCCCCTCCTGGTCCAGTCAAAGGCAGCCATCCATGCCGGAACTCGGTTTAACACAAAAAGATCATACTAGTATATAAATGTTATGAGTTTTATTTAAAGAAGTTCATAGCGAGTCGTAAACCTTAACGTTTAAGAGCAAGTACACCAGCTTAGGGAAAGTTTTTAGCTAGAATACCTAATAAATTCATTTTAGCTATTCATTTTTCAATAGGAACTACAGCAACACTAGTTATTTCCCCTTTTTGTCTTTAAACAATTAATTTATCCCATTGTTTCTTGGAGGAGAGAGAAAGAGCATTTACTTGATTTGGTTTGCTGGAAGAGAGAGAAAATATTTTTTTATGTTTACATTTGCTACGGTCATTTGGTACTTAGAGCAAGTTTACCAGTTATTAGCTAAAAAAATTTGTGAACAGTGCACATTTTTCATTTTATCTACTCACATATCTTTCAACACTACACCAACACTATCTATTTAACCTATTCTCTATTAAAATATCATTACTTTTATTTCTTAACCCTATTTTTAAATTGGAGTAAAAAGAGAGAAATGAGAGACCTGACAAAAAAAATACTGAGTAATAAAGAACTCTATTGCTTGTGAATAGTTCTTCTCTAGAAATACCTAACTACTGTAGCTGGAGCAATAATACCTATGGGTTTACAGAATCTGGTGCTGAGCTGTTTTCTTGTTTTGCATAGCTAAAATAGATTCAAAAGCATGTATAGCCAAGCTGGTAAACTTGCTCTTATAGAGAAGTACTGTAGATAAATGTAGAATAACTACCTTAGTAGCTAAGCTGCTGCACCATGATTTTTGAGGTTTCATTAGGTAAAATACCTAAAAAATCTTGTATTGCTAAGCTGATGTTGATGCTCTAACTATCTATCCTTATAAGTTAGGAGTTTAAAATATAAATATTAGGAATTCATACTCAATTGTTATGAATTGATATCTTCAAGGAAGGTATCAAACCAAAAACCAAACTAAAATTGAAGAACCATGTAAGCAAAATGCACTCTAAGAGAAGTAGTAAACTTGCAACACTATTTTGATGCAACTCTCACTCTTCAAGTTTGAAGAAATATCAACTCACAGAAGTCTTACGTTTATGATTGGCTAATGAATTTAATTTATTTGGCAAAATGGGTCCTTAAAGTCAACAAGTCATCAAAACTTCAAATTTGAATAGTTCCTTGGATGCACTTCTTCCAAATGACTCTTCAACTTGTCGCATACGTGTCACAAAGCTAAGTATGGTCTAGAAATTTGATATCTCGCATGGAGATGTTGTTCAATAAAAAGAATTTTTTATACGGAAGTTACGAATTCAAGACTGATATGACATCATAAACGGTTATGTAAATTGAAACTAGTAGTATGAGTTTAAGACAAGGCATGTATGTACACAGAGAACCCAAATAGGGTATGTATTACTGTAACATTTCCCAAAACTAAATACAAATGAAGAGTAAAGGAAAGTACCAATGAAGGGCATAATGATGAGTACGATATAGAGGGCCAAGCCGGCGGCGGTGGTGGCGAAGAACACCGCAATTGGCCGGACAGCGACGACAACAGCGGCAACTACTATAGTGAGAAGCAATTGGAGAGTCAATATCGAGTAAATCTTTCGAATGAAGGCCCAACGGAGCTCCGGCGACTCCAACATCGTCGGGTACAGCGGCCTCACCCCCGCTTCCACGTCATTCTTCCGGTACGGCGTTTGCCACATTTTTTTTTGCCACAAATTAACCCCTCGAAAACTAACAAAGGCGCCAGAAACTAGAGTGGTTTGTTGCGGAGGTTGGAACAGAGAGAGAGAGAGAGAGAGCGGTGACTGCGATTTTGGGTTGGTGGAATGCAGAGGGGGTGGAAGGGGTAATTAAGGAGGAGTTGAAGGGGGTAACAGTAAGTGCTGGAATGTTCGTGATTTTTCTTCACGTGAGTGGGACGTGAGTGGAGATTCTATTTGCGTCTTTGAGATGTCTCTAGCGTTTTTTATTGGACCCGCAACCCATGCAATTGTATTATAGCCGTTCATTTTTATATTTAACGGTTCATAATTTTAAAAAAAATTCTCCGAAAAAGGTTTTTTTAATCTCGACCGTAAAAAACACATTCGATGATTGCGAACACTTCAACCGCACATCTGTAGTCGGATGCGAACACTCCAATCGCACACTTGTAGTCCAAACATAAATAGAAAAACCTTGAGCTTTTTTATCCGATCCGATGCGGAGATGTCTCTAGTGTTTTTCTATCACAATCTTGGCTTTTAACTTGTACAAAATAAATTCTTGCCTTGATTAGTAAGAAAACGAAAAGACTTGCAAATGAAATACTACTAGAGTCTTAATTTTTTCACTTCACATCCACGAATTCATCTTCTTTTTTTTAAAGAAAGAGAAAGAGAATTTTTAATTCGTCTTTCGAGTAGGAAATTTTTGAAAAAAAGTTCACTTTTCAACTATGTGGTTGTTATGGATTGAGGGACATAGAAAGACCTTTTGCAACATGAGAATTATAGCCTAACACATGGCTCAAAAGATTAATCTTAGATTATATAGCAGCAGGTCGTGATACATTATATACTACATATACTTCTCAATCCTCGCTGATGTAGGATGTGGGTTCTCGCAAAGATATCATCACAATGGTGTCTTTACCCTCGCAAAAGGCTTTTGCAAAGGGTTGCAATGGGAATGGTGGGGGTGGCATTGTGGCAAAAAGTTGAAGATGAGTAATTGCATCGGGATTTAATCCCGCCACAAAAACTTCGACGCAGAAAGTATATATTCTTGTAGTTTTTTTTTTTTTTCTTTCGTTTTGAATGTTTGATGCTTTTGTGCACCTTTAAGTTGGTTCGGACATCTTTGCGTTGTGCCTTGATGCTTATATATATATCGAAATCCTTGGTGGAAATCCCTTTATGGGTTTGGTTTATGCGCTAGCCAAACAATAGCTTAATTCCATTTGATATTTCTTTCTGAATTTGTTTCTTCCGATTTATGCCGCGCACACACGCATACAGGTTTGAATGAACCCATCAAAGGTGTGAAATCCTTTGTTCACCATCTAATTTGGTGGTCTGATCATATTTGCTTGAAGGTGTACTCTAACCATTGTTTCATTGGCTCAGTGAATCGACGACCGGCACGAGATACTTCAATAATTTGATTGCTTCAGTGGGGTTTGATATTTTCACATTGGTTTTGATTCTGTAAATTCCGTCTTTGTTTTTTGGGAAAATGACGGCTAAGGACGTATTTGATAATTAATACCCTCCAATGACATTTTCAGCATTAACAAATGTACTCAAATGTTCTCAGCATGTTCTTGGCGGATATTAATTATCAAAACACGTCCTGGGCCGTTATTTTCCCTTGTTTTTTTCCTTGCAACATTGGGATTGGGCCTTTGGTGTCGTTTCTTATTTTTCCCCCGTAAAATTTGGATTTGGCAGACCTAAGGTTGTTAGTATTCTTATTAGAGAGCCCGTTCCAGAACCGAAATAAGAATTTATTTTTTGTCTAATAATAAGGTGTGTTCCACAAAAAGGTGAATAAGTACTTATTTTTTAAAAATGTAATTTTAAGTTCAAAAATCACGTGCTTACGCAAATAATTTTCCTTTCACTATGGATCTTGTTTGATAGATCTCATTAAGATCTTTAATACGGTGCAAAAAAATTTGAAAAATTATTTTTCATTTACATTATTTTTAAGTTTAAAAATGTGAAAATAAGCTGCTTATTTGGGTTTTGTGGAATAAAACACCAAAATAAGTACTTATAAAATAAGAAGGTTTCTGGAACGGGGTCACTTACAAGGATTTGAGCTGAATTTTTGTTCCCCTTATTTGTAAAAGCAGATTTTCGTAGGAATAGAGTTGAATTTGATGGGATCAATATTGTGTAAGAATGGCTGATTTATTAGTCTTTTATAAATATCGGAGAAGTGCCTGGATAGCCCCAAAATACATTTTCGTTGGAATGATGCAAATTGGCTTCTCTTCCAACCTAAACATCAAGAGAGAGCTATGATAGTTTTAGCATATATTTTCTGGTCAAAGATTTAAGAGATGATTTTTTTTTTTTTCCCTCTAGTCTCATCCCGTATGATAATTGTGTAGTGGGATTAAAAATGTTAGAGAAGAACCTTTTATATTTCTTTTATGTTTCTCCTTTTACATTTATTTTGTTAACTTTTGACCATAAATTAGAGGCCACGCTACTGAGTTTGATTTTCGGAAGAGTTTATAACCATCCAAAAAATGTGCAAGTAAACGTTTTGGAACTGCCGTAGGCACGAGCGATTCTTCAAGAAATGTCAAGTTCACTAAATTTGAATCTTATCAATGCAATAGTTTTTTTGAAAGTCAAATTATTTTTAACCGAATCCAGAACGGTCTAATTTGACCAAATTACATTGGTTAAGGGGGACGTAGCTAGGGTCTTGTGGCAAATCACGGACATTGGCTTTGTATGCCAACCAATGTGTACAAGAAAAACGCTGCAATGCAACATTGGTTTTATACGCTATCAATGTGACATTGTATTTACATGATTTGAATTATTGTTGGTAGTGCCGTAGATACAGACAATTTGCTAGTAATTGGTATGAGTGGTGTATAATGAAATAATGAGTCAAATTACTTGATTGCCCTTATATAATTCTTTTGGTGCCATTTTCTTTTCTATTGTCTATTTAATTGCATTATATTTTCAAAATGGGCATTATCAAGGGGACGTAGTTAAGGGTTTGTACCACTATTTTTTTATTCGTAATCCCTGAAGAAAATAGTAAATGAAAAGATTTTTTTTTCCTCAATACTCCCTCGGTTCCAAAATAATTGTTTAGTTCGCAAAACAAAAATTTTTAAATTTCAACTTGTTTTTATAAATTAAAACAACTCATGAATATGTAACAATTTGTTGAAAAAAGTTTAAATTTTTTTTAAAAATTTCTTATTATTTTTAAATTCTAATTTTGCGGACGAGATAATTATTTTGCAACCGGATGAGGTAAATATACACCCCTCCCTCTCTCTCTCTCTCGGGTATTCATGAAAAAATTGATGGCGGCGAGCCCTAATCCAACAAACATGATACGAGACGAGCCCTAATCCAGTGAATCCCTTGTCCTCCTACATCTCTCCAGGCTCCAGCTTTCCTCTCTTTCACGAAATTGATGGCGGCGATAATGGAGACTCCGGCGACGATGGCAGCTGCGGAGATGATGGAGACTCCGGTCGCGACGATGGCTTAGGCGACGAACAGTACCTCTCTCTTCTCTTCTCTGTTCATCTTCTTCAGTTCTGGAAGGTGGAGAAACCAAGGCCAGAAGTACCCATACACGAGAACGAGATTCGAATCACATCACAGGGTTTGGTTAGGAACTACATCAGCCACGCCACCGGTCTTCTTCAGGCACTCCCTCTCTGTCTCTCACACACACATGCACACACATAATTTCACTCTTTCTTTGGTTCATTGTGATTTAAGAGAGAGAGAGAGAGAGAGAGACCCCAGACACAGTACAGGCTCTTTAATTGGTAATTGCTTTCACTCTCCACAACGTATTCTACTCAAAAAGCCCCCGTACAAAGGACAAAATACTAGCTAAGAACAAAAGAGAAAAATAGGACACAAAAGAAACATTGAGTGCTTATTCATTTGGGGTACTTGAAATTCTTATGCACGGTTCTACAGTGTTTTTTTTTTTTTCTATCCCTTTTCATTTATTACACTTTAAAATTTCTTTCAAAACTCAAACTGAACCGAACAAGCGCTTGAGTCCGAAAATCTATTAAAGTAATTTGAAAATAAGAAAACAGTGTGTAAACAGCGCATGGATAGTGTACTAGGGAGGTAGTATTTCGGTCAAATCCAGCCAAAATTGCTTCCTTAGAGCATGTACACAAGACTAAGTAAATAGATACATTTAGGTATTTTAGAGAGGCAAACCCAAAAAGATGCACTGCACCAACCTCGGTAAAGCTTAGGTGCTTTACCTTTGGCCACAAAACCTCGCTTAATTTCTTGAGAAACTGTTCATCACCAATTGAATACTTTGTTATTTATCTCACAAGTGTCTTTCTCTCTCTTCTCTTGTATCCAATATAGCAGCTAAAACTCCGGCCATCTCCTCCGACTCCAAGCCATCTCCTTCTCTGTCGCCAACGCTGATGCGTCGCCAGCAGGTACATACTCCAGGTTTGATAGATCCCGTCCTTCCCAAATCCAACCTTCCTCCCTCAATGGATCTAAACAAGTGGCTACAGAGCCGCGGTGTTCCACCGGCGACGGATTTCGAATTCAAAGGCATCTCTAGCGTTGTGGATCAAGATTTTGAGCTAGACCCATCCGAAACCCCTTTTTTTTCTTTTTTTCTTTTTCTGCCTAAGTCTTTTAATCAATCACATCAATTTCACCCCACACAAAACCCAGCAACTTTCTTGCCATTTCTGTACACCCAAATTGAACACCGTCAATCCAGTTTCCCACCTCAGGCAAAAAGGCACAACCCATGTGGCCTTGAACAGTCGCTGACAAAATGGGAACAAAACCAACGGAACAGGTGGCCTTGAACGGTCGCCGACGAAATGGGAACAAAACCAACGGGGATAATCGACCACCTATGTGTATAATTTATGATATTTTAATGGGATAGAAAAATTTATGAAGAGAATTGGTGTAGCATAAAAGCTAAAAAAGGTTAGCAAAAATATAATTTTGTACTGTTTATAGTTAGTTTACCTAACTCTTGGTATACATGCTCTTACATGACCAAAATAGGCCAATGGGCAAGCAGGGATTTGTATCACTGGACTGGACCCACCTTTATAAAATACACTCTTCTGTTCTTTATATTGTACTCCTAATAATACGGAGTAATTAATAATTTGGTCGATTTTTTATTTAGTCAAACTACATACTGTATATATTTGACATAGATATGAATCATATAGTAACACCTAGCCTCCCTCACGTCCGCAGCTTCCCCCCTCCCTCCCTCTTTTCTTGAGTTCAAATCCATCTTCCCTTAATTAACTCCACATGCCATCGTTGACTTCCCCCCATCATTCCACCCCCAAATAACCACTACCCTTTCTCACACCAATGGATGTCCAAACAACAACAAATCCAACCAACTGTTCGCCTCTCCCCATTCCTCCGCCGCTACAATATGAACGCTACGAGCAACTCCGGTGGCTTCCTGGGCTCCCAAAACATCGGCGGCTTTGGCTACGGCATTGGCGTCTCAGTTGGTATCCTTCTCCTAATCACAACCATAACCCTAGCTTCATATTTCTGCACCAGGGCACACCAGCCACCATCAGCCACCATATCACGCCGGAACAACCACCACCAGCAGCCAACCGATGATCCCCCGTTCATGGTCGTGGAGATGGGGCTCGATGATGCCACCCTGTTGACCTATCCGAAGCTTCTCTATTCGGAGGCAAAGCACCACCACTTGAAGGACTCCGCCGACGACGCTTGCTGCTCCATTTGCTTGGCGGACTACAAGGGCAGTGATATGCTCCGGCTGCTGCCCGACTGCGGCCACATGTTTCACCTCCCGTGTGTTGATCCATGGCTTAGGTTGCACCCGACGTGTCCAGTTTGTAGGACTTCTCCATTGCCCACGCCGCTGTCGACTCCTCTGGCCGAGGTGGTGCCCCTAGCTAGTAGACAGGGCGGATAATTGGATTCTCAAGTGAGAACGGTATGGAAGCCCGAAATATTCTGTTCTCCCCCCAAATATTCATGCCCATCTGTTGAAGTATTATTAGATTCTTGAAGTGTGATCATACATTTTTCTTGGAATTGGGATCAAGGCCCAAGGGACCAGAATGCCTGACTGGGACCTCTATTTTTTTACCCCTCTTTTCTCTACTTCATCATCTCATGTGCATTTCACCTGTTATACTTAGCAGAACTGTTAAAGACGAGTTGTTCTACAAGTATGCATCTTCATTTCTTGGTGCCTTGAGGCAGTTTTCGATTCCTTTTCGTGTTTCTTGGTGATGAGTATGTAATTAGATTTTATTTTCTAGTCAATAAAATTATTTTCCTTATAGAAAGACCAATGTACTAATGTAGAGATTTTTACCCATGATAAGATTAACCTGAAAAGTAAAAACTTACCATTGGAATTCATTTTAGTTTGAATAAAAACAAAACAAAACCAATAACAAGAAAAGGTGGAGTATTTAGTTGCAGAAACTTGGAGTGGAACTATCTTGAATTTATAGAAATCTTACCTAGGAGTAGCTCTGGCCTCTGAGTAGACCAAGCAAGTATCTACCTGAAAAATAGGACTAGCTTACAGCTTGATCAATGACGTTTGTACAGACATCATGGTTTCTAACAGGAAACATGCGTCTTTCATCCTGTACATTAGCCCAGCCCCCAGCTATGCTGACGAAGATAAGCTTTAGCTGGCCATAGACCACGCTATGGCTGAGTTTAGGCCCCAAAACACCACCTTATATTTCAGTGCCAAATATCTCATGCCTGAAAATTGAGCAGAAAACTTCGTAGATTTGTGTACTGATGGTGAACCCCATATCCAGCTAAGCACGTACAGTGGAACCCCAAATAGATGAATACCGAATCACCATGCCAACTCATGCAATTCTGAACCCCACAAGTGGAAACCAAAGCACAGGTGAGACAAAAACGGAGAGGGAAACAGAGAGAACAGAGATTTCATTTACGGAGAGGGAAACAGAGAGAACAGAGATTTCATTCTGCTTTCAGATTCGCTGAGCAAAGCAACAGAGCAAAGAAGGCGAATTGACCACAGTACCCTCCTGCAAACGGACAACATAGCAAAGAACAAAACGGCAAAACAGGACACGAACGGAAACCAATGAAAATCTAAAAACCCACTAAAGTAATTTGGAAAATGGCTTCCAATAGGTGCAGAACCTACGGCTTGACACCAATGCCCCTAATAAAATGCAAGGTCGTGCTTTTAAAGCAAGGATATTTTGGCCAATTCAAGCCCAGATGGCTTCGTCCCTTACATTGGCCAAAGAAGGCCAATCCTCCTTATAGCAGGCAAGCAGGGATACACTGGGAATGAATCGGATTCACCACTGTAACTGTCTCATAGCTGTATAAGTCCATGATCATCAGTATTCACTACTTTTACCATGCGAAACACTATCTGGTCACCAAACTAGCACTGATCTCTCCTCTCGCTAGAATGGTTTTTAATTTTTGCATGAGATCAGAATACAGTTATTGATGAATCTGCAAAAATATCTGCATATCTGGTGGCTCAAACTCAATGAGTAAGATCATAGGGAGGGAGAGACTTGGTTATTGAATTTTAACACGACAAATCATATCATCTTGTCAAACATTTTGTTTATAACTCATGATGCCAGAATCAGGCCCCTCGTCTTTTAATCTTCGCTTTAGGCCCCCAAAATATTAATTAGGGCCTGCTCTGGTTGAAATAAGCATTAACCAAATTGGAGCCCCCTGTTTGTAGGAACTTCTCCCAAATTCTTCCATTTCTCTTAATTTGTTACTTTTCTGAGAATTTCCGACTCTTTCATTCTTCTTCCACCGAACTCTTTGGCTGTAGATGCCACTACACAGTCCACAGACAACCAAAATTGAACCAGAGATCTGATAGAGAGAACTAGAAGAGGATAGAAGAAGGATGACGAGCACTTACATCGGCGATTAATCTTCAGACTCTTCACATTGGTGCTTTGTCTATTAATGGCGAATCATAATGTCTAAAACTTTATTATATACCATTAGAAAATGGAGTGCGAATATAAAAAAAGGGGCGTGAAAATCATTCCTCCTAAAAAAAAGCACAATCTACTTTTCACGCATATTCACTAAACAAGTTTTTTTATTTATTAAATTTTAAGTGTCTGAATCAACTTATGCAAGCTTCAAATAATTCCGTAGATCGTTCATGGGAGACTCGAGTAAATCCGAAACAAAATCTCAATTGAATTAGCCCAACGAAATTTGATAATATCTAAAAATCTTTGAACCTAGAACCTAAAAAGGAACAAATTCTTAAATATCAGATATTGACCATCACACCAAACCCTTTGAATTTCACTCAACAAGATTTGTCAATGTAAAGTTGGTAAGTTATGGGGGTGCCAATGAAAAAAAATGACTTTTTTTTTACATTTCACCTTACTCGATCGCGTTCTACAATTGATTCGACGGTGACAACGGTATATGGTGTTTTTAAACAGTCTAAGAAATTCAAGTATAAATTATCTTTGATGATCATGTGTTGATTTGATTGTGCTTGTCTAGTTGTCTTAGGCTCCGTTCCAGAAATCTTCTTAAAAAATAAGTACTCCCTCCGTCCCTAAATAAGTGTCCAGTGCGCAAACCTAGGTCTTACAAAATATGCATGTTTTTCGTTAAAAAATCTATTTTTTTTCCACAATCTAATAGAACCCATTGCCATCTATAGATTTGCAAAAAAAATTTGATTTTTTTAACGAAACAAATGCATATTTTTAAAGGCCTAGGTTTGCGCGCCGAACACTTATTTAGGGACGGAGGGAGTACTTATTTTGGAACTTCTCAAACAAAAATAAGAAGGGGCATTCTACAAAATCCAAATAAAAAGTTTATTTCACATTTTCAAACTCAAAAATAATGTAAATGAATTTTTTTTTGCACCGCATTAAAAATCTCAATGAGATCTATCAAACAAGATCTATATTGATAAGAAAATTATTTGCGTAAGCACATGATTTTTGAGCTTGAAATTGCCTTATTAAAAAATGAGGAGTTGTGCTATGAGTAATGGGCGCCGAGGAGGGAAATCGTACCAACGGCCGCGCCGGGCTATCTCCGGCCACCGGACGGCCGATCCGAGCCGTCCAAAAATTATAAAAAAAAAAAACCGAGGGGGCCGTCGCGAGAATTAGCGGCATCCGAGGTGTATAGATGCTTAATCCGAGCACCCATTTTTCGTGTGATATCATATACACGAAAAAGGGGTGCTCGGAACAAGTATCCTACACACCTCAGATGCCGTTGATTCCCGCGTAAGCCCCCTCAATTTTTTTTTTTAATAATTTTTGGACCGCTCGAATCTACCGTCCAGTGGCCAGAGACGGCCCGGCGCGGCCATCGGTACGATTTCCCTCTCCGACACCCATTGGTACCTATGTAAATTCTGAAAAAATAAATAGCTTCTTCTTATTTTTGTGGAACAAGCCTTATTATTGAAAAAAAAATAAGTTGTTATTATGGTTATGAAACGGGCTCTTATTGTATTTCATCTCCGTGTTCAAACACAATTTGTTTATCTACGCATAGATACAAAGAGCTGGGACCATGTCATCATCTTCCTAAAATCATATTCAAGTAATTCTTTTGGAGATTTGACAAGTTAACCCATGCATGGACACATTTCATTATTATTATTTATTTATATATAACTGGATGTCGGGGTCAGCTTTCATGTACCTTGATTAATTTTGGGACATTGAAGTTAACGATCAGACAAACCCTTCAAACTACTCTAAAGTTTGGATTGTTTAGTCTCCGCGAGATTAAAAAATGATGGACCAATTTCATTTCATTAGAATGATATTGGTTTGGGTGGGGGTACCGGGTGTGTGACGCTCCTTGTTGCGCTGTGTGTGAAACGAGAAATTTTTCAATGTCGAGCGGGTATCACATGATGCCCGCTCGGTGCATCTGGGCCGTCCATTTTCGATTTTGGACAGCTCAGATTTGTAGAAAGAAAGAGGAGAGAGAGTGTGAGGGTGAGAGGAGAGAGAGTACGTGTTTCAATTTAGACTGTCTAATACATTTTTGGACGGTTCGGATGTGCCCGCTCAAGCTCCACATCAACCGGGTGATGTAATACCCACCCCGCACTAAAAAATTTCTCGTGTAAAATGAAGTAGTTTTGATGTACGCTTCAATGTCGTCCACAATCAGTCACCCTCGTCATTGATTGATTTCTTCAGCAACATATGTTGGGCATGGTCCCCATTGGAGGAGTCCTGAGTTCTTTCACATCCACAAAAAGCCCACATGTTTATCAGGCCTCTTGAATCTGAGAAATTTTTCAGTGCTGAATGTGCATGGGCCACATGGTGCCGAGCACGCATATTGGCCGTCCAAATTTATTTTGGACGGCTCAAATCTGTTTGGGCTTGAGGGGATCTTTTGGTAATTTTACAATAAAAAAATTTTCAAACAAATCTGGACCGTTCTAAACACGTTTGGACGGCCGAGATCGTACTTGGCACTACGTGACTCATGCCCACCCGACACTGAAAAACTTCTCCTTGAATCTCTTTCCGAAAAGACAAACTCTTAGTACCAGCATACAATTAAAACTGATTCAACTAATTGACAAGACCCTTAGACTTTAAAGGTTTTGAATTTTAATCATTATCTTATTCCTTTTCGAACATTATTCTTATTTTTCTCTCTCTTTCTTTTCAATTATTATCCTTATTTTTAATAATTACTCTATTTTTCTCTACACTCGTTATCTACAAATTTAAATTCAAAATCTCAGAACGAACGTCCCCTTAGGGTTCGTTTGCTGGTCATAATATCACAATGGAAATCAAGATACAAAGAATTGGGAAAACATGCGAAATCTGATATTTCCTTTACATATAGTATTATTTGCAAAACAAACAGGGCCTAGAACATGAAATCTAGACGTGAAAATACACGAGTTTAGTTTTGGACAAATGCCACCTTAATTCAACATCACTGCGGGGTACTTCACTATAAGAAGAGAAGATATTAAAGGGAGCTGAATTTATAGAGAGAGAGAGAGAGAGAGAGAGAGAGAGAGTAATGGCACAGATAGAAACTACGCCGGCTCTGGCTACAAATGTGTTTGAACCGGGGAGCTTGGGTTTCCAATGCAAATCGGTGAAGTCAACATGGGATTCTTCATCTCCACCAAAGCCGTTATTCATTGTTACCCCAACCGTTGAAGGCACATATCCAGTACTATTGTTTCTTCCCGGGACGCAGGTCCGGAATACCTCCTACAGTCGGATGTTCCAACTTATAGCTTCCCATGGTTTCATAGTTGTCGCTCCTCAGGTATGTCCTTCTAGCTCATGGGGAAGAAAAATGATTTACTAGTTCCTTATAACCAAGTGAACCAAGTACTTAACCAAAAGAGATAAAAACCAAGTGAACGAAGTGTCCGGGTCTACTTAAGCGCATTTCGACTAGACTAGTCTTCCAGGAAGAAAAATAATTTAGTTGTTCGATACAACCTTGTCTGGTTGATATAGTTGTTCTTGACCCATGGACTATGGAATTTGTTTTGAGAGAATCATTTCAGATTAATGTGACTGCAATATTTTTCAAATTAACTACAGTCACAATTATAGATTTGTTTGTGTAACAAATGTAAGTAACGAACCAATAAATGTCACGTAATCCTGTATCTTAATCAGTCATGGTCACCGTAGCATAGCATTGCTCATGCAAGAAGGACCAAAAATCTATCTCAAGATGCCGCGTATCATTTCATTCCTTTCTCTAACGACTATTTGTGAATCGCTTTTTCAGCTATACAGCTGTGCCCTCGTCCCAGAAACTGAAGAAATCAACTCCGCCGCCGCCGTCACAAACTGGCTCCCCACCGGCCTCCCCTCCGCCCTCCCTCCAACCATCCACCCAAACCTCCAACTCCTAGCTCTCTCCGGCCACAGCCGCGGCGGAAAATCCGCATTCGCCCTCGCCCTCGGCCACTCCTCCCCGGCCACCACCCTCCCCTTCTCAGCCCTCATCGCCCTCGACCCCGTCGCTGGCTTCTGCTGTTTCCGCATCCCCCCTCACATCCTCACCTACGTCCCCCGCTCCTTCGACTTGACCATCCCCGTCGCGGTCATCGGCACTGGGCTGGGTCCCGAGCGGAAGCTCGGGGTCCTGCCCGCGTGCGCCCCGAACGGGATGAACCACGACGAGTTCTTCACGGAGTGTAGGCCGCCGTGTTGTTATTTTTACGCCAAGGAGTTCGGGCATATGGATATGTTGGATGAGGTGACGCTGATGAGTTGCTTGTGTGTGAGTGGGGATGGGAAAGGTGGGAAGGATGGGTTTAGGGCATGTTTGGCTGGGGTTTTTGTGGCGTTTATGAGGGCGTTTCTGGAGAGGGAGAGTGGGGATCTTAGAGTTATTGTGGATAATCCTGGGGTTGCCCCTGTAACGCTTGATCCAGTGATTTTTGTTGAGGAGTAGGGTCTGCTGATTGCAATGTACGTTATTTTGCTCAAATTTGGGAATAAGTTTGTGGTGGACATATTCATTTGCTCTCGTATTTCGAGACATCCGATGAAATTGAAACGACACATATGCACATAAATAGTGTTAATGATTTGGCCTCATATCTAGATTTAAGTTAGTCAAGATGGAACAAGACAAGAAAATTGTTCAAATACTGACACAAAAAAATTACTATTTGAAAACAACAAAAATTTGAAGAAAAACCTTAGGAGTAAGGGTCATCATCGGGCCGGGCTGGCCCAGCCCGCCAAGTCACTACCCATGATGGAAAAATCGTTGTGGCCATTGGAGGTATTTTCGGTCGTTAATTTCAAGATTCTTGAATACCAGAAGTGCACATAAATTGACTTTAGACACCCAAATTAGTAAATTACGGCTAGAAAAGATAAAAAGAGAAAAGGAGTGAATTGAAATAGGTAGATTAAAACCAGTGACTAAATGGAAACGTAAACATATTTTTAGTCCAGTAATTGAGTACAGGCCGGTCCAGAAATGGCCCAACCCAAAAGATCACTTTTTTGTGGAGTAACATTTTTAGGAATAAATGCATTATTATTACGCCAGAAAATGAAGTCGGCTCTAAAGGCGGCAAATGAGCGAGTCTGAACGGGTTGAAACGGACCATGAGTCAAATATGAATGAGTCAGATATGGGTCAAATAGCAAACGGGTTAAAACGGATCAGGTCAAATATGGATCAATCCAGTTTTCCTTTTTTCTTTTTTCTTTTTTCCCCCCACCCACTCCCCTTTTCCCCCTCATTCTTTTCCTTCTCCTAAGTCTTCCCCCGATATAGGTTGAAACATGTTCACAAATTGGCAAAAACCCTGTGGGATCTTTTAGCTATATAAGTCTATTGGTTTTTTTTTGTCTTTATTTAAATTTTTTTGTATATGTATGTTGCACGTCAATTTTTTTTTGTGAATTATTGGTTCTATTCGAATCAAAAAATTAAAAAATTGTGGTCCAAACTAAAATTTATTTTAATAAAGACAAATATCAACAAAAAAATGTCAGATTTTTTGCATCTTTGTGTGTGTGTGTGTGTCTTGTTTTGGTTCAATAAGTTAATTGATTTTATTTTTTTGTCTTTATTCATTACTTTTGGTATTTATTTGTTTTGCGTGAAGCTTTTGTGAAATTTTTTTTTTTAACGGTTGTGACTTACTAATTTGTCTCAATCAGCCAAAAAGACATTATTATTGATTTATTTATTTTATTTAAAATAATTCTAAAAATCACAAAAATTTGACGTAAAATTAACAAATACAAATTTTTCTTGCCTGTCATTAGAGAATGTGAAAAGAATGACTGAATAAGTGTGCGTGTCTGGTTTGTAAATATTTGGCTGGTTCCATTCCGTTTGAAAAAAAAAAAAGTTCGGCTGGTAAAGGTGTGGAGTGCGGACGGTGGATCCCATTTTCTACTATTTTCTTTTTGAAAATTCCTTACCTTGGAGTAAAAGAACCAGAGGGAGGGAAAAGTGGGAGGGCCCCCCTCCACGTGGATCGTTGGCTCGTGGGTGGGAGTAAATACCAGTACGGACGTGAAAAGCCGACCTACGGGAATTTTAGATTAATAATTCTAAAGGGGTGTTCGAACAAATAAGCTAAAATGGCTTATTTTTTGTTTTTATTCAAATTTTTTTCGTATCACTTGGCTTATTGTCATTTTTTTGGGGATTATTGCATCCTCACGACAAGAGGAATCTAAAAAGTAAAAAATTTTGACCGAAATCCAATTTTTTTGAATAAAGACGAAAGTAAATCAATAAGCCAATTTTTTCGTCTTTATTAAAAAAAATTGGATTTCGGTCAAAATTTTTTACTTTTTAGATTCCTCTTGTCGTGAGGATGCAATAATCTCAAAAAAAATGACAATAAGCCAAGTGATATGAAAAAAATTTGAATAAGGACAAAAAATAAGCCACTGTGGCTTATTTGTCCGAACGGGCCCTAACACTACGTTCATTCACACATCCAATTACACATTTCTACTCATAATAAGGATGGACCCACACATACTATGTGTGTAGTGTGTGCGAACTTTACCCCTATTAGAGCATCTCCAATCCATCGCCATTTCCTCCAAAATAGAGTATGGATGTAACACATTGAGGGGAGATTTTGTAATTTATTCTATTTTTTCTTCACTTTTTGTACTTTTTGGAAGAATCTTTGAGGGACCCATCGTTCTTTTTAGAGTTTTGAGGAATTTTGTACTCAAAATTTACTTTTGATCCTCCATTTTTAGAGGACCAAATTTACTTTTGGAGGACCGAACTCTAAAAAGGACGGTGGATTCCTCAAAAATTCTCCCAAAAACTACAAAAAATGAAAAAAAAGAGAATAAATTATAAAATCTTCCCTCAATGTGTCACATCCATCCTCTATTTTGAAAAAATAAATGTGAATTGAAAATGCTCTTATGAGTGCGGATGTGTGATTGTGTGCGGTGGTAAAAGGATTTTAGATTTGGGCTTTCTTTGGTTCTTTAAATTTCAATTCATATTGAACTCATTTTCAACTCATTTAAGCCCATGTAAATATGGGTAATGGGTTTATTTGGGTTTAACTCATACCAATCTATTATATAATATAGGCGAATTGGATTGGGTTGAGTTATAAATTATAACTTATAAATGAGCGAATTGAATGGGTTAAAAAAATATGGATTAAAATTGTCATCTCTACCGTCATTCATGGGGCCGGTAAAAAGTTGAGAACTGGAGCATAAGAAGCTGCAACGTGGTCATCTCCCACTTGTCCTTCGCGAGATAAGCGGGGCCCCAACAAAAATTAAAAAATACACAAATAAAAGCAACTAGTGGTAGTGGTGATTCGTTGCAACGCGATACTCCATACTAAGGTTCCGTTCCAGAACACTTTCTTAAAATATAAATACTTATTTTATATTTTCAAACTAAAAATTAATGTAAACGAAAAATAATTTTTTAATTTTTTTTGCACCGTATAATAAATCTCTATAAGATCTATTAAACAAGATCCATATTGGTAGAAAAATTATTTACGTAAATACATTATTTTTGAGCTTGAAATTGCCTTTTTAAAAATTAAGTACTTATTTTGAGCTCCGGAACGGGGCCTAACTATTGAGCTTATCGGCAGTTCACACGAAAAAAATTGCACTCCGTGAAGTTGGCTATTTTCCGCCCTATCCCCGGAGATAATTCAACCAATCGATTCGGTTCAAATAATACCGAACTTGGGGATAAATGAAGAAAACATCAAACCACAAGCAGCCGACCAAGGCTCTGTTCAGTTGCCCAGAAAGTACAAGAAAAGATGGGAAAATCAACTTTCCCATGATTTTTGTAGTGTGAAGTTGGCAGGAAAGTAATGGGAAACATGTTTTTTAGTTTTCTTGCAGGAATTACTTTCCTGCAAAAGTGATCCTGCAAAAAACACAGGATTTTGCGTCGCGGGAAAAGGAAAATGAGTGAACACTGACAAAATTTTTCCAAAAGTTTCTTTTTCCTGACAAATGAACAACTAAACCTTAATTATTCTTGCAAAATTCTTTTATCAAATGAACACTCACAGGAAAATAATTTTCTTTTTCCTTTACTTCACTTTACTTGACTTTTCCTAAGAATAACTTTTCCGTACAATATTCCTGGCAACTGACCGGAGCCTAGAGAGCAAGATTCATTGTTCACGTACTGGAAAATACAAGTCTCGTTTTTCGCTATAGAATACATTGTGACAATACGCACAGCACAAGGGGGGGAAAATATCCATCTACAGACAACATGAAGCTGCATATACCATCCACTACCCTCCGGTTAGATTAACCCTAACCAGTCGTAAGTGAGCTCCACTAATTCGGGGTTTTTTTTAATCTTAATTAGGGTTTATTGTACTACTTGATTATCCACTAGTTTGGAATTGGAAGAAGTGTAACATAGTGAGAGAACTAAATAAAATTTTTATTTTGTCAAGCTTAAAAAAAAATTGGTTTATCAAGATCCTTTGTTACTAGTAGTAGTATTTTTGGTTGTACTGGATTACTCCATCCGTTCGGTTTTAATAATCATTTTTTGGAGTTCGTGCTATTTTTCAATCGATTATATCTTTCAATTTATAATGTTTTAGGTGATTTCAAAAATATTGTATTATAGAACTAATCGAGATCTATTAAATAAAATCATTATTCGATATGAAATTTATTACGGATTCAAAGATATAACCCGTTTTTTAGCCAATTAGAATAGAACTAGGTCCACAATTAAATCCAAATGAAAAGAGTATTTATCATGTGAGTGAGAGTGAACTATCATTCAATACAAACGTACGGGACTACATATATATTTCTTCCGTCCCCATTCCTTTGTTCATTATTCTATCTCAACCGGATAAAAAATTAATTATAAATTGTAATTAAATCACGTAAAAGATTATAAATTGTAATATATAATCAATTGAAAAGTGACACAGATTCTCAAAATGGACCAAATATTGGAACGGAAGGAGTACATGTTACAAGGACTTGAGAAGGAGTCAACGAGAGGACGAGACGGTAATTTCTGAAGGTGTGGTGGGACAGAATCGTAATAAAGCGGCAGGGATGTTTACGTGGCGTACGGGGGTTGCAGCCCCAAATCCAACAGATGGAAAAAAGCCTTTGAACCAAGAAAGAGGCGACGCCGCGGCCAAATTCCCACACTCCACTCTCTCTCCCCCGAAAAACCCCCATACTTGGAAACATGAATTTACCAAAAGAAAATCAACCCACGTCCACCGATCTCTGAATTTCTTACGGAAAACCGGAGCACACTGTCAACGGGGGAGGAGTCAATAATTGCCCGGAATCTGGCCTACCATGTCGACGGAGGAAACGGTTTCCCGGTCACCACTCGACAAGCCTCTTCACCTACTCACTGAAGAAGACATTTCTCAGCTCACTCGCGAAGACTGCCGCCGTTACCTCAAAGAGAAAGGCACATCCTCTCTCTCTCTCTCCCTCTCCCTCTCCCCACCCCACCCCCCCTCTCTCTCTCTCTATCTCTCTATCTATCTATGCGTTTGTGTGTACGCATGTGTATGCATTGATTTTAGGGTAATTTGGAGGTGTCCGTACAGGGATGAGACGACCGTCGTGGAACAAATCGCAGGCGATCCAACAAGTCATCTCGCTCAAGACGCTCCTCGAAACGTCGTCAGATTCGGACGCCGTCACTCGGAAGAAGTTGCACATTCCCCGCCCTGATAATCTACACCGTGTGCGTTCCAATCCACCTACCACTCTCCCTCACTCCCACACGCGCGCACTCTTTCTCTCTCTCTCTCTCTCTCTCTCTCTCTCTCTCTCTCTCTCTCTCTCTCTCTCTCTCTCTCTCGCTATCTTTACCTTTTTCTATCTATTAAGAAAAAGGTCAAGGCAGGTTTATCTATTTCTTTTTAATAGTTTCTTAATTCACCGATCCACATGTGACTGGGTAGGTTTTGCGATAATGTTTGAAAATTGTGATATGTAGGTCCACAGATCAACTGGCAGTGCACCACTTATAGTACCGGCTGAAGAGTCTCCGTGCCGGAGAAAAGATCCAGAGAGAAACGATCGTTCCGACCACGGTTGGCTTGTCGACGGCAGCGACTCAAGTCCTCCGAGGTGATTTTTAATTTGCAAAAAAATGACATACGCTTGTAGGAATACTAAAAGAGACAGCCATATGGACTTTATGGTCTTTATTTGATTCCTTTTTAGTTGTACTTTTGCAAACACACGCCCCCTTGGCAATGCTGACTTTACGAGAGACATGGGGAGAAAATCATTGGCTTCTAAGATTATCTATCGAGCCATGATCTATCAGCAGGGATTATCCAATGAAGCTAGGATTTCACCCGAGCTTTTTTGACCAGTTCTGCCAGTCGGCATCTCTACTGGCATTTCATTCATGCGGCAATTGAGTTCCTGAGTTCTCGGACAGTATTATCTTGACGGATGTTGGAAAGGAAACTTACAACTCTGTAATGTTTGGCGTCTACTGAATGTGCATGGTAGTTAAATGCAGGTGGCAATGCTGTTACAGTGTGCGCTACAAATACTGAATAACGAAGATTTTTTTTTCCTACTATAGTGTTGCACGATCAAGATCTACAATCCTAGTTTGGGATGCAAGCAGACATGAACATTGTCAAATGAATTGTAACATTGAGTGGTACGTAACTTAGATCGGGGAAAAGACCTTTCAGCGGGGATTACCCGCTTGCATGTATCAATCTATATGCTTAGCTTGGTGTGGACTTGGGCTGTAAAAAACCTGAAATAATTTTACCTTCACTTAACAGTTAAAAAAGGAGAAATGGTGAAGATTACCATGTGCTGGAGGGTAACATATCATGACATATTTGTGAGGATACCAAGCAGTTCGCTATTGGTTTTGGATTGGGTTTGTATTTGCTTTGTTCATTCAGAAATGAGATGAACTTGTGCTCTTTGGCCAAGCTAATCAGATAAAGAAGCCTAGTCTGATCATAGTTGAGGTCAGCTTGCTAAGCTCGTGAAGATATCGTAAGGGGAATCCCGTGAGTGCACTCGAAATTCATGTTGAGTCAACATTTTGTATGACATGTCACCACTTGGAGCACAACTATAAGTAAATTAGTGTAGGACATAAAAACCTCAGCACTTAAGCTTGCATGTACATATAGACATCACTCTAGTGATTGCTGACATAAATTTGTTTGAACTTAATATTGCTTCCCAACTTATATGTTGGACCTCTTCAAAGTTATATTCTAAAAATCAATAGTGTTACAAGTATCTCAACCCTCAGAAGGTTTTGCACATGTGCTAGTTTTAGGTTTTGAGTAGCCACCACAGGACCAAGCCTTAACAGATATTCCTTGGGTCCAAAATAAAAATACCCAAGGATCACTAGTTTAAGTATGCACAGTTTCACAGTTATAACAACTTATCTAATAAGTGATTTGAAGTGTTTAAATTTGTTTCATTGGTTTATTAGTTTGCTTGATCAGTTGCTTAAATAGTTTTCTGTCTATATGAATTTTCTTCAGCTTGGCTCTTCTATTTATTCAGATGGTGTGATTAGGGTTTTTTTTTTACTTCTTTCAAGAAGCTTGTGGAGGTATGCCCCATCCTAAAAGAGTGAATTCACACTAGGGCACTCATATGGGGGATTAACCTCGATTAAGTTCATTGTTCTCTTTAATTCTATAAGGAATGTGTTCTCTAAATTTCCCTCTTCAGCAATGGAAATCTTAACTTTAGGGGTGGGAAGGAATTGCCTTTCCCCTTCTCGCAAAGCACTTGGATAGAAATCTACTAAATGCTATTGAATAAAGATATATGAGTTCCTTGCAAAATAGCATTTAGTCTCCCTTAGTTAGATCATAATACCAACTACGGGACAATTTTCGCTCATTTGTTGAATTTCTGCCTCTTATTTCTCCGATACTCAGGTACTTAGTTAAGACTTTCCCAACCAAGATTACTATCTGAATTTGCATTTTTTAACTCATTGTGACAACTGGTAAGTGATAACAACTATAAGTAGCACTTGCATAACCAGGATCAGTATTGTAATTTGTTTTTTGATTCTTAGGACAACTAATTACAACCAGTATTAGCTTTCTTTTTCCTGTTACACAAAATATGCACGTAACACCATCGTTGGCACTTCTTTTGAATTTTCCTTTTTATGTACAAGAAGACTATCTTAATGAAACCTTGCCTACGACCCTTAATGTAGCTCCAAAGTATTTCCTTGATTATAATCTAAATGTATGGTTGCATTGGGAATAAGGAAACTATGTTTGATACCTTAGGTGCTAAAGATTTTTAATATCAAACCTTAATAAACTTAATAGTATGCTGGATTACATATAGGGGGCGGTTCCTGGGACAGTTTTTTACTCAAATTTTTGCACAAATCTTGTTTGATCGGTACTTGTCTCTAAATTTGACAGTGTAAAAGCTGAATGAATCGATCAAGCCCTTGCGAAATCCAAATGAGTTGATTTTTTACGGGAACTCTTACAAATATGTTTTAAACAAATTGAACGGCTCCGATCATTTGCGTGGGACTCCAAAATGGATCCCACACAAGGTTTGTGTCAAAAACTGTGTCCGCGGGACCGCCCCCTTACATATAATATCTTTGGTGCTTCAAAATGAATATGTCGAATAACAGAACACTCCTTAAGTTACGCACAAAGTAAAGTCATTCGGATGAGTTAGTGAAACAGTATTCTTGATATAAGTTGTGTCTTCTCTTGCTCCTATTTTCTTCAGCTTCAAAATATTCACTTGTTTTTATATTCTTTCTGCATGTAATTTGACATTTTGATTTAGGAGGTTTGTGTCCCCGTTATTATGTGCTCTTTTCCCGGATGCCTTGGTGTTGTTTTTGGCATGTCCATTCCAGTATGATTTGGCCAGAATGGCTCTCCATGGCTTCCATGTTAATATTTGAAACTTGGTTAATCGTTAGTTGTCTTCTTGAGCAAATGCTTTCTTAGGTGAAAATCGTAGCTTCTGTCAAAGATTATGACCCTCATACCGTTTTCGTTTTTGATAATTACTCTGAGTGGGCTTCAACAGCCATTGTTTGTGGAGACTGTGATCCTTGGGTCTGCCTATTTTTTTCTGTCTACATCCTGGCATAGCTCCCCCAACCCCAAATTTGGATGTACATTTTTACTTCTGCCTAAAATACTTCATTCATCTCAGATTGCAGCTGTAGTCTAACTAACTTGGGAATGTGCAAGTGTGGGTGTACGCTGTATGGGCGGATAACAACTGACATTTCTTCAAGGAAGAAATGACAGACTTATTTGTTTTAATTTGGCGCAGACATTGAAATGTTTCCCACATGAACTCAGAACTGCAGGTGAAGCAAATGGCCCATTAGGACAAATGACAATATTCTATTGCGGGAAAGTGAATGTCTATGATGATGTGCCAGTTGATAAGGTAATGAAGCTTTGCCCCCAAGATTGTACTGATTGTATTCTAGGCCTCACATGTACGCAATATTTCAGGCACAAGCACTAATGCAGCTTGCTGCAAGCCCCCTCCAAGTACCTCTGGAAGTTCCATTTGATGGAAGTGCGGCTAGACAACCATTGCCATGCCATTTACAGGCTGCAAGTGGTAGAGTAGGCCCAGATACTCCTGTTGTAATATTGCCAACACAAGCAGGTAATTTATAGTGTGTCAAGGACCCCCTCCTTTCGTTTTCTTCACAAATAATTGGAACTTCCAGCTTCAATTTTTTTTCCAAGGATTGAATGGGTTCTCTATGAGCAACTCATCTAATAACCATTCTTGGTACCTGGATGGCAATTCTTTGCTTTCAATAAGTGGCTATTTGACTTGTAGGCAATGGTGGCACGGGACCACTGGAAACATTCGCATAATATAAATTGTCGATGGGGTGGTTGATTATGCTCAGTTTTCAGCTTGTGGCCTTATACTCTTATTTTGGTTTCACAGTGAACATGAGTGATAACTGTTGGCCGAGTAGGGAGGAAAGTGGAATATGTCGCGAAGAAAACACCGGTAAATGTTCTCCTAGATTATGACTACTCTTCATTGGATTCAACAGTGTACACATGTATACTCTTTAGTAAACCTACACTCACTCACCTAATATAGACAAACTTGGAGAAAGAAAGTAAGTGTTAGCTTGAGATGCTTTGTCTAGCCTATTTCGTATGGCTTGAGTTTTGGGGACAATTGGTGGTTAAACGGTATGAATAGTGGGATTCTTTTGACTCAATAGTTGGATGATTAATCATGATGACAATAACACATTAATCTTGCTAGATATAGAGATAACAAGACTGGTTTACTTTGATCTTCAGCAATCCATCCTTCTTTTCCTTTTTCATTTAGCAGCTGAAGTTCCTGGAAGCAGAAAAGCTTCGGTACAAAGATATCTTGAGAAGCGAAAAGATAGGTATCATATATGGCTAAACTGCTCTCTGACAAGCTGATAAACAAAGAGTCCACTTTGCCTTCTTTTTTTTCTTTGGCTTCTCACATCCCTGTTAGGTGAAGGTTCAAGAGCAAGAGAAAGGTAGCAACCCCTCCATCTGCTAGCTTGGATGTTTACTTAAATCCTCAGATGGGGAATCAGACCCAGAATGAGCGCTCAAACAGGAGTGATGCATGCTCCTCACCCCAAATCAGACCACCCAACACCCCTACAAGAAGCAGCTCAGCAGATGATAATTTAGTAAAGAGTACCAATTTTCCAGATGGTCTGAATGAGAAAGGTAACTTTTTGGTTGTTTTGTTTATTTCGAAGTAACGTCTTCTTCATCTTATTATTGTTGTTGTGGTGGTTATTATTGCCATATATGACTTCTCCTGGCCTATATATTACAACTTAAGACGCAATATTCTGCCTTAAACCAACAAATCATTTTCAAGTAAGGAAATAGCTTCACATCTAAGACAAAAACTCTTCCATAAACCCAGAATTCAAACAGATAAAAACAGAAAATGATTTGCTCTCACAACCACAAAAGATATGGAGAAGATGGCGTACCCAAGTTTTCGTGTACATGCCTCGAAAGATTGTGTTTGACTGTCACTTTGTCACCAATATGATAGAAGCAATATCACACTTGTGCATTTTATGTTTTGAATGGGATTTTATTGAAAATTGGACAATTCCCGTGATGAAGCAGCATTAGCTGTAGGGTAAAGCTTTTGGTTTGGTTGTTCTCCCTTTAATCCAATCAGTCCTGTGACTATACATCTCTTCTGTCTAGTAGCTTGGCAGAAAGAAGTGATAAATATAAAACATTTGCCAGTATTTGAAGCCAAAAATCTAAATTGACATCTCCGGGATATTTTACGAACAAAATGGGTATGGTACTGTTACTACTGTAACGGATGTGCCGATTGTCAGGGTGCAGAGTTTGTTGTTTTGTTTTCCTTCCAATGGTTTCTTGTGTTTTTTTTATTGTCTAGGTGGTAACTTTGAAAGGTTGATAGACGCTCTATAATGTTCTCTTGTATTTCAGATATGCGTGAATGAACTCGAGGCAGATGGTCTTGATAGCCATGTCTGTGTTTATCTTTACACTTGTATAAGCACGTACCGGCCCCTAGCAGAGAATATGTCCAGTGAAAATGACAATGGATGCCTAAAATTTTAAGCTTCCTTGTAAGTCTTCATATCCGGCTATATTTGAAGAAAAGAGTCCCATATCTGTTTGTTTCCCGCGCATCTTACCTTCGCAAACTAGAGATACTTCTGAGAAGTTGTTCCGTGGAGAATTTTAGGGTAAGACCTTCTTTAGGGACTGGCTGAAGAGTGAAGAGTCCATATTTTGCTTCAGGGGCTTCCATTAGAGTACCTTACGGAAACTCTGAGCATGGACGTTTCTAGCCATCCACAGAACATGGGCAGCCCTGAGCCAGATTGCAGTGGTATTTCTATTGTTACTATAGTAATATTCATCATGGTCAATGTCTCTAATTTGAGGAATGAGAAAGCAAGTTTATGAATTAATGTAGTGCCTCGGAAGCAATTCCTGTAATGGTCGGTTTTTCTCCTCAACTTCAGGTCTTCTTTTTCTTTTCATTTTCTAGACATCCTGGGATTGATAGGAACTTGATGGTTGAAACAACAAAACAAAACGAATATAAAATTTTAGATGATTGAGGTTGTCAACTGGTTGAATCGAAACGAGTTGTCAACTTCGGTTAAGTGAGACTAGCTTAGGAATACTGAATGATGTGTTGGCGGAAGATCCGAAGCTGTGTCGTGATTTATGATTAGGAAAATTGAGACGAAAAGGAGAAAGTCAGACTTTCGGTGAGAAGTCTGAAATGAAATATGGACATTTAGATGAGAGATGATTGGGGCTGATGCAACCACACCCCACACTAGAAAAAATATATATTATTGTTTTCTGATTGGGGTTCATAATTCCTTTTTTGCAATTTTGTTTAAATAAATGCTGGAAACATATAAACATGCCTTTGTAGTTTGTACGTCAGTTTATTTATTATTTCTATCTCAATGTCAATTAGTGGAGCAAGTATTATTGGGGTTGTAAGTAAGAAATGATTATCATCGAGTACAGAAAAAAAGGGTGTTTGATAAATAAATAAAAATAATAAAAATAAAAAGAGTAAGTTGAGAGAGATACTAAAAGGGTGTTAGTTGTAGTCTATCAATTGCATTTCATTTCGAAATCCTCGCATGCTTTGGGGAGAAAAACTCATCACAGGTGCATCTCTAGTCTCTGCTTCCGGATGGAAATCTATGCAGGTGCCGGATGGGTTTCTCGAATGCAACCATTTACTTCTGACAATCGTAAGTTTGACACCCCCCATATGTAGTGTTTTCCAATATAGGGAAGATATTAGTACGGAGTATTTGGTTAGACAATGTCTTCTTTCTTCCTTTTTTCCCTTGATTTAGTTTAGACAAAGTCTCATGGTTGTTAATGGGTTAAAGGCCAAATCACAAATGAGATTTAAATTCTTTACACTGCTGGTGTAAACATTTGTTTCTTTCAAATTAGTTATATTGCATCACGTCATCATATTTTATTAATTGGGACAATTGTTTTGCAACGGGGCGCAATATAATTGATTTGGAGGAAATAAATATTTACACCGCCACACCGGCGGTGTAAAGAATTTATTCTCATCACAAATACCTCCTGGCATTGTGTTGCCTTCCTCTTTAAACTTCTACAAGGCTTAACCAATACAGAATCCAACGCATTTCGATTTCGGCCTCTAAAATAGGCCAACTTTAACAAAACCATGGAAATGGCAAAGAATAATGGAGTCTCTCTAATAAATCAATGACAATGAAACATGCCTACTTTCTCGACCCAACTAAACTACTCCTACTTCCGGCCTCCTATTCTATTTGTACGCTTTTTTCCCTGCCCTATAGCTATAAGGCGCCTTGTTAGGTACACTTTTCGATGTCGTATTGTTCAATGGCCTCTATATCTGTATATATATCTTCAATTGGATTACCTTTTCTTATAGGAGCCGTTGCACTTTAGTATTTCTTCTGTCTCATATTACTTGTCCTTTTTAACAATATATATATATAGTTTTTGGGGCAAGAAATAAAACCTACTTTTTTTTTTTTCCAAACTTTGCACGAGTTTAAGGGCCAATTGAGATCTTTGAAAAGTGGACAAAAAAGGATTGTATATTGGATATAAAGTTCATTACCAATTTAAATATATAATTAATTTTTTATCTGGTTAGAATAAAATAAGGGGCTATTAAATTGGACGGAGGGAGAAAAATATTTTAGAGTAGACCTAAAAGATCCTGATTTTGAATGAAAGTTAAATAATTGGATTAAGCATGGTGACATAACTCAAACAGGATAGCTATTTAATTTCTTCTTGATTTTTTCGAAGGTTATTGGAAATTCTTTTAAAACTAGTGGGGTGTTTCCACTCACCAAAAAGCTGTTGACAACTTTTTTGTTGTCTTTATTTAAAAAAAAAATTGTATTTGTTAGTTTTTCGATTTTTATTTTTTCGATTCCTCTCGTTGAGGCGAATTAATGATATATAAAAGTTTGGCGCGAAAATAACAAATACGAATTTTTTTGGAAGAAGTACGAAACAAAAAAGTTGTTATCCACAACTTTTTTTATCAGTGGAGACTCCTCCTTAGCGAACGATTCAGATCAATAATGTGGGCCCCACAAAGCTTGTTCTAACGTCTGAAGCGTAGATGGCAAGTATACGAAATTAATTCTACCGTGTAATAATAATTCGTGGAGAAAGAAAGGTCGGGGGGTTTCTCAAAAAAGGAAGTACCATTGCAGGGAGATTTTGGTAATTTCGGCGTGATACCATGCCCAAGAAAGGCGAGGACTGCGGCATCTGGTGGTGTGATTGGGGGAAAGTGAGGGCACTGCTTCACTGCTGCTGTCTCTAGCCTATGGGGGGTTCCCATTCGTTGTGTGATTGTGTCCAATTCCATTCACACACGTCACTATTTTGCAGGTTGCCTTTTTTCCCGGGTGTTCAATGTTATGTTTTGTTTTTGAAATTTTTTTTGAAAAATAGTAGGAGTAAGTGGAAAGAGATAAAGAAATAAATGTTGGAAGTAGGGGAAATCTAAAGAAAATTTTTTGAAAATTTTTTTTGAATTGTAAAGAGAACAAAACACAAATCAGCTTAATCTCTTACCCGGTCTGGTTAAAATACAGGTTATTCACAAGGAGTTTCTTTCGGACTCGGGGGCTCTGCTGCCGCCATGGGTACAGTAGCCCCTACCCAGCCCTTAAAACAGCAACGTTTGCTTTAAAAAAGAATACTAACCATCAATTTGCAATTCTATAGAACAGAAACGTGATTATAAGAGCCCTAGAGACAAAATTTGATTATGTCTCTTTAGAATAATATGATTAGAATAATAAGATTTTCACACCCGTTCAAACGGAATAAAAATTGAAGAACTTAATTTTTTAACTATATTTTTTAATATATAAATGGTCTCAAAAAATTAATTGCTCAAATTTTCACTCCGTTTAAATCGGTTCAAATATCTTGTTAATATGATCAGAATAACAAGATTTTTGCACCAATTCAAACAGAGTGAAAATTTTCACACTTAATTTTTTTAGACTGTTTATATATTAAAAACTATAGTTAAACAATTAAGTGCTTTAATTTTTAATCCGTTTGAACGGATGTGAAGATCTTACTATTCTGATCATATTATTCTAAAGAAACATAATCAAATTTTGTCTCTAAATCACATTTCTGCTCTATAGAATTGCAAATTGATGGTAAGGATTTTTTTTTTCAAATATTCTACAACCACACCCAAAATCACACACTCAAATACACACTCTTTCACAAAACACAAGGGTCCCAGTTTAGTATGTGTGGGACCCTTATGTTTTGTGAGTGTGTAATTGGATATGTAATTTTGAATGTGGTTGTAGCATCTTTTTTTTTTTTTTAACCAAACATTGCCGTTTTAGTGGCTAGGTAGGAACTACTGTCCCCATGGGGCAGCAGAGGCCCCGGGTCAGTTAATTTCTACCCAAAATTCGAATACTGATCAATTGTTTTTTCCGAGAATGCCATTTTCCCTTTGCTATGAAAAAAACAAGCTATCGCCTACACTTGAAGACACTGGACGGGCAGTAAAATTAGTAGATTGACATACTAAATTAGAATTTAGATTGACATACTAAATTAAAATTATCTATCTCAAGATAAATATCTTATGAGGTCATCTTAATCAAAATTCAATCTGACATATTTTCTAGATTGGTTTACATTCTCATCAAGCTTTAAATAGTAATCGATTCTGATGTATCAAAGTGGATCCGAACAAATTCTACCATAACACTCTTAGCTAAACTCTCCGGTCTTTAGAGATAATCTATTTCATTTTTTAAATCATAACGGTCATTCATTTTTGAAACATAACTTAATCATGTAACCATCAAGACCTGGTAGCTTGGATTTAAATTATTGAAGCGAACCGAGTGGACTTTTAACTGTTCAAAAATTTCTGCGGTCAATAAGACGCGCTCTATTTCTCTACAAATTCAATATTGCTAAAGCCGATCTAGTGAGTGTTTAGCGGTCCAACATTCCTTCCCGTTAGCAATCCACTCTTTGTCCTCTCATTTTTTTAAAATAAGGTTGTGCTCAAATATCCAATATTTTGTCCACGGAACTCAACCCCATGGAATGGGAGGGTTGTAGTGCACCCGCAGCACTACATTGCGTAGTGTGGGTGATTCAACCGTCCATCTCACTGTGAACGTCTTAGATTTAATCCGAACGCTTACAAACCCTAGCTATCTATTGTTTGGATGAAAATTCGAGCCGTCCATTGCTCGTCCTTCGATTCAACAGACCTAATTTTTTCTTAGCACGGAATCCGTGAATGATGGTGACAAGTGACTACAAAATCATGGGAATACGGTACCGTTTATAGCCCAAAACTACTTGATTATTAACACCCCGTCGCTCCCTTGCTCCACCGAATCCAGATTTATTCCCCCTAACCCCTTCTTTTTTTTTGAAATGATTTTGCCACCCTATTTTTTTTATAATGTCCACACCTTGTAAGTGTATTTTTGCACTGAAAAATACACTTGCAGGGTGTGACATTATCAAAAAAGGGTATGGCAAAAACTATTTTTTTTTCTTGATTAAATACCCATTTTGATACTATTCTTTTGTACCATACGTAGTAGCAAATTAATGGCTCGAAAAACAAAATACTAGCTGCAATCAGTGCAAAAAATACACTTGCAGTGTGTGGCATTATAAAAAAAAAAAGGTGTGGCAAAAACTATATTTTTTTTTTCTTGATTAAATACCCATTTCGATACGATTCTTTTGTACTATACGTAGTAGCAAATTAATGGCTCGAAAAACAAAATACTAGCTGCAATCTTTCTGGTCTCCAACGGGAAAAAGAAAGTGGGAAGGAAAGAAAATAAAAGTGAAAAACTTTCCTTTTACCCAACGAAACAAAAGTGAGTGGAGGGCTGATAAATTTTTCTTCCTTCGAATGCCCTTCGTTCGATCTCTCAAGTCTCCCCCCTCCAACTTTTTTTGATTTGGGTTTTGCAAAGCCATACCAGAAGATTTAGTGGGTTGGTTTGATTTGGGTTTGGTTTCAATTTGACTTCGTTGCTTTTTCTAGTGATTGTATTTTAAGGAAAAGGTGTGTGTGTCTCTCTCTCTCTCTCTCTCTCTCTCTCTCTCTCTCTCTCTCTCTGTGTGTGTGGGTAATTTAGGTTTTGTGGTGCTGTTTTCTTATCTTGAGATTTGGTGGACTTGATGGTGGTTCTGGTTGTATTTTTGGTGTAAATCCCACGTAATCTTTTGTGGGTCTTTGGCCTCTTCTGATTTTTATTGTCGTTTATTGTTTAAAAAACAAAGTCTCATCTTTCTTTAAATTTGGGGACAGCTGGTGCATACTTAGTTTTAGTTCCATCCTTTCTGTATAATAGAAAGAGCATGTGTCTTAGAAGATTGTAATTTATTGACATTAGGGAACCCCTAATCTTCCTTTCTTTTTTCAATTTTACGTTTGGGCAAATTTGGTTGTATCCTTGCAGAATCGTCCCGTTTGGGGATTGTGATTGTTTGTTTATTTGTATCCGATTGCACGATTAGTTGTAGATTTTGAGCTGAGGGGTAGTGTTTTCCAACAAAAAGGAGCTGGTTTCCTTGTCAAAATCTTTGATTTTTGAGTCTTGGAGTGAAACCCATCAGTCTATTGTGGAGATCTGGGATTTGTTTCATCTCTTATGCCCCATGAGGACCTTTTTGCCCTCAGAGTCTTGTAAAGAAGCACAGCTCAATGCTTTAAATCCACAGTCATGGCTCCAAGTTGAAAGAGGGAAGCTTTTCAAATTCTCATCTCAGTCTCCTTCCTCCATGTAAGCTCTCCCTCTCAATATTTATTCAAAAGTATTGCAATTTTCCTACAATTCTCTACTGATCAAAATAGTTTAATCGAATTTTCGTTTTATTTGTAGAGAATCTTTTATCAAGGTACCTGAACCACCAGTTCTTCCATTCTTTAAACCTGTTGATTATGTAGAAGTTTTAGCCCAAATTCATGAGGAACTTGAGTCATGCTCCCCACAAGCAAGATCAAGTCTCTATCTATTGCAGTATCATGTCTTTAAGGGTCTTGGGGAAGCCAAGCTGATGCGAAGAAGCCTTCAATCAGCTTGGATGAAGTCAAGCACAACCTATGAGAAACTTATCTTTGGAGCATGGTTGAAGTATGAAAAGCAAGGTGAAGAACTCATCTCTGACCTGCTTTTGTCTTGTGGTAAATGTGCTAAAGAATTCGGGCCAATAGATATTGCCTCTGAGTTCCCTTCTAATCTACATGTGAGCTCCATTGGAGTTGCTGGGACAAACGTGAATCAGATTTTGAGAATCGTCACTTTTTGGATTGGAGATGAGAAAATAGAATGCGATAGGCAGAAGATCGCGGGCTTATCAGAGCCATTTAATTCCATGCTTTACGGGTGTTTCACAGAGTCTCTTCGCAAGGACATAGACTTGTCTAGGAACAACATTTCCCCATCGGGTATGAAGGTCGTCCGTGAGTTCAGCTCAACAGGTAGTTTAAATGAAGTTCCCCCAAAGCTTTTATTAGAAGTCTTAGTTTTTGCCAATAAATTTTGCTGTGAAAGGCTCAAGGATGCGTGTGACCGGAAACTTGCTTCTTTGGTTTCCTCCAGACAAGATGCACTAGAACTACTGGAATACTCTCTTGAAGAGAATGCCCCAGTTCTTGCTGCATCATGTTTGCAAGTGTTTCTGCACGATCTTCCTGATTGTCTAAACGATGATCAGGTGGTTCAACTACTATGCAATGCTAATATGCAACATAGATCAATCATGGTTGGCCAGTCATCATTTTCACTCTACTGTTTGTTAAGTGAAGTATCCATGAACTTGGATCCTCGGTCGGATAAAACAGCTCTATTCTTGGAAAGACTGTTAGAATGTGCTGAAACTAATCGGCAGAGAATGGTGGTGTATCAGCAGTTGGGATGTGTGAGACTCATGAGGAAAGAATATGATGAAGCTGAAAAGCTCTTTGAGGCTGCTTTAAATGCGGGTCATGTTTATTCAGTCGTTGGTTTGGCAAGACTTGGTCACATCAGGGGCCATAAACTTTGGTCTTATGAGAAACTCAGCTCTGCCATTTCCTCTGTGAACCCACTTGGGTGGATGTATCAAGAGAGGTCACTGTACTGTGAAGGAGAAAAGAGGCGGGGAGACCTTGAGAAAGCAACTGAATTGGACCCCACACTTACTTATCCTTACATGTATCGGGCTGCATCCTTCATGAAGATGCAAAATATCCAAGATGCCCTTGCTGAAGTCAATAGGGTTCTCGGGTTCAAACTAGCATTAGAATGCTTGGAACTCCGATTTTGTTTCTATCTAGCTCTTGAGGATTATGAAGCAGCCCTTTCTGATGTTCAGGCCATCCTTACGCTTTCGCCAGAGTACAGGCTGTTCGAGGGTAAGGTTGCAGCTTTTCAACTTCGCACTCTAGTTCGTGAGCATGTGGAGAATTGGACAACAGCAGATTGTTGGCTACAACTCTATGATAGGTGGTCTTCAGTTGATGATATTGGATCCCTGTCTGTAATTTACCAGATGCTTGAATCCGATGCGGCGAAGGGAGTTCTATATTTCAGACAGTCTTTGCTTCTCCTTAGGTATGTACTGATTGTTCTCATAATACTTTGAAGCTTTTTTACAGGGTTCACAATCTTGCTTGAACTTTTCATTGCGTGTTTAGTGGCATGTGGAAAATTTGCAAGTCATTCTTGGTTGGTCGAAATTTGAATATGTATATCATAACGTTCCACAAATGCAGTGAATTCTAAACTATGTTAAAGTTCTAATTTATTTTGTTTAACTGCTTATTCTCTTTCTTCTATGATAAGTTTGATAAGTTCAGACTCTGCTTTGGATGCCTTCCTTTTTTTAACTAGAGATTTTGTAACCTATACACTATTCTACTTAGCTGTAGAATGTTTCGTTTGCAACTATTGGGGTTTTTTTCATGCTTTTAACAAACCAAACCGAGCCTTATGTTTCAATCATTTTCCTTCATTGAGCTCTGTCAAGGGCCACTTTTTCATGCTTATGAACACGTTTATATATGCACCATCAATATTTGGCTCAAGAATTCTGCTATTTAAATTAACCCTTCGTTCTCTCTACTTCTTACACACATGCTGAAACCAATTACATAGATCTGGTATTCTGGCGATTTCCATGTCAGAACCCCATATCCATGCAGTTGCCGGTGGTAATAGGTAATCTCCACCATCATGCAGTGCAACTCTGTATAAGGTTGTGTTTGTTAATGCCATCTTACCTTTTCTTAATCCATTGTCGGGTCCTGGATTGAATTTAACTGCAGATGATCCTTGTGTCTTGAGTTTGTTTTTCGGCTCTTGTTCCCTCAAAGTTCATTGTAGAAATCATTTAACTTGTTCCAAAACCAGAGTATTGTTTTCTTAAGCTCCTCCCCATCATAAGCTTTTTCTATTTGTCACTGATGTCACCTTTGGTTTTTTGAGGAACGTAGTCCTAAAGTTTGAAGATTTTAGATTTGTGGCGTTTGTTTACAATTCACTGGCAATGAAAAGGATTTTATTTTTTTTCCGTTCTGTATTATGATAATGGTGAGAAGACTGACTCAATTTTACTCTTGATCAGATTAAATTGTCCAGAAGCAGCCATGCGAAGTCTACAGTTGGCTCGCCAACATGCATCAAGTGAACATGAGCGTTTGGTTTATGAGGGATGGATCTTATATGATACAGGTCATTGTGAGGAAGGCCTACAGAAAGCAGAGGATTCTATTAGTCTTAAGAGATCTTTTGAAGCATACTTCCTGAAAGCCTATGCATTGGCGGACTCCAGCCAAGATCCATCTTGTTCTTCTACTGTTGTGTCACTTCTCGAAGATGCCTTGAAGTGCCCCTCGGATCGTCTTCGGAAGGGTCAGGTATGGTCTCTCTCCCTTGCCCTACTGTTCAACAAGGCTGTGACATGCTAGACAATGTAATTTTGTGCAATAGCCACCTAGAACACTTGGTAATAAGATGTCAATTCCCAGCAACTTAAGTAAACCCTTCATGAGCCCGACCTGACATGTGGCATTTAGGTTGATTAATTGTTCGCTGACGCCCATTAGCATATTTAGATACGTGATTGTGTAAATTGGCTCTTGAGGAATGGTGGTTCTAGTTAATAAGGACTGCAGAAGATGGGGTGAATAAAATTCTTACTAACACCCTTGAGTTGGTCCTTGGCGATGAAGTTATGGCGGGTTACTCTTTCTGTTTGCCTAAGCAACCCCTTCTTGTAAAGGGATATGGTTAACTGCTTGTGGGTGAATTAAATGAATATTTTAGACATAGTAGTTAAGAAGGTATCAAGTTGTTTATGGGAATGGTAAAGAAATCCGAAGAATGGTCCAGTAAGATGTTCCTTCTATCTAAATTACCTCCAAGATTTGGTGTTTTGGAATTGTCTACTAAACTAAAGATGTGACATATATCTTATTAAATGAATATTTTAGACATAGTAGTTAAGAAGGTATCAAGTTGTTTATGGGAATGGTAAAGAAATCCGAAGAATGGTCCAGTAAGATGTTCCTTCTATCTAAATTACCTCCAAGATTTGGTGTTTTGGAATTGTCTACTAAACTAAAGATGTGACATATATCTTAACATGTCTTAGATAGTGATATCATTCAGTGACCTTTTCGTTGCCGACGTGGAAAAATTCTTCTCCTGAGACATTGTTATTGTTCATGTAGCTCATGCCTCTTACAAGCCTAAACTTCTTGGTTTTCCTTCTGATTCTCGAATTTTCAGGCTCTCAACAATCTTGGAAGTGTTTACGTAGATTGTGGGAAACTAGACTTAGCAGCAGATTGCTACATCAATGCCCTTAAAATCCGTCACACACGAGCTCATCAGGGTCTTGCCCGGGTCCATTTCCTCAGAAACGAAAAGTGTGCTGCATACGAGGAAATGACTAAACTAATTGGGACGGCTCGGAACAATGCGTCCGCCTATGAGAAGAGGTCAGAGTACTGTGAACGTGAACTCACGAAGGCAGATCTAGAGATGGTCACTCGATTGGATCCCCTCCGTGTCTATCCCTACAGATATCGAGCTGCAGGTTAGATAGAAAATTTTCCGTACATTTGTTTTGCAAATTTATTTCTAGTTCTTGCATATTATTTTCTTGCATCTTTCAAACATGATGTATGCTATTGGTCGAACTAGTAGTGCATGGAATCTGTAGTCATGAATTTTACTCCTCGTTCTATCAACAGTTGTAAATCTGTTGTCGTAGTCTTTGTCAGTTTTCCAAATCACTTTTGAGGTTTGAGATTCAGGTCAATAAGTTGTCTTGCACTGTAAAAGGTACAGGAGTTTCAATACTTGTGAATCTAAAGTTGGTTGATTTTTCCTATTATCGAGGTCTGTAGTTTCTATTTCAAGTCCTCAACCTTTTGGGAGTTTTACACCTAGAAACTGTCTACTTGAGACTGGCCCTAAGGGAGTTTTCTTCGAGAGTGGTATCTCACCGATTGACATGAGAACCGATCGGATCCCTTGAAGGTGTTGGGTATAAGGTGGGTTCTCCGTTCTCGTAAGCAAGCAATGAAAAGCTTGAACGTTATGGATTCATCTAATTTCAGTGGGCCCTGTGTCTCTGAAATTACGTCCCTTACCTTTCTAGAAAATTGCGTAAACAAGCAAAAGATGGCTCGGATGTCAGTGGGTGGTTCTTCTTTTCTTCACCGTATTTATGCCATCCTCTTCATCCTATGGTGCAAAATTGCTTTCATATTTCTTGGTATTGAACTGGATTTTCGGTGGCATTTGGATAGTGTTGATGGACAACCACAAGCAGAAGGAAGCCATAGCAGAACTGTCGAGGGCGATTGCGTTCAAAGCGGACCTTCACCTTCTACACTTGCGGGCTGCGTTTCACGAGCACACGGGTGACGTTCTGGGTGCGTTGCGAGACTGTCGAGCTGCTCTCTCAGTTGATCCAAACCATCAGGAGATGCTGGAACTCCAAAGCCGCGTAAACAGTCATGAACCATGAACAGCCCCCCGCCAAAGAAAAAGGAAAAGAAGGGAAAATTCGAAGACGGGATAGTGTATTTATATGTTGTATCACTTGTGTATACTAGTGAAGCATGTCCATGTAACATCCATGTTTATCTCCTTTTTACTTTTCACAAATTTTGTAATATGTTTGAAAACAATTTTGTTTATGCAATTTAGTTAAATCTCGCATTATCCGAGTCTTTTGATAATTACTACTATTATCCAATTATGTTTGATCGTATCGTCGTTCGCTTGCCACCTCCCAAGTGAGAATCAAGTCCCATGTGATGATCTCTTTTGTGATTTCTCATAAGCAGTCGAGATACAGGATCCACGACGATCACGTTTAAAAGATGTCAAAAAGAAATCTGATAAATTTTAGTCTTTGTAAAAATATTTGAATCATGTTTTTATCTTTTTCAAGGGCGACATACACATTTAAGAGTTACAACCGGTTGGGTAGCAATAGGATTCTACATATCTATCTATACTCTACTTTTAAATGTACGAAGGTGTTTTCTATTTTCATTTTTCAAAATTATCCCTTCAAACCTCCCCAAATAACAAACCGACCTTTGATAACCGAAGCTACACAATTTTTCATTTTAAGTTCTTCTGACATCATGGACCGTTGCCGCCGTATGGCCCGTTGGTAAAAGTTGTGGCCTTTGGCATTTTGGTTTTGCCTTCCGAATCCCATCACCTGGCATAAGTTCCTGAGAAACGTCGAGTTGTACTTCCACAAGTCTTCCTCTTCCGCGATCCCACCTTCAGGCCTATGCCGTCGCAGCTGCCCTCGATCACCGCCAAAGGCCACAACTTTTACCAACTGCGAAAATCCTCTTTCTCTTCCTCGGCCTCATCGTACTTCCGTCGGTCACCACAAGCAGCCAAATCCTAGGCTTACAACAAAATCGTACAATGTAGCTACTATAACATTTTTACAGATCAGCACTATGACCAAAAAACTTATGATATGTAATGATGTTTTTGGGCCCCAGTACTGACATGTAAGGATATTGTAACTATATTGTTGTAAACCACAGTGCTAATGCATGTGTATTGTTTGGAATTAGGATAGTTGGAATTGTGCTATATACCTATTCCAAGACATGTTCGGTGAGTGTTTTGTAAAGAGAGATTTTAATTTTCCCTTTCTTTTTCACTACACAGAGAGAGAATTCTAGTTCAAAAAGGAAGTTTTCTGTTAGGAAAAGTCTATGAACACAATAACATAATCAGGAATATAAATAACATTGCGACGTGTCATATTTTTATTGGTTGTCGTGTAATAGCATTGCAGTCAAAGCCAATGCAAAATAGACACATCAGCATGTTGTGTACATTATTAGCTAAGTACAAGGTTATTTGTCAATAGCAAATCTCTTTCTTTTATACGAGACGATATATATATGTAAAATAAATCAGTCAGTTCGGTTTTTTTGGTACAACCTCACAAAGAGGCAATTTTGACGTGCGTCTACGGGTGGAGAATAAGAAAAGGCAAAAGGAAAAAATAATCCTGGTGCTACTTTTGTTACCCAAATATATTTGATAATATCCAAGATAAAAAAAAAATCGAATTTTGTTGTTTTATCTTGAAATTTTTTAAAAGTATTTGGTTAAAAGGAAAAGATTTATTTTGGTGTTTTATCTTAGATATTTTTAAAAATATTTGGATAAAAAGAAAAGATTTTGGATTTTTTAATTCTTTTTGTCGAGACGAATTAATAATTCACAAAAATTTATCGCAAAACGAATTTTTATTGAATAAGAACATATGCCCAAAAAGTCAAAAAAAGCAAAGGAAAACGAGGCCGTAGATATTTTCAGAATTCGGTTGTTTTCTACTTTATTTACTCATAATAGTAAATAAATTTTTCTGCTAACTAAATTAAAATTTAGTTTGGATTCGGTGATGCGACGATGGTTCCATCCTTATTAGGCTCCGTTCCGGAACTTTAAAAAAGTCCTTATTTTTTAAAAAGACAATTTCAAGTTAAAAAATTATGAGTTTATTGAAATCTAAAAATATATAATATGGATCTTGTTTGAAAGATCTCGATAAGATTTTTTATACGATGCCAAAAAAATTGAAATATTTTTTTTTATTTATATTATTTTTGAGTTTGAAAATATGAAATAAGCTATTTATTTTTTAAAAAAATTTTTGAAACGGAGCCTTAGTCATATAATTTTTCAAAACGGAGTATTCTTGCGCTCTCGAATCGCTCTGTACATAACTCTCAATCTTCTCACTCACGAATTTTAATTATTTTCTAAAGACGTTTTCTCACTCACTCTCGCAGTCCATCCCTCGCCCAAGTCATTGCATCCCTCGCCCAAGTCATTGCTACGTTTCCCTCGTCTTTTCTCAACTTCAGATTTGTTTTCTCCACCGCCAATCTCTCTCTCTCTCTCTCTCTCTCTCTCTCTATCTCTCTCTCTCTCTCGGGCTCTGATCTTTCCTTCGTCTTTTCTCAACTTCAGATTTGTTTTCTCCATCGCCAATCTCTCTCTCTCTCTCTCTCTCTCTCTCTCTCTCTCTCGGGCTCTGATCTTTCCTTCGTGATACACTGGTTAGACAAATGAGGTGAGACCATTGATTTTACTGAATGATTATTGCTTGAATATTCATTAGAGTTGCGAACTAATACCAAAGTGATATTCGTAAACAAATCCTGCGATTGATTTCAAGATCATCTGTATTGTATAGTTCAAGAACAATGACTGACGCTGATTTGTTCCGTTATTAGGTTAGAATTCCTACTTCAGTTCCAAGATGATACCACCATTAAGTAGGTTTGATTGTAAGGCTTCGTTCCAATCTATGCGGCAAATTCGCTAATGACTTTGTAGCTTCCATCTTACGCCTTGCAAACCCTCTTTTTGTCGCAAGATAGCGATTTCGTTACACCGTTAAATACATTAACCCTACTAATGCTAGTTCAGAACCCCTTCTAGAACACATTTGCTATTAACTATAAAGCCTTATCTTGCTTGTTTGATCGTAAGAAGTCTACAGTTATTTCCCCAATATTTTGTTCTTTCAATTTACCTTGTTCTTCAACTTTAACTTTGAGTGGTCTTCTTTCCCTTCAGGGGAGCAATTTGATGAGAAATCGATGACGAAAAGATTCGAGATTGTACTACTTGTAGCAGGACTATTTCTCTGTGCAATTTCATGTGCCGCCCCGGAGGTATCCGTATCATGTATGATGGCCTATGACGAAGGCAGTGCCCCTGCCGTCTTGGAGTCTCCAGAGTGTCCTCAATGGGGCCTTTCCTCTCGATCTCACAATGGAACGGGGAACTGCCAGTTTGCCACACTTCAGGGGCATAGGGACTATCAAGAGGATCACATCACGTGCAATCTTGAAATGAACATCCGTTTTCTTGGTACCATCAATCCCCCCCAATGTTCACTAGGGTTTAAACATAGTAAATATGGTTTTGAAATCTTTCATCAAATGTATTCTTGAAGCTGGTAACTCTTGAAGACTTACTATAGACAATTAGGTTGCTAATATTGACATATTGGTAGCACCATGAAGGAGTATTTGGTGTACTGAACTTTTGGGTATAACAGAAGAGGTTAATATTGTTGTGCTTTTCTGATTACAGGAAAAGACGGGCCTAAGGAGGTTTTCGTTGGTGTGGCAGCAGTATTTGATGGTCATGGTGGCAAAGAGGCTAGTGAGATGGCTTCAAAGAACTTTTTGGATTACTTTTTCTTGCATGTTGTGTTCAACGCATACAAGCAAGCATTATCTTCCAAAGGGCTTAACGCAGACAAAGCAGGGGATTTTTGTTCAAATCTTTTGAGGTTGACTCTCACACGGTTTAGAAACATTAGGTTTTATTAGGAGTTTTGATAATTTTTATTTTCAGATGTGATTCTGTTTTTAATCTAAGGCCGGTTTATATTATTAAGATTTCCGGTATTTATAGATGTCAGTCGAGTGTTTTTATTTTTGAATGAGATGTCGATGGTATACTTGCATTTGCTTGTTTAGCTTGAACAACATTACTCAGATCTTAACTTTTCTTGTATGTTTCAAATCTTCTTTAAACTTATGCAATTTATTTCTGCCATGTTGTCATAGTCCAGATGAAGTTATACCTGTATCTGGTGAAGCAGCGATGCATGATATCCTGAAGAAAGCCTTGTTGAGTACATTCCATGATATTGATACAGAGTTCTCACGGGTAAGTACCACTCTTTAGAGATTGTTTCAAAACCAGCATTTTTCATAATCTTTTGGTGATCATCCTATGTTTCCAGGAAGCTTTCGATCACGGATATGTTTCTGGATCCACTGGCACTGTTGTTCTCTTGGTAGATAGTCAGATGTTAGTTGCTAGCGTTGGTGATTCAAAAGCACTACTATGCTCAGCGAAAACTAAGAATGCTTTGGGGAATGAAGGTCTGATTCTTCCCGTCTTATCATGTCGCTCTTTGGTTGGATACAAGTTCACTGGGCACTGCTAGATTGAAAAACTACACTTCTTTTCTGTAGTTCACATTAACTAAGTAACATGCATACAAGTGAATTGGAATTCTTGCAAGTTTAATTTTGTGAATCGCCAATAACAGGCATTCCAAGTATGGTGCTTGAAGTGGAAGAGCTGACAAGAGATCATCATCCGGACAGAGATGATGAGAGAGCCCGAATAGAAGCTGCTGGTGGGTTCGTACGCTCATGGGGTGTGCCGCGTGTCAATGGTATATTAGCGGTGTCTCGAGCTATTGGTGATGTTTACTTAAAAAGGTTAGTTTTCTGAATCTGAAGTTAGCTTAGTCTGCTCCTCCTTGTTAGTGATGTGAATCGCTTAGTTGTCAAATATTTTTCATTTGCTCTGTGTGAACTTAAAGACAAGGATGAGGCATTTCCTATCTTGATTTCTCCTCTCATTTACAGGTATGGCGTTAGTCCTGTGCCTGAAGTGATAGATTGGCGACATTTAACTGCCAACGATAGCTATTTGGTAGTAGCATCTGACGGCATCTTCGAAAGTTTGAGTCCACAGAACGTTTGTGATCTTTTACGGGATGCAGATGTCCAAGTCAATGAGATGTCAAAAAGCTCAGATTCATGCTCGTCCTCTTCGTCATTGGCTGACTGCATTGTCAAAGAAGCGTACAAGAAGGGCAGTGGGGACAACTTGTCAGCTATTGTAATTCCACTGAAGTTTACCGGTCTTTCCTAAGAACATCTGTGGACAGAAAGGATTGTGGAGGATCAACCATTTTTAGCTGTTGAATAGCAACTGCAACTGATCGATATTCGTCAAGTTTATACCTAACAGAGCATATTTTTCTTTTGCTCTAGAATTCATTTGAGGCAGGATTTTGCTAATTTTTGAAGGCTGATTTACCGTTTACGTACGGTACTTAAGTTTTTTGGTTCTTGTCAGTGCAGTGTAGAGAGATCAATTTCCTGCTGTATCTCTACAATTAGCGAGGGAAAGAAAGTTAACTTGTTCATTTTTGTGACTGATTTTTTTTCCTTGTCTTCTTCTCAGCCTTACAAAACAAACAAAAATCAGAAAGAATTGAGCTTTTTTTCTCCTTAATTTTTTCCGCTTTGCATTCTTTTGGTTCTTATTTGGTTAGAACGAAAGGAAAGGAAAGAAAGATGATGTTGTCAATCTGTAAAGCATGTTGCATTTGTAGTCATACGCATCATGTAATGGTGTACTCGGACCAGTGACATACTTCACTGCAAAGTGCCATCTTTGTAATGCCAGAAGCCCAAAAGATATCGAATCTACCCAAGTTTAGTCTCTCTCTTCTTCTTTTTTGTCAACTGTACTTGGTCTATTTTAATCACCCATATTGCGAACTATGAATTCTTGCTTAGTGAAAGTTGAAGGAAAAACGAGACTAAAAGGGTTAGTCTGATGGATGGGCACTCCAATGTTCTGAATACCGTACCGGCCTGGGTACCGGTTTTCCTACTGGTACGGTACGTACCGGTACCGGTCAGATACCGGGTACCGTTTCGGATTTACCGCAACTACAATATATATATAATAATTATATATAATCATAATTCAAAAAAATCCCTCATACTATGCAATTCATCATAAAATATCCATGTGTTTGCATCTTGTCCCACATTGCCTAGTTGCAAAACTCTTTTCCATCTTAAATGACTTTGCACACTAGTGGACTTGTAAATAAGGACCTAAGGAGAGGCCTAACGCGCTCGGAAAAATGGGCCGTGGCCGAAGACAATTTGAAAAAATTGATTCGGAAACCAATTAACCGGATGCGAGTCACGGGTTATTCGCGCGAAGGGGGGGTGCAAATCCGGGATTTGAGCCTCGCGCACGTAATATGGTTAAGCCCACGTTTTGCGCTCCGGAAATTCCGGTACGCCGGTATTGAACGGTATTGGGGAGTTAAGGTACCGGTTTTTCTGAAATTCGGTACGTGGTACGGTACGGGATTGATAACATTGGGGCACTCCCTACAGGTTGCAATGAGATTTGGAATTTGAAGGTGAAGAAATCATCTTATTGGCATGTGTATCAATGTATTTAATCCTAGGCCATCGCGGTTCGAAAATGAGGGAAGAGTGTGAAGATTTTTTCTGACCAAGGAAAGAGGCTCAACCATCTCATAACAAAAGAGGTAGGAGAGGAGGAGGAGAGGGAGGGAAGAGATGACGGAACCGCCGGGGAGTGCCCATCCATCAGTCTAACCCCAATTAGCTGTGGAAAAGTGCATGTGGCTCAAACTCTACCCCATGCACTTTTCGTCGAAATCGGCAACTATACTACATTGAGGATATTTTTAATGACTAAAAGGGGAAAAATTAAACTTAGAGGACCAAAATGGGAGTTGACCCAATACTTTAGGGAGTTGACGGTAATGTAGCCCAAACCCCCGAAATACCGGTATGTCTTTTGGCGCTGTTCTTTATTTATGCATGCGATGAAGAGAGACGTGTTAAGGGTTTTGGACGGTGACCACTCAGACCCATAATAAAGTACTCGTTTCTGCTCTCTCTATTTTTCCCTAAATTCTTTCACGAGTTTTTCGGAAGGTGGGTTTCTCTTTTGTGGTTTTGATTAGGCAGTACTGGACCTACTGGTACTTGTTTTCCGTTCTTGTTTTGATCTTTGTGCAGTCAATTGGTTGATTTGGTTTCTTTAGCATGTGTATGTTTGTTTGGGTTCTTCTGGGTGGACTCAATCGGATTGTAGCCAATGGTTTGTCTTCAATTCTAATTTTTGGCCATTGTGGGTTTGTTAGCCTTTGAACTTGAAGCTTTTTGAACGTCATTCTTTCTTGTATTATAGGTGTTTGATGATATATGGAAGCCAAAAACCGTATCCAAAGCTTCTTGAATCTGTCCAGGCTACTGTAATTTTTTTTGGAAAAAAACTAAACGGTTAATTCAAGCACTGGGAGTTTTTAAAAAAATTTACAAGAAAATATTTTTTTCAATCAAATACTGGAAATTCTTTTATTATTCAGAAAGAACCTCATTGTTATTGCTTATATATTCCTCCTCTGAGTCCTCTTCTAGATTGTCAATATTCTACCAATGTAGTGTCCTGTTTCTCTCAAAACTCTGGTATGCGACATGACTACCAACTATGGCTTGGACAATTACATGAATCATGAGAAAAACTAATCAACTTTCATTAGTTGTATGCGGAATTTCAATTCTCACATGATTTCTAGGATTCAAACTGTATAATAGTTTATTGTGTTAAGCTTCAAGTTATTATCCTATCCTAAATTACTTGCCTGATTCCTTACATTCGGTAGAGAAAAATCTCCCTTTTGAAATTACCATAATTGCTTTGGCCTTGTATTATGCAACAGGACTTTGTTTAACATTCTTTCTCAGGCGTTGAATTTGATCTTCCAATAAAGATGGGTGGACTTAAGGTTGTGTTACTCGTACTAGGAATATTGATGTTTGCAATTCCATGTTCCTATGGAGTATCAGTAGCGTGTATGGAGGTTTATGACGAGGGTCGTGCTCCTGCTGTTTTTAGATCTCCGGAATGCCATGATTGGGTTCTCTCTGCCAAAGCTCACCAAAATGAAACTATGAACTGCCAGTTTGAGACAACTCGGGGAAGAAGGAGATATCAAGAGGATCGAATTTCATGCAATCTTGATATGCAGATACCATTGCTTGGTAATCCCAGTAATCACCGGCTATTGTTTCTGTGCTTTGGTTTCTGGTTCAGTGCTAGATGATTGCTTATGTTAAGCGATTGGTTTTGTACTACTTAAGTGAAATTAAGTTTCTGGAGCTTGACAATTGTGCAGGTGAAAATGGGCAGGAAGACGTCGGGGTTGGTGTGGTGGCAGTCTTTGATGGTCATATCGGAAAGGAAGCTAGTGAAATGGCCTCAAAACTTGTGTTGGATTATTTTTTCGTGCACTCTATGATTGGCTCGTTCAAGAACTGGTTATCATTAAAGGAAGAACAAAATCTGGCTTTTCAGAATAGTAATGAAGATGTAGAACTAGAGCCGCGTAAATCAACTATTGCGAGGTGGGTTCCTTTTGACATATTTTGAATTAAGACGTTTGTTAACTGATTTTTTTTTAAATAGAGATGATTGGTTCCTATTTGTAGATATCAACCAAACGTGCACACAACTATAAACTTGCATAGTTGCACCCTTCTTAGAAGTCCAAGACAACATCTTCACACTTTGCACCTTCCAAGTTTCCAAGAAAAACTTTAATCAAGTTTCCAAAATATGTTTTGATCACGTCTTAATTCTTATGATTATGTGGTGGCTTACATCTGGAATTCAGTGCTCGTCTATAGTGAATCACTTTTGGTTGCTTGGTCTCCATTCAAGAAGTTTGTACTATTCCCTATACAAAAAATGAAATCTCTTACTTCGTTGACGATAATAGTAATACCTTTTTCTTCTATTGAGCTGGTATTCATTTAGTACAGGCGTTATCCTTCCAAAAAAGAGCTGTCCATTGTTTGAACTACTTTATGCCTTCTTGATTGGCTTTTTAATTAGTGGAGAAGCATAATCCTCATAAAACTAGGGATTCTAAAGTCTGTTCTACTTATTTCGTAATTTTGTTATATTGTCCGAGTACAGTGGCAGTTTGGAAGGAACATCACAGGTGATACTGCAAGAATCGACACGCATGGGAATCTTGCAGAAAGCGCTGGTGAAGACAATCAAGGATATCGATTCAGCGTTCAGCGAGGCAAGTTTGCTTTTTCTTTTCTTATTTTTATTGCAGCCTTTCATGTATGGGAGTATAACTTGTGGTTCCTTCTGCTTTCCATGGCATTTGTATATTAGACTAAGTTCTTCTCCTAACTTTGTTAATTGGCTCTATACTTTCAGGCAGCTTTCGAAAACGATTTAGCAGCAGGATCTACAGCTGTTGTTGCTCTTCTGGTAGATGGTCAAATTTTAGTTGCCAATGTTGGTGACTCAAAAGCCCTTCTATGCTCTGAGAAACTTCCCCTGCACCGAGAGGCTGATGGTTAACTCTCTTTCTGTTGAACGATAATATTTAGTCCTTTCTTTTGTTCAATTTGCGGTCCACTTACAGTATAACAATGACAATGCATCCAATAAGCAAAGATAGAATTGCTAGAATGATATTACATTCACTTTAATGTTTGTGCACATGCATAATATGGCTTAAAAATTGGACTCACTCACTAATACACTTCAAATATGGTGGCTTGATGTTTTGGTACTACTTCTCACAACTGATGTTGCTTTAAAATTATAGGTGCATCAATCCCCTATCTTTCTGTTAAAGAATTAACTAGAGATCATAATCCACATAGAGATGAAGAGAGAGCCAGGATTGAAGCAGCTGGTGGCGTTATCTCTTGGTATGACACGCCTGTAATCAACGGTCATTTTCCTATGACCCGTGCTCTTGGCGACATTCCCTTAAAGAGGTACAGTTCCCAACTCAAAACAAAGCTTGAATGTTGATTTCATTGCCAATTATTGCCACTTTCTAGGACTTCAACTTTGTTCAAAATTATGTCCCCACACTGATAATGTTACATGCAGTCGCTAAACATGAGCATTTTTAGGGTTTTCATTGTTCAACGTTTCGTATGTTTTTTTTCTCAGGTATGGTATAATATCTGATCCAGAAGTGACAGATTGGCAACCTTTAGCCGCCGATGACAGCTATCTGGTGGTTGCATCTGATGGCATATTTGAGAGTCTAAAGCCACAGAAAGTATGTAATCTCATAAGAGATGCACACTTCCAAGACACAAAGAAATCGAAGCAATTGGATTCTTGTTTAGACCAGTCCTCATTAGCCAACTGCATTGTTCGCACTGCTTTCAAGAAAGGCAGCACTGATAATCTGTCTGCCGTGGTGGTTCCTCTAAGGTCAGCCAGTTTTCCCCTGCGAAATCCTGAAAGAAGGATTTGGAATTGGATTAAGCTTTTTTCCTTCGTTTAGCACCTTGATTGCTTTGTCTAGAGTTTTTCTTTCCTGTAATTAAGAATGAATATGATTAGGAGTGAAAGAGCATCGCCTGCATTAAGAATAGTATTTTGTGAAAAGACCTACGCACTCCGATGAATTGAAAGCTGATGGTTTTTTGTAAAGCATTAACACTGTCATGGGAATAAAATGACAGATTAAGAAGATAACACACCTCTGGTTTTTGGCCTACCATACAAGCAGAGGTCGCAAGAAGCAACTTGCATAGGCGGCCATAAAATAACTGGAAAACGAGAAGCTTGTCCCAATAAGAGAGACAGGAAGACCGTTCACAGAGAAGGTAAAAAGTAAAAACAAAGGTTAGCTTGCAGCAATCCGTGCAAAAAGTTCAAGTTACATCAAAATAATGCAGAACTTACTCATGTAGCTGATCCCAACTAATTGGGACTTAAGGTTCTTTTCGATTTTGGTTTTGGTTTTAATGCATGAATGCTGAATAGTCAGTAATGGGCTATGCCTGGTGGAGGAGTCATTCATGTTTTGGGTGTGCACCTACTTGGAATTAGTGGATCATAAATGGGCTCTTGTGTGGTTTCCAGGGTCACTGAAGGCTGGGCCTATTAAGCCCGATCAGTATGGTAGACCAACCTGTGTCAGTTTGTAAAAAAATAACCAATGACAATACCAAGAAGATGTTTCGGAAAACGCCGGAACCATACGAAAACCATTAGTGTTTGGTGTTTTCGAAACACCCTTAAGTAATTTTCCTTTTCTGCCTATGCAGATTACATTGGTCTGCGTTCTTCATTATTTAAAAGGAACATAAGGAGACAATTTGAGCTCAAAGACAATCTCCCAATTTAGCAAAATCTACCTAAAGGTTTCTTGATTAGTATCTGATTGTCTCTGTCTTCTTATTTAGAAGTTTCAAAACTGAAGTAGCAGGTTGCCTTCTATCTTTTCCAACAACAGAACCAGTGTTCTAAAAGTCAGCTGACTACTCCCCGCCTAGGCGCTAGGCAGTGGTTCAACGCCTAGATAGGCAGCCAACTAGTAGGTGCCTAGTCCCTGCTTGGTCACTAAAACGGCCGACTAGTCAGCCCTTTTCCACCCGATTAGCGCCCAACGACTTTTAGAATATTGAACAAAACAACAACAGAAAAGTTAACACTTGGTGAAGTTGTTAACTAACTATTTGGGGGTTTGTGGAAATCGGGTGTCCCATAAACCTTGAAGTTTGCTGAGCTAAGAAAGGCATTGGAGTCTGTTACTCCAGCTACGGCAATGTTTTATTGTTTTGGAAGCACGTGATGCTTGACTAGTTAAGTACTAGTTTTTTGGGGATAGAGAGAGAGGGGCTGTTGACTTGTTTTGGTCCTCTCTCATGTAGGGATGGCATCATCTTTAGGTAGTCTCTTTAGTTTATCTTTCTTTATATGTTGGAAGTAGTAATTGGTATTTTGAATACTTCTTAAACTCTCTCTTCTTTTTATGAATGAAGTTCTTGTAGTCAAAAAAAGAAAAAAAAAGAAAAAGAAACATCAGTGGGATTAAGTTGCTCATTATATACCCATCAAAGAATAACAAATGAAACAAAAAAGAAAAGAAAAGAAAAGAAAAAGGAATTTGTATACGACAATGTCTTGTTTTAGGCTCTTTTATTTGAAGGCAAAATAGGTATACAAATTCGACCACATCATGTGATACAAGCATAATTCGTATATAAACATCGCATTATATCTCATTTGGTATATGGCTATGAACTCCCTATTTTCCTTTGTAATGAAACAAGAAAGCATAATTTGTCTATAAATTATAAAATATCACATCATATCTCACTCAGTAAAATACTATCATGTTGTTATATTTCTCCTTATTTTCCTTTGTAATGAAACGAGAACAAAAGGCTCCGTTTTACATGTGAAATCGTTCTATGTATGTGGGTCTACTTGTATCGATCAACTGTGGACCCCAACATACAAGTAGGTCGGAGCGATTTCAAACAAAAGTGTGTTTGGAGTTTCATGCCACAAACAAAATACCTTAGGAAACAAACCTAAAGTTTGGGTTGGACAGTTGGACTGCATCTAATATTTGCAGGAATCAGAAAACGTTAGGTCCCACCACTTAGAATTTGAGATCGGTTGACATGTTTTGTGGGACCTAGTATATACCGTGGACAGAATCCACATACTCGTGATCTCGCACGAAGTTGTAGGGACAGGACAGCACTTTGAAAAATTATTAGGTGGTTTTGGACACCGTCATATGGTGTCCAATATACACCAATATCTTATCATCGTCTAATATTTTTATTTGTCACACATTTTTTGTCAGGACTAGCATTACTTTTATAATCTCCTTTGGAGATGGAGTAGGTTGTGGGGTAACACGTAGTAGTGTCCTATGAGTACTGAATATTACTCACCAGTTAGAGTGCCCACTCACAGGTAATAATTAAACATTCTCGGAGTATCCGTGATGTCGCATACGTGGTACTCACGACCACTTATGCAGCGACACATCATCTAATTAGGAATATTATTATTCATTTTTGTTTGATGGTTTGAAGGCGATAAGTGACCCACATAGTATGGTGGCGATCTATCATTTACGAAGGGTATCATATGATAATGTCACATGGTACTCTAGGAATACGGACCGAATACAAAATAATTGGCCCCACTCGCTCGGGGCAAAATCATCCGAGCAACAGAATACAACACTTTATGATGAAAAAACAAAACAAAACAAAAAACAACAACACTTTACCCTTTAATCACAATCTTTTAGTACTCAAAACCGCGTAAACCCTATGTTCCCGCAAAGCATTCAAATTGAGGGCGTTTTATACGCCAATTAGGGTTCTCCTCCTACAACGTGCCGCGAAATGGTCCCCCATTGCCCTTAACATCTCCATTGTTGGCTTAACTTAAAGAACTTTTAACATAAGGGGAGATAAATTCTGTAAAGATTGAAAAAAAACAGAACAATGGTAAAAAAAAATGTCTTTCTAAGAACGACAAGAAATTCATTATCATCATAAAATCACAACATACACCTTTTTCTGCTTGCGGTCACTACAATAATAAATTGCAATGCTAACATATTGCGTACGAGTAGAAGAGATGACAAATACACCCATATGGGGGAGCCGAATTTTTTAAGAAATGGGGGTCAATGCCTAACTAATCCGGTCTTTTTCCTATTTGCTAATACAATATTAATATGTGCTCCTATTAACAATAGAAAAGCACTAACGATTATCTTCAAGGGTGGATGTTAATAATATGCAAAAAGTGCAGGAATTGAAATCTAAAAAAAGGATATAGTATCCGCTCATACCGTACGGAAACTAGCAAAATCGTAAATTTAAAAGGAGACGACACTGGAATTTTAGTGAAAGTAAAGTGCTTCGTACTTGGGACAATTTCAACACATTTTGTGGGGTCAAGACAAGATTCAATCGTGAGCGTGTATGCAATTTGAGGATGAAAAATTATAAACGGTGATTTTCACTGGCGATGACCCATCCAACAAAAATCTAACCGATGACCAATTTGAGGATAGTAAAACCACGTGTTAACGAGGAGAGAATGTAATGTAGTAGAATCAACATTGATTAGTCAATTTTCCTCCGAAGAGAACACTTCCACTGAATTATTATTACAGTATTATTATTGTTTTGGTGTGGGAACAGAAAAAAAAAAATAGAACTTTGAGGATCAAATTTTGAAAGTCTTTATTCTTATCCACCCAAAGACAAGTCATGTGAATAAAAAAAGTACTAATGATTATGAAACAAACCCACCGCCCCATAGGTGAAGGAAACAGTAACAGATCAATTAGGAGTACTGATTTTCTCAATTTCCAAATTATTAACCACACCCATCAAGGGGAGTGCGAAATCCCAAGTTGTGAGTTGATTTCCGCACTCCCCTTGGAGTGCGGCTATTTTGGGGGTGCGAAAATCACTGTCCCAACATGATCTACAAGTACCAAATGAATTCTCAAAAGTGTCAACAATGAGGGGAAAAAAGGGGGGTCCACGTGTATGTAAGATGTTGTGTTTAGATTATTGTGTATATATCATTGCTGTGTTTGGTGTTGTGTTCGGTACCATTGGTCCATTACTATAGGGGTGATTTTGGTAAAGTGGGACCTTGGCATACTATTTCAGTATTCTCGGGAGATACTTGGGTGAAAATGAACAATGGCAGGAGTATTTCGATCCCGGCTTGTGCTTGATTCGTCGAATCCTCGTCTTAGATTGAATCATCGATCTTTAATATAAAATAGTAAACCATAACAATAAATAAAATGAGTCTAAAAAGAAGTTACACATGCTTCCAATGGGATGTCGAGTTTCAGGAACTGAATCTTCAACGAGACGTCGAGTTTTAAGAATTGAAGAGGATCCAACTCGCAAATAAACCCTTCGTTAGAGCGTTGGCGGCTTCCACGAGTGTGAAAAAGCTGGGCTCGTCCACCCTAGCTTGCATTGGTCTTAAGTTGACAAATTTCCTGGTAAGAAGGACTTGTTCTCACCTAATCTCATGTTATCATCACTTCATACGAAAGCAAAAGGCTTTTGGCGGTGTAGTGATATTGACCCCGATCGGCACAAATCTCACATTGGATTATGTCTCAAGCAATTGGCTTCTCGCCTACCTAGTTGTGATCTATGTTGCACTAATGACTTGAACTCTTTTTAGGTGTCCAGGACATTTTACGCGCACCCCGACTAATCCTGGATATTCAATGCCATTGTCAACTTGCGAGAGTCCAGCTAAAGTTGGAGTATTTGCTCTGTATAGACTGGTCTTAAATAAGTTAATAGTATAAAAGAGATTTCGAATTTGAGATCCCATAAGAGAGCAAACACTTCAGTGATTGTAAGCCTTAACTGCTAAGCGATTTATTGGGTTCACATGGTAGACATGTGTTTTTTTATTTTATTATTGTATCTAGCTGATAACCCCAAAAAAAGAAAAGAAGAAGTGGGATTATACCTATTGGGCTATTTCCATTTCTCATAGTCTAAATTTTACTGTCTATTTTACTACATGCATCTCTCTAATTTTATGACATATGGTTGAACGAAAACAACTCAATTGACATTCTTAATGACATTATGTCATTGTCTAGAAGGTTCACATTACCTTTAGGTATCTTTAACGAATATAAATTAATCAGGATTTCATTAACTTTACGAGAGCAATACCTCGTTCCTCTTGGTTTAAATTTTCCATCCCTCTTGTATCTCCCTTTTGTACCATTGAGATTTAGAGAGAAAAAAAAAAAGGGATTGTAAAGAACCGCAATAAGGAATACAAGTTTGAGTAGCTCAAGTTCGGCTCATTACATACTACTTCTAGTTAATCTTTATTTTTAAGTTAAAGTGAAAATCTAAAAAAAAAAATATGAAGTAATTAATTGTGCCTTCCTTTAAACTATTTACCCACATAATCGAGCAAAGTTTCACCAAGCCACACGTTTATTATTCAACTTTGAATTTGGACTTGTGCCTTAAGAGAAGTCATGATAAAAGAAAGAGTTATTGCCATTGGCCACAGTGTATGGTTCAAATCTATAGGTAATAATTCGGATAATCCACCAGGGGTGGAAAATTAAAATAAAAAATGGCGACATCACTCTAGTTCTCACAAAAGGATTCTATTAGAGTGCGTATATTCAATGGCAAGCCATTTTTCAGGTCGAAGTCATTATTTTTCATGAGATCTCGAAAAACGACCTCTAATAATTGGTCATTATGAATTCAAAAATTAACTTCACCAAATTTCAAACCAAATATGATGACAAGATATAACAAAATTGTCTACTGCTGCATGCGCACATCTGGTTTTTATCTGTTTGTTTAAATTCCTATGAAATGGTTAAATGAATTTGACACAATTTAAGTAGCTTTGTCAAGTTTTGACAAAATATTATTTTAGGAAAATTTAAAAAAAACATTTTCTTTCTTGGAAAAAAATAACTCGACTCTTTGATCTTCATTGATGGTTAACGAGTTATAAAAAACAATTTGACTGGGGAAATTGCTCAAATCATGGCTCTTACCCAAATGCAAAGACCAAAGACCAAGAGATACCCCCGGCCTTGATTAAAATATATACTCCTACTCCATAGGTGGGGAGAGGATCCAGTCCAATCTTACCTTCCAATCAGTCTGGTCCAGTTTTAGATAATTTATGGACCCTTTTCAGATTCACAATAAAAATTGAAATTGTTCATTTTTTAGAGCTCATATTATTTTTTTTTGTTGAAAATGTCACTTCATTTCAACACCCCAAGGGAAAAGATTTCATCAGAAATACAAGGAGAGAACCAAAACTACTAAATAATCGAGACACGAATTACTGCTTTAAGCACACAGGCTACAGACTCTAAGACACCCTGCCGAAGCAAACCCACACTACGTGCTGGTATGAGAGACCTGTCAGCGACTCAGAAGTAGAGGCTCCAAAGAACCCCAGCTCAAACCTCGAACAACAAGTGCAATGATGAAATCGACAACCTGCCAAAAAAAAACATAAAAGAAAACAGAATGAAAAAAAAAACGGAACAGCCTCCAACCCACTGAGTTACTGCCCTGGGTTGACTCGCTGAGTCGTCCCACTGAGTCACAACAAAGAGTAACAAAACAGATTTGGAAGCTGTCCGGCTTCTTCCCCGGAATGCAACCAAGCTCCATCGCCAGCCTCCTGCGAAATTCGGAGACTTATTGTGTCGGGGGGCCCAAACCACCCAATGTCATCTCCTCGTTGGCCCAAACATAAACCCTTACCAGAAGAGGGAAACGGCTGGAGGAAGAGGCGACAGAGGCAGAGGAAGAGGCGACGAGTTCTGGCAGGGCTATGGTAAGGCTGGCGGTGGAGATGAAGGTTAGTGGTGGGCAGGGAGGGGGACGGGCGAGGGTGGGGCACGGGGGCGGCAGCCCCACCCCCAAAACACAACACCAAGCCGGAAACTAAAGAAAGGGATGGAGGCTGAGAACAGGCGGTGGGGTGGATGAGGGGTGAGAGAGGAGGCGCGGAGGAGAGAATGGTAGAAAAAAAAGACAAAACCTAACCCTAAGGAGGGGTAGAAGAGGAGACCAGCGGCTCCTAGAGAGAGAGAGAGATCAGGTGGCTCTCTCTATAAATTTTTTTAGAGCTCATTGATAACATTGATTACGCCAAAAATCAAGTTGATTGAATATCGTTCGACATGATATCAAAATGCATTGATCTTAAGTAATTGTGTCAAATGAGGTGCAATCCAGTGTTGCAAACTTTTTTTTCTTACAAACTTAATGTATTTCGAAATCATATCAAATGATATCCAATCAACGTGATTTTTGGTGTAATCAATATTCTCAACGAGCTATAAAAAGTGAACGGTTCCATTCATTGTTGTGGGTTTGAGAAGGGCTCACAAATGGTTCAAACTAAACCGGATAGGTTGGAAGGAACTAGATGAGATCCTCCTCGTAGGTGGTAGTGGAGTTGGTTCAGTTTTGGGCCAGGAAGGGCCCACAGCAATGGTTAGAATCGTTCACTTTACCGAGCTTGCTGAGAACATTTACCACGCAAAAAATCACTTGATCCGAAACCATTAGATATGAATTCGAAATGCATTAATTTTGTAAAAAAATAAGTGTGCAAATGCAACACTGGATTACAACACATATAACACAATTATATAAAGCTTAATGCATTTCTAAATCATGTCAAATAGTTTCCGATCGACATCATTTTTTGACGTGCTTAATGTTCTCGGCAAACTCTAAAAAATGAACAATTTTGATCATTGTTATGGATCCAAAAAGGGCCCCAAAGTAGCCAAAAACTGGACCCAATTGGAACAAAAGGAACTGGATCTGCGTCCGCCGATAGTACATTAGTACCCAGATGCTTGCCAAAAAAGCACACAAAACAGGCACAAACGTCACCTGGTAGTACCCAGGTGGTGCCCGCTCGGTGCATCCGAAAGCGGGCACCACGTGATATCTTTTCGGCACTTAAATTTTTTCCCACAAACGGGCTCTCGGGTTTTGAACCTAGACTAGATCACGAGAGGCCACGTGGAGGCCTCGCGAGGCGTGGACCCACGCTGACATGGCACATCGAGTGCGAGACTTTTTAGAGAGAAAAGACGAGAGGGAGGTTTTTTTTTTTTTGAACAGAGAGAGGGAGTTCAAACAAAGGAAAGTTTTAGGCAAGTTTTAGAGAGAGAGAGAGAGATAGAGAGAGAGAAATATAGAAAAAAAAGATATAGAGCGAGAAACAAGGCGCGGAGAGGCCGTCCAAAATCAGTCAAGACACAGAAGAGAGAGAAAAGAGAAAAGAGAGAGAAACAGAAATACATATAGAGAGAGAGAGATAGAGAGAGAGCTGCTTGTTCTCTCTCCTCCTTGCGCGTCTCCTCCTTTATTAGGGCATCAAAACAACTCCACACTCCCTCAAGCAATCCAATTAGGTAATAGAAATCAGTTTAGGAAAACAAATACACAGCAGCAAAATCTTGCAGATCAGCACAAAAAAAGAAGAAAAATCCAGCAGATTTTTTCCAAATAAAAATATATCCAGATCTTGCTGCTGCCAAAATTTATCCACCGTCGATTCACTCCGATCGACCAGTTCGTTATCCAGATTCGTCCGTCACAAACTGTTTACGTAAATTACCTTTTCAGCTTCCATTCGTTTTCGCATTCTAAAAAAAAAGTCTCTTCTTAGGGTTTGTGGGGGGTATTGAGCGTGTGGATCCTTCTGGATTGTTATCCGGAAGGATTTGGATCTGGATGAGATTATCTCTGGAGGTGTTTGAAAATCGCATAGGAAAACGATGAAATGGGTATCATTGCTTAAGGACTTCAAAGAAAGGGTCGGTCTGTCCCAGCCTCCGTCCGTTGAATCCTCTCTGTCTTCGGCTTCCTCCTCGTCCGCTCGAGATAGCAATGCCACCACTTCGACTGTGCAGGAGGTCGCGGCGTCATCGCCTTCTAGGTTTGTCGTTTCTGTCCGAGAATCCACTGTTTAGTTGTGGTTTTTGTTTGTGCATTAGTCTTTGACCTGCTCAAGTTTATGCTGCACATATAGTTTTTCAATAAGATTGTTATTAGTATTAGTTGGCTTGATACTCTTCTTTGGAGATCGCCAAAAGGAGATGTCCTGAATATTGGTACTTACAGAGTTTGAATGAAGAGTCTATTGGTTCAGTGATTTTCCACTTTTCTTCAGTAAATCTGGAAGCTTCTAAGCATTGATGGGTGGCAACTAGATTTTACCACCCCAGAGCTTCAATTAGAAACCCAAGGAGCTTCGCAGTTAGGTTGCATTATCATGTGGCTTCTCATGCTACCTGGGGCTGGGTTATGGGAAAGTGGCACTTTGGACACATTCTCTTCTTAATGCACCTTTTTTAATTTCACATGTACTTTAGCTTCTCATGCTACCTGGGGCTGGGTTATGGGACGGTCAAAGCTTCATTAAAGAGTTGCAAATCAAATTAGAGGGACCAGAGACCTGGAAAATAAGTCGAACAGTCTACATACTTTAGCTGTGGGAAGGATTATGTAGTCTAACCGTGATGCAAGAGGGGTAGGTGGGTACTACTTCCTATTTATTTAAGGTAAGCACATGTTAGGAAGTTAGGAACTAACGCACATCTGTGCGCTGTGATTTGAGTAGGGCTGATAAATGAACCAAACTACTTGAGTTTGAGCCCGCATTTGACTTGTTAAAAGCTCGTTCAAGATGGTTGGTAATCAAAATAAATCAAGCTGGAACAATTATTTAAGCTTGTTAAGCTATCAACCAAGCTTGAACAAGCTACTATTCGTCTCGTTAAGCTTACGTTGTGCAAAAAATTCAAGCTATTGGAGAACAATTCATGATTGGCTCGATGAAAGCTCGTTTGGATTGGTTCACTTGATAAATAAGCGGAGCTTGAACATAGTTTTAAAGCTTGTGAAGACCTTAAACCAAGCTTGAACAATACAATGCTTGGCTCATTTAGAAGTCCCAGTTTTGAGGGATCTTGTTAGTTGGTAGTTTCGACGATACTATTCTCTCCATTCATGTATTTCGAAAGCTATAATTAGTGCTAGGTCTCCCTTTCTCACTCTGTTGGATTGACCTAAGGCAGTTTGACCAACGCGTGGCCTTGGCTGACATGCCCAGGCAGTACTTATTGACCTAAGCTTACAGAAATGGAGCCCTACAGCTGCCGCGTTGATAAGGCTGTACGCTTTTCGAATTGGCTGGACTCTTTGCCCCCTGGTGTCAATTTGGCAAGCTTCAAATTGGTGAATTGCTAGCCTCCTAGGCCAATAGAGGATGTTGCAGGTCTTAGGCCTTGGGCGTAGAGGTGGACTACGTAGGTCTCCCTTGAAGGTTGACAAATGTAGGTGGCATTAGTCAAACGACAGGCAAAAGTGAGGAAGTGTCCTCAAAGTGGTCTCACTCGGTCGTTGAAGATACAAAATCACACTGGGGCTATTGTCAGTTTATGTTGAGGGAGCTGCACAGGTTAAGAGAAGCTGGAACTCTGTTTGAGGCCATGTTGATTTAGAGAAAAGGATATGCCACCATGTGGAGTTAAATGGTGGAAACAGTTTACGCCGTCCCTTGTGCTTTGAATATGAGGCTTTCCTGAATGCATTCTCTCTTTGATGCTTGCAGTGAGAATTTGTTTCTTGCTGCTGTCACGGTGTAAGCTTCTATACAATTGATCAAACACATTTAAGACGTTGAAGAACCTTGCTTTAGTACTTGGAATATCATATTTTGGTTACCTTGTTAGAGTGTTTCCGATAGCTTTCATATGCTGGTAATGGCTAATTTGTATTGTTTAATCTCTGTGGTAAAGGATCAGTGGATGACTAAAATAAAATTTGCAATAGTGTGAGTCTTTGACAAGGCTTGCTGGGCAATAGTCAATACTCTCTATTTAAGCATAATCATGAATGGTGTAGCTGTGGGGTCATCAAAATGAAGGAACTACCTTTTGAGTTTTTCCTTCAGAAAACTATTTGAATCTAGGTTTAGTCAACATCAAAAAGTAAAGAAGAAGGCAATTCTTGATCAGAAACAAAAGAAGGGAACATACTATAATCTTCATCCGGTATCAAAATTAACAGAGTTTTAGTGAACAATGTTGTAGGGTGGTTTAGGAAGATACCTTTTTCTGGGTGACCACCCCCATTCAGCTCAATCTTTGATGATTATATTGGCGATGGTCATTGTGGAACTTTATCGGCACTGATATATTTCAGGATTTTCTAATTTGATGCTTGCAAACTGTTTCATTGCAATGAGATTCTTCACTTGTATAATCTTTCTTGTTCAATTTCTTTTACAAAGCAGAGACAAACTTGACTTGGAATTGGACTTCAAGAGACATTGGGAAGAGTTCCGTTCATCAAGTTCTGAAAAGGTAACTGCTTGCAATTTTTCTTTGTTTGCTGGCGTTCCTTGCTTTGCAATATTATTGATAGTAGTAGTACATTTCCATACAGGGTTGTCCGAAAATCATGAGACTAATGGTTTCTCTTTTTCCATGCAGGAGAAAGAAACGGCCTTGAATATGACTGTAGATGTCTTCTGTAGATTAGTAAAGCAGCATGCTAATGTAGCTCAGTTAATTACCATGTACGAAGACAACCTCCTTTTCTAATTTATTGCCTCAAACTTGAAAATTTATGCAATTTCTTAATTCTGAAGATATGCTCCTTGCGGTGGTGCCAATATTTATGCAGGATAATTTCAAATTGTATTACTTGGGGTCATAGTCATAAGACCCTTATATTGTGGAGTTCTTTTGCTGTTTTTGATTGCCCCTTTGTGTTGCTTATAATCACTTTACCTGATTCCTTTTATCACCTGCCTGGAATTGTATTTACAGAAAAATATATGAGAAACATAATCACAGGAGACAGCCAGAATTGGTTAACTTATAGCGGTATTGCGTTACTACATCTACTCTCTTTGGTTTTCGTGTCAGGTTTCAATGCTTAATGCTTCTCTCTTCTGTGTATTTTGTGTACACCATGGTAACTTCTGTAAGGTCCAGATTTTGGAGGATGTGTTCCTCTTTATTCATGGCATGTTTCCAAATGTCATCAGCAATTGGTTGCCACAGTAGCATTGTAGTTTTCTTATTACCTAGTATCTTGTACATTTTACTTGGGGTTCTATATGGGTTTGCATAACTGCAACATATCCCAAAACAAGAACACTGTGGTGGACTGTAAGGATTATAAGTTTGACATCAATTATGATATGATTGTGCCCAGTAATTGTAGAACTTGGTGAATCAGACAATAGGATTATGAGGAAGAGGATTTAATTATTGATGGATAATTGGTTGCCCATAAGCACCAAGTAAACAAATTGATTGTTGGATTGGGCAGAGTGTTCTGTTAATTGCACTGAAAGTTGTTTCGTGGTGATATTTTGGTGTTTTAATTTTTATCCACTTTGTTGCTAACCGGTTTGGGCATCAATTCCCATGATGCCTTGGTTAGTCAATTATTTTTGGCAGATTTGCCTTGCTCTAACTAAATTAAACCTGTATGTGTACCATAAGTTCTCCGTGTTGTTTTGTCGCATTTCAAAAACCTCAAAACCGCGACTCGCAAGTAAAAAAACAAACGAAGTTAAATTTCTGAGCACATTCTGAATATAATTTGCTCCCGTTTCAAAAACTACTACCTCAAATCGTATGGTCATGGAAACACGAAATGCAGCAATCAGACTCCCAAGTGCCAAGATTGTAATATTTCTCTTCTACGAAGTTAAAGCTCTGGCCACAAAGATTGTGTCTGGTGCTATCATTTTTTTTTCCTTCTTGCACCAAGTTGAGATTTTTAGTCTGTTTCTTCATGGTTGCGTGGAATGTGGTTGATATCTACTATACTGGCATATTTATGTCTAAAACATATCAGCATTGCCACTAGACATCTAGAATTTTATTCCTGCATTTTGGTCCGTTTTCTTCTCACATGACTCAGCTGCTTTCTAGAGTTATGACGTCTCATGATAAAACATAATGTCCACATTGAGTTGATTTCCATCTTCTCTTCAAATTGTCTATTGATAATTAGGTAGCCAACTAGGATTGCTGTAGTTGACTCATTTATCATTTGGGTGTGATTTCCATGATGGAAGAATCCTTTCATGCACTGTAACTCTTAGATTGGTGTTATTTAAACTAACACTCTCAGTTTAAGAAAACTTGGAAATGTTTGGTGTTTGCCCCAGAATTTCTCACAGATTTTGGTAATTTGTAACTCTTTTTGATTTACAGGTTAGTTGAAACACATATATTCTCCTTTGTGGTGGGGAGGGCATTTGTAACGGATGTTGAGAAGTTAAAAATTAGTAGCAAATCAAGATCTTTGGATGTTGGGATATTGTTAAGATTTTTCTCAGAAGTCACAAAGGTTTGTCCATTGGATGCTTATGTCCAAATACTGTTGTCTTGTTCTGGTCATTTATTTCTTTTTCTTTGTTTTTCTTTTACAAATTTCTTGCACGTGGTAGTGTGATATATCTGACATGATTTGTTTGTACGTCTCCGCAGGATGGTATCAAGCCTGGCACAAATTTGTTAACTGCTGTGGAAGTCCTTGTATCTGGGGTATATTCGTAAGCTTCATTAGTTTGAATTTACTTAGAAAGTCTTCAAGTTTTGCTTGTTACTTGCTTTTTGTACCATTAAATATTGTGAATTAAAGGTCAGGAAATGAAATCATAGAAGTAGCTAGTTCTATCTTGGAATCTAGATTGCTGCTACTTTATTCACTGCATGAGCTGACTTAGTGATTTCATTCTCTGAGTTATGTAGTTTGACAATCACGAATTTGTATCTTACGAACTTCTAGTGTTCTAATCTCTGAATGATATTATTGTTGCAGCCTATTGATAAACAATCTCTCCTTGACTCTGGGATCTTATGCTGTCTCATCCATATTCTCAGTGCTCTTTTGGGGCCTGATGAGGGGAATCAGAAGCAAAAGGCTTCTACTCAGGACATTCTGCTACTGGCTGAGAAAAATTATGGTGGCGATGTAGTTCAAGTCCGCCGGCTAGAGGTAGTTTTCTTTTCATGCCCACCTGCCTTCTATCTAGAGTGATGGACTAGAATTTGTGTTCTATTATTTATGTTTTTTGGCCAATTTATGCACGTTGGGAGCACTCCCCCCGTATTATCTACTTGTCCTTATGTATGAATATGATTTAGAGTATTTTTGGGTTGATGCCCTATATATGCATCTTGTTGGTGCAAATATTATCGTTCCCAGGGGTTGCGTATAACATTGGTTGTGACCGAGAGTTTTCGTGCTTTTATCTGTCAAACTACTACAGATTTTCGACTTTAGATTTTTATATGTCTGGTTAAGTCACAAGGTCTAAACCGCTACATAGTCGCCGTTCATTTTCAAATGTACTTTTTGCAGCAAAGTTGCCAATGCTGACTTCTCTGGTTTTGTTGAACACTCACTTCTAACCTTGATATACATACATTACATTCTAGTGTGAATGAAGAAAAATTAAGCAAAGCAGAAGAGGAAAAGGCATTCCAAGTTTCAGTTGGGTATTCCAATTTTATGTACCTATTTCTTGACAAATGTTTTGGCTTTATTTCTTGCGGTTCTTCCCGAAGTTGAAAGGCTTGGTCTGGACAGTGTCATGAGAGTTAAATACTCTTACATGTGCCAAAATGGTAAAAAATAATTGAGAAAGCTGCAATGCTTTTGTCGCAAACATTTATATGATGTAGAAAAGATTATTTCAACATGAATCGAGCTGATTTATTCCTTTCTTGGAGAACTTACTTTTGGTGGTGACAGTTGGTTGTGTAAATCTGATCTCTCTCTCTCTCTCTCTCTCTCTCTCTCTCTCTCTCTCTCTCCGCGTGTGTTTTCTTTGTCTGACAGCACGTGGGGGTGAAACATGTTCGGCTTGTGAGGAAGAGTGCTACCTTAGTATCCTTGTGATAAGCATGATTGAGATAAATAAAAGGTTGCTGTTAATAGAAGTATGAGCATTGTTATGTACTGGGTGAGTGAGGAAAGGACCTCTGGATACTCGGGTTATTTTTAACACCAATTCATTCGCAGGTAGAAGGAAGTGTTGTGCATATTATGAAAGCCCTTGCTAACCATCCGTCAGCCGCACAGAGTTTGATCGAGGATAATTCACTTGAGTTACTATTTCAGATGGTTGCAAATGGATCTTTGCTTGTTTTCTCTCAATATAAGGAAGGCCTCATCCCATTGCACACCATTCAGCTTCACAGACACGCAATGCAGGTAAGCATTTAGTCGGATTGAAATGATAGAGCTTGGAGAAACTTTCAGCTCTGTTAAATGCATTTGCTGATTTGCAAATTAGCATCACGGTCTTATTGTTAATTTTGTTCTTGCTCCAGATACTTGGTCTTCTTTTGGTTAATGACAATGGCAGCACAGCCAAGTATATCCGGAAGCATCACCTGGTATGCTATCACATCTTCATTGTACTTATTCACACATGTGGGTATGTCTAACTCCTACACTAATACTGGTCGGTATGGGGTGAGATGCCAAACTGTGGACTTGCTCTGTGTGCTTTCAAAAACAGGCAAGTCCATTTGGGTTGACTCATAGGCCCATGCTAACAAGAATTCACTCCTGTGAAACTGAACTATATCCTGCACATGCATTAAAAGCAAATAAAAGTGTACGGTTGGGAAGGTCTTGCTGTGTCTCTTCTTAGTAGCTGCACAGGTAGGCACAGAAAATGGTGACCGTTGAAGTCCAGAACCTTCACGTTCCGCACATAGTTCTCCATTTTGTAGTTCATCTATGTGCTTGCACTTGTTTTGAAGGATGTGAGGTGGCATGTCAGAGCTTGGCCAGCTGTCAAGCTAACTGTAGATAATTCACATGACCTGCCTCATAATCAGACATGATTTTAATGGGAGAATCTGCATCAGTAGGTGGAGCCTATGTTAAGTTCCATTGACTAAGCGTGTCTGTTTTATGTTTCCAACTGGTTAACGTTGTCGCAACTCTCTGAGGTTTCCTAATGTGTTCATTACTTTCCATCTTTTGCTAATCGGTTATGAAATGATAGTTGTCGTAATTGTGATCATGTACAATCCTACACTCCTGGAATTTCCAAACCGATATGGATCACATTAGATAATTCTTCAGACTAGAACCATTGTAGGATCTTAGTATGGTAACTCAGCTGCAGTATTGTAACTCGATCCATGAGACCTCGATGGTGTTATAATGCTACGACGTACTATGATGTACTTCATCACCTCGAAATGGATTTCTTCTTGGAATAGGATCTCAACATTTACTTTTACTATAGTGCTATTTGTTGGAACTTGAAAAATCTATTTGGTTACAAACTAACAGTTGACCCCATACTGTTCTTGTGCAACTCTTTATAGATGAATTCCTCAAATAGTTTAAAGAGTTTGTTTTATTGCTGTAACTCAAAATGCACTTGCCGTTAAAAAAAAAAAACACTCATAAGTGCACTTGTTTGTAGTTGTTGTGGCTTTTCCATGTCTTGTCTCACAACTTGGATGCTCATATCCTTCGTACTGATTCTCCAATTGTGTCCCTTCATGCTAAAGCTTTTTGGCGTGTGGTTGTTGACCTGTGTTTGTAATGGGATATATTGTCTGAATGCAGATAAAAGTACTCCTCATGGCTGTCAAGGATTTCAATCCTTATAGTGGCGACCCTGCCTATACTATGGGCATTGTGGACTTGCTCCTTGAGTGTGTGGAATTGTCACACAGACCTGGTAAATTGCACAGTAGATCCCTTTTAGGCTTGCTTAAAGTTACTTAATGGTAAAGAGCTGCTCGTTGTAGTTGAAACCTATGTTAATATGAAATGATTTTTATTGATGTGGGGATTGAGATAAGGTGCTGTTCATATAGTAGATTAGGCAGACTGAAATTCTTCTTATTTTCCTATTGCTTACTACTTAGTTTTGAAACTCGAGCTGACATGTTACGATTTGGTTTGTAGAAGCTGGTGGTGTCAGGCTCAGGGAGGATATCCATAATGCTCATGGCTACCAATTTCTTGTGCAGTTTGCATTAGTTCTTTCAAAAAATCCAGTTGTTCAGGCTCCAAACTCTGAGTCTCTCTCTGATCAGACATCCACTTCAGAAAGTTTACATGCTAGTAATGTAGAAAGACAAGATTCAAGAAAAAATCTAGGTGCCACCTCCGAGCAAAGTCTCTCGCCAGCACTTTCTAGGCTTCTTGATGTTCTCGTTAATTTATCTCAAGTGGGTCCTGCTGATTACACAGTATCTGCTGGGTCCAGAGCTTCTCGAAATTCTCATAACAAGCCTAGTGGCCACAGCAGAAGCCGTACACCTTCTTCTGACCGGGTTTCTGATGAAGTTTGGGAAAAAGGTAATGACAAAGTGAAGGACCTAGAGGCTGTCCAGATGTTGCAGGACATATTTCTCAAAGCTGAAAGCAGAGAACTGCAGGCAGAAGTCCTTAATCGAATGTTTAAGATATTCTCAAGTCATCTCGAAAACTACAAGTTGTGTCAGCAGTTACGGACAGTGCCACTCTTGATACTAAATATGGGTGGTTTCCCACCATCTTTGCAAGAGATAATACTGAAAATTCTCGAGTATGCGGTAACTGTTGTGAATTGCGTACCTGACCAAGAATTGCTTTCACTTTGCTGCTTATTGCAGCAACCAATAACGTCAGAACTGAAGCACACCATTCTTTCTTTCTTTGTAAAACTCCTGTCCTTTGATCAACAGTACAAGAAAGTCCTGCGTGAAGTTGGCGTGCTCGAGGTTCTGTTGGATGATCTGAAGCAAAACAAGTTTCTTTTGGGTCCAGATCAACCCCATAGTGACTCAAATCATTTGGAGGGAAAATCCAGCTCAAGCAGCTTCAAAAAGCACTTGGATAGTAAGGACGCCATTATCTCTTCTCCCAAGCTATTGGAATCTGGTTCTGGGAAGTTTCCACTTTTTGAAGTTGAGGGTACAATTGCAGTTGCATGGGATTGTATGGTTTCCTTGTTAAAGAAAGCAGATGCTAATCAAGCTGCCTTCCGTTCAGCAAATGGAGTGACCATCGTTCTTCCTTTTTTGGCATCTAATACTCACCGTGCAGGGGTCCTCCGGGTGTTGTCATGTTTGATCATTGAAGATGCTACACAGGTTTGTTGGCTTTCTAGAGTTCTATTTCCTAAAATACTGCTTGGCGATTTTAATCTGTTAAACCTTTGTTCACAAGTTCTCTCTCTCTCTCTCTCTCTCTCTCTCTCTCTCTCTCTCTCGGGCTGCATAGTTTTTTCAGATTTTCTTTCCTTCTAATAGTATCAATTCTGATTTTATATTTAGACATAGATGATTGTAAGTTTTGAAGATGAGTATACTCGTGCACAGTAAGCGTATGAGTTCTAGAAAGGTCATTGATTTCTTTGTTTACCAGGCTCATCCAGAAGAATTAGGCGCCCTTGTTGAAGTCCTCAAGAGTGAGATGGTTACAAATGTTTCGGGATCTCAATATAGACTCCTAAGTGAAGCGAAATGCGACACTTTTGGAGCAATGTGGCGCATTCTGGGAGTTAATAATTCAGCTCAAAGGGTTTTTGGTGAGGCCACTGGATTTTCTCTTGTACTAACCACACTCCATAGTTTTCAGAGCGATGGAGAGCAAATGAACCAATCTTCCTCAATGGTTTACATTAAGGTCTTAACATACCTTCTGCGTATGGTGACTGCTGGGGTGTGCAATAATTCTGTTAATAGGATGAGGTTGCACATGATCATATCATCCCAAACTTTCTATGATCTTCTATCTGATTCAGGCTTGATTTGTGTTGAGTATGAAAGGCAAGTCATACAGTTAATGTTAGAACTTGCTCTTGAGCTTGTTATTCCACCATTCATGACATCAGAAACTGTGTCATCATCTGATATTGACACTGGATCGGCTGGCTTTATCCTAACAACTCCGGAAGGTTCCTTCATTCCTGATAAAGAGAGGGTGTATAATGCTGGTGCCGTTAGAGTGCTCATACGTTCGTTATTGCTCTTTACACCCAAGGTGCAGTTAGAAGTGCTGAACCTAATCGCGAAGCTTGCTCATGCTGGGTCCTTCAATCAGGAAAATCTCACTTCTGTAGGTATGGAATATATCATTTAGTTTCAATATATTTCCTCTAAAATTTGAACAAGTTTTCTTAGTCTTCGACATTTTCTGTGGGTAGGTTGCGTGGAACTTCTACTGGAGACAATATGCCCATTCCTTTCGGGTTCGTCACTATTGGTTGCCCATGCTTTGAAGATTGTGGAAGTCCTTGGGGCATATAGGTAGAGGTTATGGTTTATTCAAGAGTTATTTTTTTTGTTATGTATTTTCTCAAATGCTTGAAATATGGAAATGAATTGACTCTATTGGTGGCAGGTTGTCAGCATCCGAAGTCCGATTGCTTATTCGATATGTTTTGCAAATGAGACTGATGAGTTCAGGTTGTAGTCTTGTTGATATGATGGAGAAGTTAATTCTTATGGAAGATATAAATTCAGAAAATGTTTCTCTGGCACCATTTGTAGAGATGAACATGAGTAAGATAGGGCATGCTTCTATTCAAGTGTCATTAGGAGAAAGGTCATGGCCTCCTGTTGCTGGTTACTCTTTTGTTTGTTGGTTTCAATTCCGAAATTTCCTGAAAACACAAACAAAGGAATCAGAAGCTTCAAAGGTCGGACCTTCAAAAAAGCGGAGCTCAGCTGGTGGCCTGCACAGTGGGGGACGGGTTCTCCGGATCTTTTCAGTTGGTGCTACAGAGGGAAACTCCTTATATGCTGAACTGTATCTGCAAGAAGATGGTGTCCTTACCATTGCAACAAGCAACTCTTGCTCCTTGTCATTTTCAGGGATAGAACTGGAGGAAGGGAGGTGGCATCACCTTGCTGTTGTACATAGTAAGCCAAATGCTCTGGCTGGACTATTCCAAGCTAGTGTTGCACATGTGTACCTTGATGGAAAGCTAAGACATACTGGGAAACTAGGATATTCTCCTTCTCCATTTGGGAAACCTCTGCAGGTAACCATTGGAACACCAGCTACTTGTGCAAGGGTTAGTGACTTCTCGTGGAAACTCCGATGTTGCTATCTTTTTGAAGAGGTGCTCACATCAGGTTCTATTTGTTTCATGTATATTCTTGGAAGAGGATATAGGGGTCTTTTCCAAGACACAGATCTTTTGCGATTTGTTCCTAACCAGGCTTGCGGAGGAGGCAGTATGGCCATCTTAGATTCTTTGGACACAGACTTGCCTTTAGCCTCTAATGTGCAAAGACCTCAAAGTGCAAGCAAGCAAGGGAGCTCTAAGGTAGATTGCAGCGGAATCGTTTGGGATTTGGAAAGACTAGGGAACCTCTCCCTCCAGCTTTCTGGAAAGAAACTTATATTTGCATTTGATGGAACATGTACAGAAGCTATTCGAGTATCTGGAACCTTTTCTATGCTCAATCTTGTTGATCCAACTTCAGCTGCTGCTTCTCCTATTGGGGGTAATAAAATGTGTATACGTTTTTTTATGACCTATTGGCAATTTCTTCATAGAATTTGGTTGCCCATTTTTCCTTGTGAAGCTTTCATGCTTACCGTCTGACATTTTGCTATAGTTGTTTGTTACAAAAGAGAGAAGTCAAAGTGGGATTTGATTTTCTTTTAACATCACTTATTTTTTGTTTCCCCAGGCATACCACGTTTTGGACGTCTTCATGGGGACATTTACATTTGCAGGCAGTGCGTGATTGGTGACAGTATCCGCCCTGTTGGTGGGATGGCTGTTGTCCTTGCTCTCGTTGAAGCTGCTGAAACCAGGGATATGCTGCACATGGCCTTCACATTACTTGCATGCGCACTACACCAAAACCCACAGAATGTCATAGATATGCACAAATATAGAGGATACCATTTACTAGCTCTCTTTCTGCGTCGTCGAATGCCTTTGTTTGACATGCAGTCACTTGAGATCTTTTTCCAGATTGCTGCATGTGAGGCTTCTTTTTCTGAACCAAGGAAGCTGGAACATTTTCAGAGTATTCCTTCACCTGCTCCGAATATTCAAGAAACCAGCTTTGAGGATCTAAGTTTGTCGAAGCTGCGTGATGAATTTTCTTCAGTTGGATCTCATGGAGATATGGATGATTTTTCTGCTCAGAAAGATTCATTTAGTCATATTTCGGAGCTTGAAAATGCTGACATGCCAGCTGAAACATCAAATTGCATTGTCCTTTCAAATGCTGATATGGTCGAGCATGTCTTGCTGGACTGGACCCTATGGGTTACAGCCCCAGTTTCTGTACAGATTTCACTACTGGGATTTCTTGAGCATCTAGTCTCTATGCACTGGTACAGGAATCATAACCTGACTATTCTGAGGCGAATTAATCTCGTTCAACATTTACTAGTGACTCTGCAGCGGGGTGATGTTGAGATCCCTGTCTTGGAAAAATTGGTTGTACTGCTAGGAGTCATTTTGGAAGATGGTTTTCTGGCTTCTGAACTGGAACACGTGGTGAGGTTTGTGATTATGACATTTGACCCACCAGAACTGGCATCCCGTAATCAAATTATGCGGGAGTCGATGGGCAAGCATGTGATTGTAAGAAATATGTTGCTTGAGATGCTCATTGATTTACAGGTAACTATAAAATCAGAAGAGCCTCTTGAGCAGTGGCATAAGATTGTTTCATCCAAATTGATAACTTATTATCTCGATGAAGCTGTTCATCCTACAAGCATGAGATGGATCATGACTCTACTTGGTGTGTCTCTTGTCTCTTCCCCTACATTTGCACTTAAGTTTCGCACTAGTGGAGGTTATCAGGGTTTGGCACGAGTGCTCCCGAGTTTCTACGATTCCCCTGATATATATTATATACTCTTCTGCCTGATTTTTGGAAAGCCTGTTTATCCGAGACTACCTGAAGTTCGTATGCTGGATTTCCATGCCCTTATGCCCAGCGATGGAAATTATGGGGAGTTGAAATTCATGGAACTATTGGATTCTGTTATTGCTATGGCAAAGTCCACATTTGATAGGTTGTGCATGCAGTCAATGCTTGCCCACCAAACTGGCAATCTCTCCCAAGTTGCTGCTGGCCTAGTGGCGGAGCTTGCAGAAGATAATGCAGATATGGTTGGAGAGCTTCAGGGTGAAGCTCTGATGCATAAGACCTATGCAGCACGCTTAATGGGTGGAGAGGCATCTGCTCCTGCAGCTGCAACTTCAGTCCTAAGATTCATGGTTGATCTGGCAAAAATGTGTCCCCCTTTCTCCGCTGTTTGTAGACGTGCAGAATTTCTTGAAAGCTGTATCGACCTTTATTTTTCCTGCGTGAGGTGAGTTTTTATTCTTTTCTCATCTTGTATGCCTACTGCATCTCTCTCTTTTTTATTTTTTTATTTTGAGCTTTTAACTATGACGGGTATTGTTTGATTTACTTAAAGGCTAAAGAAATGCTCACCCGTACTTTTGTGAAAATTCAAATCTTACAGAGAAGTTATATGGGAAATCCCTCGCAGTACGATGTGCTGATAGTAATTTTGCAATTAACAGCCATATTGAATGGTGTTTCTGTCATGCAGGGCTGCGCATGCAGTGAAGATGGCCAAAGAACTTTCTGTGAAAACAGAAGAGAAGACCCTAAATGATAGTGATGATACTAATAGCTCTCAGAATACATTCTCTAGCTTGCCTCATGAACAGGAACAGTCTGTCAAAACCTCCATAAGCATCGGAAGCTATCCTCAGGGGCAGGTCAGTACAAGTTCTGAGGACATGCCTGTGGCTCTGAAAAATATGCCATGTG